>NC_137082.1:46253325-46748819 GCF_951640355.1 Cnephaeus nilssonii
CCCTGAGCAGCTGGGCAGCCACCATCCGAGGCTTGCCTGCGCCTCGGGCTGGCCCTGGGCAGATGGGGAGCTGAGGGGACTGGGGGACTCCAGAGGCAGGAGCACCTGCCGCCCCAGCGGGGCTGAGGGGACTGGGTGCCAACATCTTATGGCTGTGGGTGCCACCGTCTTTGAGGGTGGGGCAGCAATTAGCATATTCCCTCCTTATTGGCTGTGGGTGCCGCCATCTTTGTGACAGCATGAGGGTCAATTAGCATATTCCCTCTAACTTCTCTAACTCATCTTTATTTTCTTTTCATTTCATTCTGTAACATCATCTAGAAACTGATACAACATCTTTCTGTAAGAACTTGAAACATCTCTTTTACAAATGCTTCTGTCCCTTTTCTGCAGGGCTGCACTCCATGGACAACATTATATGAATGCTCATTTCTTCAGCTTTACTTTGTGAGATGAAACTATTTATTTTTTTTTGCAGTTCTCGAGTTATAAGACTTTTTTTTTGCATTATGTAATAGAAAACTAGTTTGTGTTGCATTGGTACATCAATTTTCCTTTTTTCATGAAATCTACATTTATCCTATATACTTGCTATGACACTAACCTTGAAATACCAAAACCAGCTCTGTACATATTAATTGAAAGTGCCCATAATGATGAATATGTCTCTTCATATTTTTCATATATTCCTTTGTCTCCCACATTTAATAGTTCACAAATTCCTATCATTTTTACTTTCCAAATATGTCTCAAACCATTTCCTTGAGTCATGTCATACTTATTAGGTTAGTTCAATATCTTATCATTTTCACTTTAAGAACTGCACATTTCTCTGATCGTTCTAGTTGGTTCACAATATTGTGACTAGATTTACATTTCTGAAACACAAACCCAGTCTTGTCATTATTCTAATTAAAATCCTTTGAATAATCTTCATGTCAGACAGAATAAAATTATACCCAAAGTCAGATACCTAAGGCATTTTGCTCTGTTTTTACAAATAGTGTTTCATACTGATTTTCATGAGTATTTTCATATATAAACTATAATGAGATTAAGTAGACTTCACTATGTGCCTCCTCAACTGAGAATAATCAGTCACCTCTTCATCTGGAAAATTTTTAAAAATTACCTCAAATATCATCTTTCCTTTGAAGGATGTCACAGACCTTTGTGTGCCTTGTGTGAAGCACTTACACTTTGTACTGTGAACTTTTATAAACGCTCTTCCAGATATGTCAGTCTTTCTTACCCTACATGGCCTTGTTTCATAAACACCATCTTAGAAGTGCTATTGCCTTATAATATAATGTATATGAAATCAGATATTTATCTTACTCATAAACTTCCCTGAGATTTCAACCATGCTAAATACCCTAGAGATCTCAAAATATGCACATCACACGAGCTTGTTTTGGGTGGGGCATATAAACTCTACCCCTCAGAGTACAAGTGTTCAATAATGAATAAGCTATATTCTATGTGTGTATTTTTAAAGAAGCCATTAGTATCATCAATATCAACAGCAAACATAAATGGAATGCTTCTGTGCACAGTGACTCTGATTTAGCTGAATCAGTCTGAATATTTAGATTTATTATAGTTTAAATTGGCAAGACATCTGGGGCATTTAATTCCACTTGCATATTCATCTACCAAATTCAACTATGAAAAGTGAATTTCACCACAGTATGTATAATTCAATGTCTGCAGTGTCTCATTCATGAATGTCCGAAAAGACAAATTGTTCTCATCTATCAAATAGGATTTTGGCAAGGAGCTGGCAGTAAAACCAAAAGGCCTGCCAAACTTTGGACTTTGCATAACTTTGTGCTTCTTCAGACTCTATTGTAATCTGTCACCATGTGTCAGTTTGAATGTGTTTCCTTCAGGACTGGCAAGGATTCATGTTGGCAGGAAAGAATAACATTTATTACTGGTATACTTTATACTTGATTCAAATGAGTGAGAAATCCCCAAAAGGGACATTGGTATTGAGACTACATTTTCAAAAGTGACGCTTATTAGGAGAGTACTTTTGGTCCAGAGCTCAAACTGTGTGAATATTTGTTAAGCATGATTACGCATCCAAAGTCATGGGTAGTCTTAGTCAATAATTCACCAATTCTCCAAATAATACTGTTAAGTGCTGGATGTTTTATATCATGAAGATAAGTGCTCTTATTAATTTAACACAACTAATAGAGAGGGAATACAATGTAGTTGTTAAAACCCCACATTTAGCCTGGCCAGTGTGGCTAAATGATTGAGCATTGATCTGAGAACCAGGAGGTCATAGTGCGATTCTGGTCTTGGCATATGCCAGGGGTGTGCGCTCAATCCCCAGTAGGGGGCATGTAAGAGGCAGCTGATCAGTGAATCTCTCTCATCATTGATGTTTCTATCTCTAGCTCCCTTCTCTCCCTTCCTCTCTCTGAAATCAATAAAAACATATTTTAAAAAACACACCACACTTATTACAAGCAAATTGAGGCCTATGCTTAATTGACTAATGCAGCAATCAGCTAATTGGGACCAAATCTTAAAATGATGGAGGATTTTTCTCTCCAATATTATAATTGTTGCACCTTTTAGTTGTACTGGACTAAATACACTATTTGTAACAAACAAGATAAGTAAACATACACAACATGTTTTTACTATGCAGATCAGGAATTAATGAATGACCAATACTTAGATTTCTAAATTCAAGCACCATAATATGTAGATTCTGGTAACTGTGAATTTTTGGCATTTGTATTTCAACATCTTAAGTAAAACATGATCTGATGTGGACTAACATTTTTAAATAGAGTATTTTGTTGTTTAGGTTTAGTATTACTTGTGAGTTTTTATAAACAAGTAAATGAAACAATTTTGTAGGCTGATGCCTATCCAATTTAGTCTTTACCCAATTAAAATTAATGCATTCATCTATTAAGTAACCAACATGGTAATTAAGATAAATTAGACCATAAGCTTAACTATTTGTGAAAGACAACAGCTAATAATTTATAATTCATTTATAGACAAAAAATAGGTCCGTGGTTTTCAAGGGAAATATTTAAAAATTATTATTAAGTTCAGATTTGTAAATTTATTTAAAAATATAGGTCATATACTTTTCTTTCACAAACTTTTTAAAAAAAATTTATGTTGTACAAATTAGCTAATAAAGTTTCTAGTCATATTTTCCTAAGATCATCAGCAATTTAATATTAGTCAAATATAAAGGAATGAAAATACTCCTTCCACAGAGGAAAACACTGCAGAGGAAGAAGAGCAACCTGAATGTCTGAGAGACGCCTGTGTGTCTTCAGTGGAGGGACATGTGGAAACCATATTTTGATTTATGATCTTTTCTGTGAGTTGTGTGTGTGTTTTGTTGTAAGAATACTTAACACGAGATCAACTCAACATATTTTAAATGCACAATACAATATTGTTGTACAGCAGATCTCTAGAACTTAATTTATCTTGAAAACCTGAAACCTGACACACATTTAACAATGGCTTCCCATTTCCCTGATCTGTTCTAGCCTCTAGAAATCACCGTTATACTCTCCGCTTCTATGAGCTGGGATGACTTAGATACCTAATACAAGTGGAATCATGCAATATTTTACTTTCTGTGACTGGCTCATTTAATATAGCATAATGTCCTCTGTGTTCATAAAAATGGTGGGATTTTATTATTTTTAAGGCCGAATAATATTTTATTGAATGTATGTACCCCATTTTCTTTATCTATTGATCTGTCTATGGACATTTGGGTTGTTCCCATATCTTGGTTTCTGTGAATTAAGCTGTAATGAACACATGGATGCAGATATTTTGAGATCCTTATTTCATTTATTTTAGAAATTGGAGTGCTGGATCATAATGGTAGTTCTATTTTTAATTTTTGAAGGGCCTCCATACTGTTTGCCAAAGTGGCTCCAATATTCTGTCTTCCCACCAACATTGCACTAAGGTTACAATTTCCCCATACCTTTGCCAAAACTTGTGATTTTTTTAAATAGCAATCTCAACAGGTATGAAATGATATATTGATATGCTTTTGATTTGCATTTCCCTGATGACTAATGGTATTTAGCAATATTTCACATACCTATCAACCATTTATATGGCTTTTTTTGAAAACTACCTATTCAGGTCTTTTTCCCATTTTTTAATTGAGTTAATTGCATTTTTGCTATCAAGATATAAGAAGAGTTCTTTATATATGCTGGAAATTAACCCTTTATCAGATATATAGTTTGTGAACATTTTTCCCAATATGTAGGTAGATTTTTCAATGTATTGACTGTTTCCTTTGCTGTGAGGAAGCTCTTTAGTTTGATGCAGTCCTGCTGTTTATTCATATTTTCAAGAAAAATATAAACAAACTAGATTTTCTTAGGCTAAGAAATGGACTAATCCAACTTAGTTCAGTTGTCTATGCCTTGTTTAGTTACACATGCAAATGGAAAGATTCACATAATATAAAGAGGATCTTCAGGGCTGAGAGCAGAGTCAGATGTTTTCTAGATTAATTAGAAGGAGAAAAACTAACATGTCTAGTAAATCAATCTTAGTCTGAATATTTGGAATTCTCTGCTTTGGTTGTAATAGTCTTTACAATTAATAATGAAAAGGAAAATTTTTAAAATATATTTTTATTGATTTCAGAGAGGAAGGGAGAGGGAGTGAGATAGCAACATCAATTATGAGAGAGAATCATTGATAGGCTGCATCCTGCATGCTCCACACTGGGGATCAAGTTCATAGCCCGGGCATGTGTCCTGACTGGTAATTGAACCGTGGTCTACTAGTTCATAGGTTGATGCTAAACCACTGAACCATGCTGGCTGGGCAATTAAAATGATTTTTTTTTATTCCCTATTAACTTTGGCCTGCCTATACCTGCTGCATGGGACATAATCTCAAGATTGGTAGTTTTTCCTATCAGGTAACTTTGTTTTACGTGATATTTTAAGTGTTATAACTTGAAATTTTGGTGGGTTGAATATTCGAGTATGAGGGCAAGGAAATGAATGCAACAAAATTAGCTCCATTATTGTATTTAGGTTTAGACATGGTTATCGGTAGACCAGCTGTGTGGTTATAAGCAAGTACAATGTACTTGCATAATTTAGAGATTGTGAATCTAACAGCAATATCCTAAGTTGTGGTCAGCCATGTTCTAAGAAAGAAATCCACAGTTTTACATTATCCTGGCAAACAAAATAATTGCAGAAGTATCTTTAAAATTTTGTAATTATCCACATTTTTAACAGCTTTTACATTGATAACATTTTCCCCTCTTCTGTTAGGCACTAAATTTTATTGATGGAGGACAATTTTTTAAATTTTTAAAATATTTTAAGTGAGAAAAAGTGAGAGTTGATTTACTAAAACCAGCAAGACAATTATAAATATATAAATAGCTTTCAGTATAACTATTTTACATATCAATAAAATAAACATCTTTAAACTATCATTGATACATGATCTAAACATAAAGTAAACTTTAGCTATGTAGACAACCCCTTACATTGTTATTGTCATGAATATTTGCTGCCATTTTAAGTAGGCTATTATTGCCTTCCCAAAATAATACATAAAACACATAAAGAGGAAAGTGAACTCTACTATCATGTAGCCGGTGTTCGGTTTGATTTTATAGTCAGCTTTCCAAGTATTTTGACTCTGTATGTTTTGCTTCTTCTTTACTTGCTGCATGTGGCTCCATCCATAAAACAAAGGGTAATTAATCTCTCAACAGAATGAAATAATACTACTACTAGGCCATAGAGTTTGAAATGTTTACAAACCTATAAATGAAGGTTGTACTGTTAATATGAATGAATATAATCAAACACTTTCATGATAATTGCTACATGCAGAGCATAGTATCACTGAGCTATTTTTAGTCTATTGGTTGCAGATTTCATAATCAAGGAAAAACTACCTATGCTTTCAGGCACTAATTTTCATCTTACAAAGGATGCTGTTTTAAAATCTTTTCATGCCAACATTAAAGCAATTATCACAGGTCCCTGTGGTTCCTTATGAACTCAAGTAGACTTTGTATCATAGCATACCTAACTTAGCCATTTTGAAAAGTAGACTAGCCCATTTAGAAAAACGATCCAATCATGGTATCAAGTCAGGTGGAATGCTTTGTGTGGGATCCTAATCATAAGCCATGGTCCAGACAAATTTCACAATATCATATGAAATGTATGAAACGATAGGCTTTGCTGGGGTTAAGGGAATCTTACAAGGCCTGGGTCAGAGAGAAAAGATGAGAAGCTTAATTCTCTTGTGACCAGCAGGATGTTTGCAATGAAGAAATTACCTCTCTAATATATGACCAACTATTCAATGAATGACTTGGTATCATTTATTCCTTCATTGCAAACATGATTTGAACATTTATAGAGAATCTTCACAAAACCATGGCCCAGTGTAACTCATATAAATGAATTATGGATTATTTCCTTATGTGAACTGATCTGACTCGACTCCAGATTGCATGGTACACTATAATGTATATCCATTCTAAGCTCTCTTCTAAAGGGTTGTTTCTCCACACAATTTATATGCTCTTCCCTTGATTCTGGGTAGAAATCTGTGTTAAATAACATGAAGAAGTAAATTGTAACCTAAATCAGAGAAGGGAGTGATGGCATTGTATCAAAATAAGTGACTTGGCCCTAGGGTCTATGGTCTTTATATAAAACTCTCACAATATAAGACTTTTAGCAGTAGGAATTTATGAGTGCTTAGTGGCTATTTGGCTACTCTGGAAGGCACTTCCATTCATGTCTGGTTTAGCAAGTAGTAAACACAACCACAAAGGAAATAAATCAGTCTTCATATTGTGAAATACACATTGGACTTTATTTTTTATTTTTTGCACTAATAATGCTCAGAGAAGAGAATCATTATGTGGGCATGGTTTTCAAAATAGTAAAATTGTATCCATTGGGATATTCTTTAGGTTCCTTCAAAAAGAAAATGTTCTCTCTCTCTAAGTATTAACAAGGGAAATGATTTCTGACTGTCTTGTTACTATAGGAATCTATATTTTCAGCGAGAGAAATGGGATTGCTTTCATTACTTTAATTGTATGATAGTTTTCCCACTGCATAAAAAAAATTGACTTGGGAGGCTTAAAAAAGCACTCATATGTAATGAAAACTTCTTGTCACATTGTAAATGCATATGATATTGTCCTACCTTTAAAAATGATGTGAAACTTTCTGCAGTTGTTTCACATAAAGTATTGTGACACTGGGTAATTTAACTTTTGAGATATTTCATCCATAAAAAAGGGGGTTTTTTTAGATAGTTACAGATAACCCAACTGCATTCATTCATATTTACTGTTTGCTTTTCTTTGAATGCATAAATTATTTGCCCAACTGTGTAATGAAGTTTATTCCAAGTTTTCCTTTAACTCTATGCATTTTTTTAATGGTCTGGATGAGTTATATCAAATCTGCAATTTATGTGCAATGAGGTAAAATGCTAGCCATAGACGTGTTTTGATTTAACTACCAGGAAAATATTTAGTTGGGGGCAGGTATCTGTTCTATGTTTGTAACATAGTTTTTCTTTTTTAGGTGTTGTTTTTATTAGCACACAGTAGCAATGAAAGAGTAAATTATAATCATTCATCATTTAAGCATTGCATTTATTGATTTTCTCATATGCAGCACTTCACATACTTAGTGATATATGTAAGAGCCCAAGAAAAATGAAAGATTAAAACTGTTCACTGATTATGAATCTCCTATAAGAGTTTAAAATGGAGTGTTTTTAAAAAAACACACACAAAAAAAAAAAACACAACAACCTCTGTAACAGTATGTTAATAGGAAAACACTCATTTAATATGCTTTAGATGCAGCATCTATGGCTTAAAGAGACAAAGAAGTCTAAGGATGCTAACAGGTGTATGCCTTTACTTACTGAAAAGCATCCACTCTATCTCATATTGATATTTAATCTTCCCTTCTCAAAGAAAAGCAGTCTCAAAGCCAGGCAAATAACCACTGGTTTTAGAAGGTGACAATGATTTTCTGATGTTTCAACATGGAAAGTAGATATAAGTTAATATTGAGAGTAGCTGTGTAACTTTTATTTTATTATATTGGTAGTTGAAGCAATAACCTAGCAATCTAAATATGTTAATGGCAACTTTTGGCTTACCAGTGGGTTTATGTGAATATATGAATTGGCTCCATAAAAACAGATTCATTTAGATTTAAAAATTCATGTCATTACTATTCATAATGGGTGAACTGGACAATTAATACATTTTATTATTGATTGGTGATTCTAGAAACTATGGCTGAAATACTACATAAAAGATACTTTTTAATATTGTCCTATTAATTAACTGTGTCCAATATGATTAACATCTTTTAAGAGCACTATAAAAATCTGTTTAATATTTCAAAATCATACAAATTGGACTTTCTTAAGAATATGTCATTTAAATAATATTTGTAATCTATATAAATGAGGTCAAGTAGTGGAAATTCATGTATTCTAAAGTTCATAAACTTAGACTGACAATAGGAAACTAATGTTAATCAGGGCAGGAAGCAGGAGCTGAGAATCAGAAGTCCTTGTCTTTTAATTTTGAATTCATCATTTTGCCTCTACACTTTATAAAAGGGTAAAATATTCATCTATTTCATAGAGTTCTAGATTTTAATGAGGGCACTTTGAAAGCAGAAATACTGCCAAGGTGGAAAATAATGCTATTAATAAAAATATAAATATAATAAGCACACAGCTGCAAGATAAGAGCGTCTAGTGCAGTATTTGTATGAAGTATGAAACTAAGCTGATTTAAGTTGTGCCCATCATTTTCTATTGGGTGCTACAATCTGGATAAATATCAGGCAATAATTTATATTGTGTACATTCTCTGCAAAGTCCAGTGTTATGCTGCTTATTCAGTGGCTTGTTCAGCAAACTTATTTCTCTGTAACTGAATCAAACATAAGAAAATATGCCAAACCTTAAAATAGCTATTGTAAAGGCCACCTATAGAATTATGGTATTATTCCTGTCTTTAAACAGAATCTTATTTACTATATATAATTTAACATTATTGTGTGCAGTTTTGGCAATATTTTTGCAATCTACTGCAAGGTGAGCACAAAAGGTTTGGGAGTAATGACAGCTGGAAAAGCCCAGCTCAGGGATGGCAGAAATGTCAATTTGACAATCAGGTATCAAACAATAACACAGAAAAGCTAAAAACAAAATTGAAGTAGACTGTTCAGTTTTTCTACCGTTGACCTTGAATCAACAACAAAACAAGAAAATGAAACTGCCGAAACTGGTTTGGCTCAGTGGATAGAGCGTCGGCCTGTGGACTCAAGGGTCCCAGGTTTGATTCTGGTCAAGGGCATGTACCTTGGTTGCGGGCACATCCCCAGTAGGGGGTGTGCAAGAGGCAGCTGATTGATGTTTCTCTCTCATCGATGTTTCTAACTCTCTATCCCTCTCTCTTCCTCTCTGTAAAAAAATCAATAAAATATTTTAAGAAAAGAAAATGAAACCGTCTTTGATGTCCTCTGAGTACATTAAGTTTATAAGCCATTTTTAAAAGATGTAAAAACCACAGAAAATTAAACCAGAGAAGAATGTAAGAGATTATCTGAGACTATAAGCCCTCATTTTGCAGATGAAAAACTAAAGCAATGTGAGTTTCATCATTTACCAAATGTTATAAAGATTTTAAGTTAATAAAATTTTACTTGTCAGGATAAATTTTAGTTAATTATAAACTTCTCTATGTGAAATATTTTATTCCTTAGCAATGCAGTATGTAGTGTGTGTGTCTATGTGTGTAGCTACATAGCTATATGTATATATTCATATTTATTTATATACCAATACATGCATCTTTCCAGCAACTATATATAGAAATATATGTCTTAGTTGTCAAGTATAACATACCTCCAATATTTATACAATATTTTTAAAAATCACATTTGAGATTAACCATATTTATGCTAAATGGTTAGAATTCACCCTAAATTTACAAGTCTATATCTGGAAAATAAACCCATTTAATTCCAGAATTGTTTAGTAGTCAGTGTTTGGATGGGAGTGAGGAAGCATTCATTTTTGGGTCCTGTTACACATGAAAACAGAAGGAATTCAATTAGGTAAATCTGTTATGGACACTCTAAAAGTCAAGCCAGAATGATAGAGCAATGAGATATCAGAGACTTTTAACCCTTTGCACTTGCTTGTTTTTTTCTCGATTCCTTTATTCTACTTGGGATTTAATTTTTTAAATACCCCAGATTTTACAAAGCGTGGCAGTAGAATAAAAAACTGGAGTTTCTTTTCATACAAACTTATTTATTTGGATTTTTTTATATTTCAAATTATTGATACATTCAAAGAGTATAAAAAGAGCTGCTACCGATGCTAACCATGTCGAGTCACACTCGGCAGCTGAGTGCAAAAGGTTAAGCCATGCCTAAACCTTTGCTATAGTATAGTTCTTATTTTACAGACTGATCCAGGAGCCTGGACTTGACTGAGGAAGGCTTCACTCATGTGCTAATGATGTAGCTGTGACAACTGGGTAGGGACAGAAGGAAGAAAAGAGCTGTGACTAGGAATCCCAGTTTGCAGTGCATCTCTGAGAACATTGTGACCACGCCAGGAAGGAGATATAGAGCAAACTTTAATACACAAACGTTTATGGAAAATATAATTTGACTTGGGAAGACTTTTAAAGGAAATAATATGTAGGCAGAAACCTGAAGAATGAATGGAAACTATCCAGAAGAGAAATACACGTGCTCCAAGAAGATGGGCATGAGAATGGACCTGGAGGTGAGAGAAAGTTGAGCATGTTAGAAGAACTGAAATGTGTCAATCTCTTGACCATTTAGTATACAGAAAATCAGGTCAGCTCATATCAGAAAGGGATTTAGACACCTGGGCAAGGAGTTAGGGTTTGAGAAAGGAATCTTTTAAGATGGCAGAAATTAAGTATGTTTAAATATTGATAGGACAAAGCTGATAAAATTGAGAAAGAAAGAGAAGACTTAATTGACAGATGCCATCTCTTTTAGAAGAGGCAATGGCCTTGTGTTCCCATGTAACTAGAGCAAAGATTTTCTGTATTTTCCCCTTCTCCTAAGGCCAAGATTCATGAATGAGTTATATGCACTCCCTGAATTGTTTTCCAGTAATACATCTTATTCTTACCCCGTTAAAATTTGCTACTAACTCTATGCACTCCACTGAACGTGCTCTAACCAAAGTAATCAGTGATCTCCTTTTAATAAAGCCAATGGATAGTCTATATTACTTATTATATGTGCAGTGATCTTTGATTATGTTGTTCATACCGTTTTCTCAAAAGAATCTATCATAATGACTGAATATCTACACCAAAAGACAAGAATGTTAATGGCAGAATTTTCATAATAGCATCAACCTAGAAGCAGTTCAAATACTCATCAAAATTATAATAGATATATAAATTGTGGTAAATTAATTAATAATGCAAAGGACTGAACTTTAGCCATATGCATCAACATGATGACTATCACAAACATTAATGGAAGTAAAAAATGCCATACAAAAATATATTTCCAATTATTTAAAAGTTCAAAGTGCAGACTAAACCATACTATGATTAGGAACTCAAGAAGATTATTATGTTATGAGTATGAGAGAGATTGAATTTGGTAAGGCAAATGAGGTATTTTCTAGAGTTCTAGAAATGTTTTACTTTTTGACATGGATTTTCATTATATGAACTCACTTTAAAATACTTAAGCAGAACATTTATGTTCTATGAGCAATTTCCTTCTTGCACTATATCTTATATTTTTAAAAAGTTAAGAATATTCAATCAAAAAAGATAAAACTATCCTTAACCCCTAGCCTTTGCATTTTTCTTATTTTATAACTTCACCTTTTAAATTAATTTATTGGGGTGACTTTGGTTAACAAAACTGCATCTTTTGCATCTTTTAAGCATCACTTCGTAGGGTTTACCATCCCTCAAATTTTGATATTACTTAGGGCTCTCACTTATGTCTTGTCTTCCCATTTCCCCTTGGCAATGACTTGCTTTAGTGGGCTTACAGGTATTATCCACAAGCCATCTACATTTCATGTTCAGACAATTTTCTTAAGTTCCAGGCCCACAGGCCCAATTCCATAATTAATAACTCCTCAGGAATGCCTCACAGCCATCTCTAGTTCAACAGGACGCTAACCCCGTGGTCAGCAAACTGCAGCTCGCGAGCCACATGCGGCTCTTTGGCCCTTTGAGTGTGGCTCTTCCACAAAATACCATGGCCTGGGCAAGTCTATTTTGAAGAAGTGGTGTTAGAAGAAGTTTAAGTTTAAAAAATTTGGCTCTCAAAAGAAATTTCAATCGTTGTACTGTTGATATTTGGCTCCGTTGACTAATGAGTTTGTTGACCACTGTGCTAACCTAAATGTTGTCCTACCAGAACATCTTCCCCTCTTGGCTTTCCCTCTATCTGTGAATAATTTTATTTATACCCAGTTGCCCCAGCCATTAATTTGGGAGTTATGCTGAGTTCTCCCACTCCAGGTATCCCCATCCTATGAATTGCCAAGCCTTAGGGAATATACCTCCTAAATAATACCCTAATTTTCCTATGTCCCTTTAATTTTTTTTTCTTGCCATCAAATGTCCTGTGCCAAAGTCCTTTGTGCATTCTTGACTTAAGCTTTGTGCCCTATGTATCTAACAAAGGGCTGATCCAGCCCACAAAACACCAGCAGGATAAATAGTTTTTAAATGTAATTATGAATTCCGATCTTGTCACTCTCCTAATAAATTTAGCATGTTCCTTCAATATGTGTGAATAATTCTTTTTCCATTTACTACATGAATTTTATTAGGGTAGTTAGAAATACACAAACTTTTCAAAGTGCAGCATCTAAATGTACATTAAATAAAGGACTGAATTTCTGCCAAACTTAAAATTATCAAAGAAATATAGCCCTAACCGGTTTGGCTCAGTGGATAGAGTGTTGACCTGCGGACTGAAGGGCCACAGGTTTGATTCCGGTCAAGGGCATGTGCCTTGGTTGCGGGCACATCCCCAGTAGTGGGTGTGCAGGAGGCAGCTGAATCGAGGTTTCTCTCTCATCGATGTTTCTAGCTCTCTATCCTTCTCCCTTCCTCTCTGTAAAAAAATCAATAAAATGTATTTTAAAAATTATCAAAGAAATAAAATTTTATTAATCAATATTACCCCAATAAATTTAGTTAAGAAAGGAAAAGAAGACTATAATACTCTGCCTGAGTATGCATGATCAATAGTGGATCATTCATTTTCAGAACTTGTCCTTCTAACATATTTCATTTTAATGGGATACTACCCATGATTCTTGCATATTTTCTTCCATATGTTCTTGTCAGTTCTAAACCTAGCAGCTTGAAAAATGTTGGGAGCTTAAAAATAACAAAAAACAAACAAACAAAAACCCCCACAAAATAACTAAATCTTCCCTTTGCTTTTTTATCTCTCATGCTTGTGTTTTCTTTTTTACTTTTTTTTGTGTGTGTGGTCTGCACATTCTCATTAGGCTTCAGTTAGAAAGCAACTTATATTATTAAAATGCAGAAATATAAGACTGGGAACACAGAGAATGTGTCTGCTGTGTTTGCCTCTCCAGCCCAAACTCTGAAACAGTGTCTGGAACACTTACTTCTCTGTATTAAAAGTCTCTAATGAATTAATTAACCTAGAATCTGTACTTCCAGATTCTCTCTCTCTCTCTCTCTTTTTTAATAAATCTTTATTGTTCAGATTATTACAGTTGTTCCTCTTTTTTCCCTCCGTAGATCTCCTCCACCCGGTTCCCACCCCACCCCATGCCCATACCCCTCCATTGTCCCCGTCCCCCCACACACACACCTCCTCCTTCCCCGAGAATTGTCAGTCCACTCCCTTTCTATGCCCCTGATTCTATTATATTCACCAGTTTATTCTGTTCTTCATATTTTTTATTCACTTGATTTTTAGATTCACTTGTTGATAGATATGTATTTGTTGTCACTTTGTTGTTCATAATTATTATCTTTACCTTTTTCTTCCTCTTCTTAGAGACTACCCTTCAGCATTTCATATAATACTGGTTTGGTGGTAATGAACTCCTTTAGTATTTTCTTGTCTGTGAAGCTCTTTATCTGACCTTCAATACTGAATGATAGCTTTGCTGGGTAGAGTAATCTTGGTTGTAGGTTCTTGCTGTTCATCACTGCGTATATTTCTTGCCACTCCCTTTTGGCCTGCATAGTTTCTGTTGAGAAATCAGCTGACAATCGTATGGGTACTCTCTTGTAGGTAACTGTTTTTCTCTTGCTGCTTTTAAGATTCTCTCTTCGTCTTTTGCCCTTGCCATTTTAATTATGATGTGTCTTGGTATGGTCCTCTTTATATTCCTCTTGTTTGGGGTTCTCTATGCTTCCTGGACTTGTAACTCTACTTCTTTCACCAGGTAGGGGAAGTTTTCTGTCATTATTTCTTCAAATAGGTTTTTAATATCTTGCTCTCTCTCTTCTTCTGCAACCCCATAATTTGGATGTTGGTACGCTTGAAGTTGTCCCAGAGGCTCCTTACACTATCTTTATATTTTTGGATTCTTTTTTCTTTTTGCTTTTCTGGTTGGGTGTTTTTTGCTTCTTCATATTTCAAATCTTTGAATTGATTCTTGGGATCCTCTAGTCTGCTGTTGGATCTCTGTATATAATTCTTTATTTCAATCAGTGTATGCTTGATTTCTGATTGGTCCTTTTTCATATCCTTGAGGGTCTCACTAAGTTTCTCAGAGGTTTCTAGAAGATTCTTGAGTAACCTTATAACCATGGTTTTGAACTCTATATCCAGTATTTTGCTTTCATCCATTTCTTTCATTTGTGACTTGTTTCTTTTTCTCCGCATTTTGGCTGCTTCCCTGTGTTTGTTTCTATGTACTGGGTAGCTGCTAAGTCTCCTTGAGTTGATAGAGTGGCCTTATGTGGTTGGTGTCCTATAGGGCCCAGTGGCTCAGCCTACCCAGTCAACTGAGGTGGATGCTCTTGGTGTACCCCATTGTGGCTGTTTGCACAGTCTTGTTGTAGTTAGCCCTTGATTGCTGTTGGTATCACTGGGAGGAGTTGACCTCCAGGCCTGTTGGATGTGATGACCAGCTGTGTCTATACTGGAAGATCTGTTGTGCAGGAAACACCCTTATGGGGCAGGACTTGCTTCAGTAGGGCTTTGGTGCTCACTAAGTCTTCTCCTTGAATGTGTCTCTTATGGATGTGAAGAGTTGTAATCTGCTATGGTCTCACTCTGACCACTGGGTACACTGGCTCTTGGATCTCCAAGGAGGTGCGAGGTCAGCCACTGTCTGGGGCCACCCAGCAGGAGCTAAAGAGACATCTGCAGATTCCTCCTCTTTGTATGGGGTTTGGAAGTGCCCAGACAAGGCCCAGCTGTGAAGCAAGGTCGCTGCTGCTGCCAGGTAGTATGCCTACTTTTGGAATCTCTGGGGCTCTCTGACCCAGCTGCAATTTTTTTTTAGGTGAAAGGACAGGCCATTCATATGCAAGAGCCAATGTGCACAGCTTGGGTGGAATTGTAAATTGGGAGGGGCAGGGTCTCTGGGAATCACCAGGGTGGAGCAAACAGTGATGGTATCCTTGAACCGGAGAAGTCCCAGGTTCTCCGCGTCCCGTGCCCCCGTGCAGGAACAATGATCGCTGTGAACATGTCTAAGAGTAAGCCGTCCTCACATTCCTGTCCCGATGCCAGACAGTCCAGTTTCACCCCGTATGTGCCTGGGTCCCCCCAGAGTCTCGCCTGGAACTGGAGTTCAGAGCAAGCGGGAGTTTGTATCTCCCGGTTTAAAGAGCAGCACATACAGGTGCCAGCACTTTCCGTGCCTCCGCACCTCTTACTGGTCTCAGTGTGCTTTCTGCACCTCTCTAGTTGTGGAATTTCCACTCAGCCAGCTTTCCCATGGTTCTGGGTGGTAGTTGTTCTGCTGTTTAGTTGTGGTTTTGATGTGGTTGTGAGAGGCAGCAAGTATAGGTGATTACCTATGCCGCCATCTTGGTTTCCTCTCCCAGATTCTCTTTTGAGAATCTTTGCCAAAAATTGCAGAAAGCAGCCATCAGTCGACAGCAGTCATTTAAAGTGAAAAGTCATAATATAGAGGCAATAAGAGAGGTTGTTTAATTTCCAGTCCTGGTCTAACTCAAGTGCTGTGGAACATCACTTTCAAAATACAGGAAGTCAGTTTAGTGGGAAACAAAATAAACAAACCTAGAGTACAGCTGAATCCTATTAACTGATCTGTGGTAGAGAAAGAGCCAGGATGTCTTCCAACCAGGTACTGTCCGTCTATGTCCTTAGGTAAGGAACCACATGTTTGCAGATTCCCAGGAGCACCTGGTCTTCATTTACTTGCTGCATCTCTTTAATAAACGGTGACATATTTAGGGACCAAATGTCCAGCTAACACTTAGGTCAAATCTAGTAGATTGACATCAAAGAATGATAAATAAGTGTTACTTTGAAGTAGCATGGAGGAGATCACACTACAAAAAATACACCCTTTGTCTGTAGATAAAACTGAAAGTAGTAGAGAGTCTGGAAACATGCTAGTTTGGTAGCATATATAGAGGATAACGCAATGAGTGAAATGGAAAAATAATTGGGATGAAGAACAAGATCTGATTTTCCTTCTCAATTCTCATACTTTCTAGCAGTGAGGCCCTGGGGAATTCACTTAATATCTTGGGTTTGGTTTTCACACGTGTAAAATAAAGATAAAAACTACCTTGTCTACTTCCCTGAGGCTTTGGGAAGATCAGGCTTAAAAATATCTGTGAAACAGATTTATGAAATTTATAGTTATCTTTAAACCATCACTTTTTGTTATAATCATCATCATAAAACAGTCTACCACGTACTGCGGGTCTTCTATAATGAAACTGTGTCTTTTGTCTTTTAAGAGAGATTCTAAGCTGAGTTTCCCCTTTGTATTCACTCAGTGGTAACAGAAACAGCTTGTCCCTGGAGTCTGGGGAGTCAAATCAGAGCATAAGGAACTGTGAGTACAGGTCTGAAGCAGGACTAAAGATCAGGGAACTACAGAGAGTCTAGTTCAAGGTAACACTGCCCCTTGATCACTTTCTCTGGGGAGAGAAAAAAAAAAGTAAAAGGAACAAGATGAAAAGGCAAAAAAAGACACTGCAGCCCAGAATGGAGTCTTGATAGAACAATGTATGAGGCTGGCTCCTGAAGGGGAGCTTAACCACCACTTACTTAAGGAAAAGGTGGAAGGAGGGCTGTCACCTGGGCCCCAGAAGAGAGAGGTAAAAAATCTGCCTCTGCATTTGAAGCAGTGAACCCCACTGCCTTCTCCCTGCAAGACATCCTCGGGTGGCAAAGTTTGCAAAGGCTTTATGTAGCAGTTACACATCTGGATTTCTGAGAGAGAACATCTGTGTCCATTATCCAGGATGGTGACAGGACAGCTAGACAGTATATGTACAAAAAGAGAATATAAAATAAGCTTAGAGTCTAACTGCTTAATCACAAACGTGTGATGTGTTTGTATGCTTGGTGGGCATTTTGAAAACATTTCTATAGTATCATTAGTGAAGCCTGAATTTAAATACTGTGGCTCAACTGAAATTTGGGGCCCATAGTGAACTACATTCAGAAGAGAATCCAGTTGCTCCAGTGTTTCTCCTTCCAGCAAATGGATAATTGGGAACAAGGAATTAGCTTGGGAAAATAAGAACCTCTTGACCTGTCTCAGCACATAACCAATCAAAGCAAGATTAGTTTTATTTGTTTGTTAACTTTTTGCTGATTCTAAGTGAAAAGAAGGAAGGAAGGATTGTTTGATTTTTGGATGGTTTGTAATTTCTAGTTCTTAATTATTTACCACATCTTTAAGCAATGATCCACTGTCACTAAACAATTCATAGCTTTGCTGTACACAACAAAGTTATGTATTTGCCACAAAGTTACATGTGGCAAAAGTCATATATTTTTATATCACAAAGACGTGGGAGATCGTTTCTTACATCCTTTTAACTTGTAGATCTGAGAAATGAGATCCAGATATACTAAATGACTTATAAGTTCATAAAACTGATATGTTGAAATCTGGATGGGAACCAAAATTTTCTGACTCCTATGTCAGTGTAGTTCCCTATTTGCATTCCCTCTTTCCCTGTTTCCCCCGGAAATAGTTCTGTTCTGATGCTTCCAAATGAGAACTCACAGCTCTATAAACATATCACATTCATTAGGCTGCAAGAATAAAACTACTATGGTAACACATTTTTGTATTTTGCTTATATTAATAGGGCCAGAACAGGTAGTGAAGACCTCATTTGATGCCTTTCAAGAGAACATGCTGTAAGTAAACATCCCCTTCTGAGTTGTAGAGGCAGCATTGAGATGCTATGAACAAACATGCCGGCAACGGTGACTGTGCTCTGTGGCGTTTTGTATACATTCAGTAATGGTATCACTTCATAAATAAGCTGATGCAAACATTTAAAGAAGAAAAATGCCATAATGGGAAGTTATAAAAACTGAATAATGCTTGGAAGTGCAATATAACATTAGACAAAAACATGGAATCTGAAATGAGCACCTACTGAACATGCTCAATCATTTGAGTTAATTAAAATAATTTAACCTATGATAATAATTTTATAGATAGGGACAGAAATCTAACACAATTACCATAATTTCTGTGCATTGTTGCAATTAAGGAGGTTTTTTTTGGGAGGGGGTTTCCTATTTTCAGGGATAAATAGCTCAACAGTGAATAAAAGGAATAAAAAAGTGCATGAAAATAGGTGTTTATATAATTACAAATATTTGGATTTCACTAAGTTGTCAAATTCTTCACTTACTAAAAAGTCATCTGGTAGGGAAACTTGGGATTTATTTAAGTTTTATTATGTTATAAGTATATCTTGAATCCTGTTGCTATGTACCTGGATACATAGCTAAACTATAGAGGGCTGAATAATGTATTTCTTTCCCCATCCACATCCTGTGAATGTTGTCTTATTTGGAAAAAGGAAATTCCGAGATGTGATTAAGTGAAGGAGTTGAGTTGGAGAGATTATTCTGGGTTATCCATGTAGGTCCAGTATGTAATCATGAGTTCTTATTAAAGGCAGGAAGAGAGGAATTTGACTACAGAAGAGGAAAAAGCCATGTGGACATTGAAGTCAAGATTGAAGGGATGTGGACATGAGCCAAGGAATGAGGCAGCCACCGAAAGCTGAGACAGAGATGAGTGGAATATGCCCCAAGAGTCCCTGGAAGGAAATCACCTTGTCACCCCCTTGATTTTAGCCCCTAAAGACTCCCTTTACTCATCTGACCTCCAGGACTATGAAAGTATTAATGTGTAATGTTTTAAGCCACTAAGTTTATGGTAATTTGTTACATCAACAATAGGAAACCAATAAAATAGCAAAATATAATTTATTATAATAAAGAATGGTATTATCTGTTCAGAAAAAAAAATTGAAATTAAACAATGTTTTGACCCTGGAACTTTGGAGGAATGTTTCACTGAGAAGGTCAGTATTTTCATATCATGAATTTGTATTCCTGTTGCCAAATTCATTAGAAATAGGAAATGTATAATAGGTCGTCATGCCCTGGATGGAGGAGCAGTATACATCAGCAGAACTTTGGGAAAGCCTCATAAATTTGAAGATGCCTCACCCAGGATACCTGTAAACAACTTCCTCAGTAAGAGGCTGTTTCCAATGGAAGTTAGTCCCAACTTACAGCTTTCATTGCTTTCCCCCCCACCCAATGGTCCTTCTCTATCTTGTAACATTTATTTAAAATAAAGCTACTGTTTAAGGTTGTATGCTGTACTAGGTTTGCACACAGACATTTCTGGTGTTAAAATGTGGAGACCTAACAGCAAATGTTTACATGCCACACTACCATGGACAGTCCTTTACCAGGCCTGGAGGAGAAGATAAATGAAAGCAAGTGAGATGCCCCAAGCTCTTACTCTTACATCTACTCCCCAAAACCATCTCCATCTCTTCACCAGGCACTCCTACCTGGTGGTAGAAGCCAAATTCTAACCAAGACCAGGAAATCTTCAGGGAGCAATAATTTGAATTGGAATAAAGGTTGAGCTGTTTACAAGAATGCAAGTGTGAACTTGTTAGCTCATTTTATTTTGTGGACTTATTCAAAAAATATCCATGGGAAAGAGGAAATTAAATCAGAAGAAAATTTGAGTAGGTAGAGCATAGAATTTGGAAGCTGAAAAAATGGGAGTGCATCCAAACTTTCAGATTTTCGACTTTTCTTCCCTATGCAGTGTGGCAGATATACCACTCAGGTGAACCTTGTGACTCATGTGGAACCCTCCCCTCGATGTAGAAATGCATAACTATTGTCTCTAAGGAGGGTGGAATCTGATTTACTCTAGGCCAAGGATGTCAAACTCGTGGCTGGCGAGTTTGACATGCTTGCTCTAGCCAATAGAATATGCAAAGGTGATGGGATGTCACTCCGTGATTATGTTACATTATCTGAGACTCAGCAGACTGGACAGATTCTCTTGAAGGCCTTGAAGACATTAGGTGCCATCTTCTAAGAGGGCCTGTGAGAGGGTCACGTGGCAAAGGACATGGGGGAAACTGGCAGCTCTTGGAGCACAGAGTGGTCTGTGCAGGCCAGTTACCAAGAAAACAGGACCTCAGTCATAAAGCTGCAAAGGAATGAATTCTGCCAGCAATTGCATGAGCTAGAAGAGGACCTGGATCCTAGGAAGGATACAGCAGGCTGACATCTTGATTGCAGTCATCGCAGACCCAAGAGGTCTAAGCCACGCCATGACCCAACTCCTCACCCACAGAATCTATGAGCTAGAAAATATGTGGTGTATTAAGGTGCTAGGTGTGTTATAATAGTTAAACAACAGTAGAAAATTAGTTTATAAAATCAGTAAATCAGCTTTTTAGAGTTTGTCAAATAATGCATGCAGAATAACCTGTGCAGAGTGAAACTCAGTGAATATTATCAATATGCTTATCAATATGCTTAATATGCTATTTTTTAAAATAAGGATTAAAAATATGCAATATCTATATGATCTATAATTCTAAATTAAAAAAATATATATATAAGCATCCTTCACTGTTCTTAAGCTTGAGAAATTTGTTAAATCTCATAGTCCCCAAACCAAAATAAACAATCTTATCAATCTAGAGATTTGAAAGACATTTTTCACTATTAATCAATGTAAATTCCACTCTTTTAGTATTGTGATATATCTAATCTTTGAGATTAAATAAAAAATTTTCAATATAAATTATTTTATGTAAATTTGTTTAAACCCTAATAACTACTTGTGAGTTAATTATTTAAGGAGAAGGGTTAGTGGAACAAGTTGGACTTTCTAGATCTTAACTTGTACTTGGACAGCACTTTGTGTCAGTGGCACAAACACCAGTCTGTTGTATTGAGTTTGAAGTCAAAGACCTTAGCTTATTTTTAAGTTCTGTTATTATTTTTTATTTGACATTGAAAGTCACTCAACTGCTCTTGGGACCTCAATTTACCTAACTTCAAAATGAAAGTAGCCTTCTGAATTATTGTTGCTATCCATCATGCTATTTTTAAAATTTTGACACCCCTCTATAAAATGTTACTTATTATTTTTATTTGTACTATTGTATACCTAAAAATGATAAGAAAAAGAGATAAATCTCTTATGTGTACTCATTTTATATAATCTCAATTATATAGTTAAACTCTTGTTTTATGGTAGTAATATTTAAAATAAATTATTTTAACTTTTTTTTCCCTCTTCTCTGACAGTTGTTTTTGCAGTTCTCACAGCCATTATCCTGTTTCATCTCTTCAGTTTCTTTCATGTGAGAAAAATATATCAAGGTGATCAAAGAAACTGTCAAACATGGTAAGAATTTTGAGTTGGATTATCAGCACATTTCAGAGGATTTTGCTTATGCCCTATCACAATAAAGTATGTACCTGGCAAACAGTTATAGAAATCACTGATCAGGTTTCAGAATAAATTAATTGTGTTACGTATTAAAATCAGTGATATAAAATCTCAGCCTTTATAACTCCTAAAAAGCAGTATTGCATGTAAGGTAGCATTGCAGGTAATATATGTATTCGTAGATTTAGAAAACAGGCCTTCCTTTTGATGAGTGGTTGATTGTCAGAGGGATTACAAAATTGAATTTTGAATTAAGCATCAGGTATAAATGCATAACTATTATCCAGGGGTCCTCAAACTTTTTAACAGGGGGCCAGTTCACTGTCCCTCAGACCGTTGGAGGGCCGGACTATAGTTTAAAAAAAACTATGAACAAATTCCTATGCACACTGCACATATCTTATTTTAAAGTAAAAAAACGAAACCGCAAAAACACCCGCATGTGGCCCGTGGGCCATAGTTTGAGGATGCCTGCTATTATCTCTTAGGAAAAAGTCAGTAAATAATTTTCTATCTTAAATATCATATTTCTTAAATATATGGAAGGGCGTATAATCCTGGAGAGCAGGTAAGGTTTGTTTTTTGTTTTTGTTTTAATTAATCCCAAGACTCCAGCATATAGAACAAAGCTTGGCATAAGGTAAGAATCAGGTGAGTTCTGCGACACCGAATTGGAAACACTGGCCTTGACATTAGATGACCTTGGTTTTACAGTAGGACTTAGGGCAAGCTACTTAAATCCTTTGAGCCTCAAGTTTAAAAATATAAAAGATAGGGAATAATACAATCTTCGTTAGAAGTCATTGTGAGGATTAATTAAGATAATGCCTGTAAAGTGCCTGGTATATAGTAAACTAATAAATTTTACAGCTATAATTTTGGTTAACAAAGGAAAAATATTTGCTTAGGTATTTCAATTTAGATAACCCATGTATTGGTTAGAATTTAGGTTCAGGATTAGTTGTTGTTGTGTTTTAACAGTGGTTTAAAGAATTTTGGACATGATGGTTCGTTTGCTTGTTTGTGTTTTCTTGGACCTCCCCAGTTCTAGTCAGGAGGTCTAGAACTATGTGGTGCTCCATGATGTCTCAACTCGAATTTCTTTTGTGTGTTTTCATACCCAAAGCAACTCATGGTTCAAGGTGGATTCTTCACCCGCCATCCTTGATGGTCACATGCAAAATATTATCAAGGAGAAAATGAAATCAGAAAGGCCAGTCCTTCCCTTAAAGGCCACTCCATGGAATTTGCACATATCACATCCTTTTGTATCTTATTTGTCTAGTAGTTATCCATCTGGACACAGCTATCTTCATGGGGACTTGGAATTGTAGTCATTTCAGAGTATGTGTGTGTGTGTGTATGTGTATATATATATATATATATATATATGTATATATACATATATATACATACACACACACACACATACGTACATATATATATTATTACTTTAAAAGGGGAGAATGGATATTAAAGGGGGTGAACATCTCTATTGCATCTTCTGTACAGACAACAACTTTAATTATATACTACTACTAAAGATTAACTTCATGCAATCTTTCTGCTGGGCAATTTTAAATGTATTTCAAAAGGCTTAAAAAGTAAAGACTTTTTTAAATTTTTCTTTCTGTGAACATATAGTTAAAAAGTAGTTAAAGGTCTGTGTATGTTTCAATGATATTTACTTTTTTATTTCTATAAGAAAAAGTATACTAAAATGTGTTTGGATTCTTATTGTCCCAATGACCAGATATTAGTTATAAATTTTAATATAAAGTACTATTTGCACATTTAAAAGGTTATCCAGAATAAAAATGTATAAAAAGAAAATTGTCCCTCATTCCGTTCCTCTTCACAAATGTGACCAATTTTAACTAGTCTGTGGATCAGGTGATGCCCCTAGGGAGAAGGGACATTTACTCTGAGACATGAAGCGAAGTTTACGATGTATCCATCTATATATATAAAACCCTACGTGACCAGAACGACCAGAATGACTTGTATGCATGCATATGAGCATAACCTATGGACACAGACGGGGGGAGGGGGAGCGTGAGGGCATGTGCTGGGGGATGGGAGCGGCTGGGGAGAGGTCAATGGGGGAAAAAGGAGACTTATGTAATACTTTAAACAATAAAGAATTTAAATCAAGGAAAAAAACCCACACACACACAAAGAAATGTAGAAAGAATTCAAGAGAAAATAAGGAATATTAAAGATCAGCAAAGGATCTCAAATGTATTGAAGAGCCTCCATACAAGAAAAGCCAAAGTGAGTGAATAGAAAAAAAAAATACTAAAAACTATACCTTAATGAAAACTTTTTGAAATAGAGAAGACATATATTTGAAACTACATACTGAACAAACAATATGTAGCTGAGAATATCAACCCAGAATGGCCAATGTGAGGCCATATTCAGAAAGGAATGGAAAGGACTTGAAGGAATTATTTGGACACCCAGAAAGAGAACATGTGAATTATAAGGGAAAGAAAATTAGACCTTAGTTTTTTTCTACACCATGCATATTTAAGATATTCAAAGCAAGTATGAACCAAGGGTTTAATATCCAGTGAAACTCACTTTCAAGTACAAAGACAAACTTACCACATGCAAGTACTCGAGGAATATTATTCCCAAGTACCTTTCCTGAGGAATGAGCTTTGGAAGACCAAGATGACTAGGGCAACATTGTCATAATGTTGGTGGTGGACATTAAATATATACTTTACTGTGGAATGAATGGCTAAGAAACAATGTAGACAATGCAGCTATTAAAAAGTAGAGAAAGAGGAGATGCAAAACAGATGCAAGTATGTATGTATGTTTCTACACACATGCATCTTTCCTAGATCTGTTCGCTGAAAAGGCCTAGAAACAAAGACTGATCCAGTAACGAGGAGCAGCCCCAGCACCAGATATGGTTTTAAAACGTAATTTCTCACTAAAAGGACCAGGGGCTCGTTAGAGAAATCATAGATTCCAGATATGGCACATGAAGTGTACAAGATAAACCTGGAACATCTTGTCATACCAGCAAGCAAGGACACTGTTAAAGACTGCTTGGTTCATGTCAAAGGGACTTAGGATTCACCTTGAAGAACCTCCCTCTGGACAAAGATGTGATAGTTAGAGTTTTAATAATGATAATAAACACACCATATTTAAACCTAAAAAAATAAGAAAAGGATGCCAAAACCATACAGTGGGGAAAGGAGAGTCTTTTAACACATGGTGTTGGAAAATCTGACTATCCACATGGAAAAGAATGAAGTTGGACCTTTACCTTACGCTATATACAAAAATTAACTAACAGTGTATTCAAGACCTAAAAATAAGAGCTGAATTATAAAACTCTTAGAAGAAAACATAGGAGAAAACTACTTAGACATGGATTTGGCAATCATTTCTTGAATATGACTCTAAAGGCAGACACAGCCAAAGAAAATATAAACAAATTAGACATCATGAAAATTGAAAACTTCTCTGTATCAAAGTACACTATCAACAAAGTGAAAAGAAAACTTGCAGAATGGGAGAGATTACTTACAAATCATGTGTCTGTTATGGTGTTAACATCCAGAATATACAGAGAACTCCTAAAACTCAACAACAAAATACAACCCAAGCAACCCAATTAAAAAATGAACAAAGGCCTTGAATAGACATTTTTTTCTTATATTTTTACCAATAATTTCATTCAGGCTCTTCCAGGTTTCACTGTCTTTTCAAGGTATGCACAGCTTTCCAAAACAGTCTTGCAGAGCCGTGTCAGCTTTTATCTACCAGCCAAAATTCAGGAGGGAAGAGATAAACCTTCCTCTCCTCAAGTATCAAAGAACATGTGCCATGTTTTGTTTGGCCAAACATGGCAAGGATACAAACACAAGAGGGATACCCTACTGGGGAGCACGAGTTGGGTCCCGGTTGCATTATGTCACTTCTGCTAACATCCCCTTAGCCAAGTCCCATGTCAGGGCACAGGAGAGTGCACTCCCCACCATTGGGAGAAGCTGCAATGTGACATGATCAAGTCAGGGAAGATGCATATTTGGGGTCAGTAACTTCGTCTACCATAAGAGATACTAGTATCTACTAGTCTGCTTCCCTTTCTCTCCCTTCACATTAAACACTACTTCAAAGTGTCCTTTCACTGTATTGAGGCAGCAGGTATAACGGTCTTTTCAGAAAATACCTGTGTGGAACAGGGAAGTGTTCAGGCCAGGTTCCAGAGAGAAGTGCCCTATTTTTCACTGTCAATTGACCACATACTCCAACTCTGTCAGAAGAGAAAATCTAGCGAGACACACGCGGAAGGAGAGAGCCTTCTTCCAAATGGGAGTCTTGTATTCAGCTTCACTTCTTTAAGGTGTCATATGAACTGAATAATCATGTTATTTTCAATAGAAAGTAATTTTAGTCATGAAATGAGGTTTCCTTTTGCCAGAGGGAAATGAGAATGGAAAGAACACAATTTGTAACAATTGCTTTTTAATGGTAATAGAGGTGTATTTGGATATATCATTCGTACCCAAATATATACCGGAATGTTCAGGGGTGGGGAAACCCTCAGTAACTATGTGTATGTTGTGCTACTGTGCCATTAGGAAGTAGATAGTCACACTCCGAGAAGAGCTTTCAATTAATACCACTTATGTATTATAGTATATCTAGCTTCTTATACTGCCATTAATTGTTAATATGGTACAATTAGTTCTTAAGCATGCAATTAATATTCTACTAACTGTTTTGTTATTTGGCATTAATTACCAATGAATAGATGTTTAATTAAAGACTTCTTATTCCATGGCAACAACACAGCTGAAGTTTTCTCATTTCTTTGTGAATATACTCAGCTTTCTCTAACTTTTCCTCCCAAAACTTCAACCTTTATAGAGACCCATTTAAAGAAATATTAATGTATGTTGAGCAGTATTATAGGTTATTATATCAGTGGCACTATTGTTTTAAAAATAAAATATCTAGAATATAAAATACTTTAGGGTACACATTTCTTTTCATGAAAATATGTACCCTTCCTTTACTACTCTTATCTACTCTTCCTTTCCTTCCTCAATTTATAAACTACAGCTCCTCTAAAGCAAGCAAACTAAATTCTATAATTAGAAAACAATATAAGTATGCCAATATTATGTTGCCACTCCATAGGACAATTGAAAGTTCTAAAGTGAAATGCATACATGAAGGAAAAGTATTCACTTGAGTCTGAAATACTATGAATAAATAATTCCTAAAACTTATTTTCTCTCTGAGGAAAGAACAGTTACTTGGCAAAAGGTACAGAGGAGCAAAGATATAGGGTCATAGAACTTTCATATTCTATCAACATAATTGACATAGCGAGGGATTAAAAATCAGGGAAATGAGAACACAATAATTTCAAACTTTTATTATCTTTACTTTCAATGTATATTTCATTTCATGGCAAATGTTATTATTTATAAACTAGAGGCCCAGTGCACGAATTCGTGCACCAATGGGGTCCCTGGACCTGGCCTGTCGGATCTGGCTGAAACCGGCTCTTCGACATCCCCTGAAAGGTCCCAGATTTCGAGAGGGCACAGGCCAGGCAGAGGGACCCCATCAGTGCACAGTCAGGGCCAGGGAGGGACATGGGAGGTTGGCCAGCCGGGGAGGGACTGCGGAAGGGCTCCAGGGCATGTCTGACCCATCTTGCTCAGTCCAGATTGGCCAGACCCCAGCAGCAAGCTAACCTGCCAGTCTGAGCACATGTCCCCTGGCGGTCAGTGAACATCATAGCGACTGGTCGACTGGTCAACTGTCTGACCCCTGGTGGTCAGTGCACATCATAGGGGGCGGTTGAGTGGCCTTAGCATATCATTAGCATATTACACTTTGATTGGTTGAACGGCTGACCGGTCAACCGGACACTTAGCATATTAAGATTTTATTACATAGGATATTCAGCATTAGATTGGCATGAAATAGGAAAACCTCCTGGGAGGGATTAGAGATGTTTAAATCATACTCATTATCTTTAGTTTTTCCATCTTTATAGGCACTTTGCATCAAACCAGGCATGCTGACCTCTTGGGGTATTTTTCTTATTTCCAAACATCTGTAAATAGTCAATATGCTAAGGTGCTCTATTTTGGTGTAGTGTGTCCTGAACCCCATAAATTAACATATGTTATGTGAGCAAACTCTTAGCATGCTCAGAAAAAGAATAATTGGTTCGTGTTCCCTGTACTTTATCAAGGACATTTTAATGAGGAAGAATGACCTGAGCATGGGTTTTGAAGGCAGATTGAAAGGAAGGAAACAGAAGGGCCTGGAGCTCATCTAGAGATAGCACTTATACTGCCTCTCTTTATCCACCATTCTGACCATTCAGTTTCCTATTCACTTGTAGCAGAGCACACTTTTTCCCTCCCCCTCTGTCCTCAACACATGCGCGCGCACACACACACACACAAACACGCACTTTCTTTCTCACAAAAGTAATATTTTTTGTTCTTATGTATTATGATGCTTTTACCCTCAGAACAAAGAGTAAATAATTATCTTCCAAATCTTCTTCATTGGACTATAACCCAAAGTGTTGAAATTAATTTTAAAATAGCCAAATAATATAAATTAAAAAAACACAGTTTTTACTTACTTTGTGTAAAAATATAAAAACAAAACAAAACCTTAGTACCATGTAACACCACCCAGGATAAGGAATGTATGTGGTTGTGTGTGCATGTGGTGAGTATATGTGTACATGCTTGGATATATGTATGGGTGTACATATGCATATGTTTAAGGATATGAATGTATATCAGGATGGTCCCTAAAAAGCTGTGTGACAAAATAGCAAACTAGGGCAGTCCAACCAAAGATAATATTACACTAGAAAAGAGGCTACTTGGGACTCATTTTTTAAATGTGGTTTTTGCATACTGTTAAAAACAAAAAATACTTCATTTTATTGATTTTTAGGAAAAGCAGTAACCCCAATAGTCCTCTTATAGGATCAGAATATATATGTTTTATTTTCAGGGAGTAAAGCATTTTTCATGTCATATAATTTATTAAATGATTTCAATAATTTTTTTTTAGTTTGTCATTTAAATGCATGAAAAATAAATTCATACTTTCATACCTTTAGGTAGATGTTAACAAATCCTGAGACATGATAAAAATGACAATAATTTTCTTGCATACAATGGTAATAAGAGAACAACGGTGATTCTTTAAAGATAAATGCCACTTTTGCAACTAGGTTTCTGTTTGGTGACAAAAAGCTGAGGAAAATATGTAGAACATACTATTAAAATATCTATTATTTATTTCCTCCAGTCCTCATGAATGTGTATTTTTTGTCTTATCTGTATTCTTCTGTCCCCCTTTATCTACTAGTTTAATCTGATCGAGGTCAGTTGTCACCTTCAGGACATGAAATAGTTGATGTTATTGGAGCTTGGTGTATTTATGCCAAGTGGAAAAAGCAGCAAAGATACTGGCAGCATTTGGGAAACAGAGTTCCCCTGAAGAGTGAAGAACTCCGCATGCATTCCCAGATGGCTGGTGGCCAGGAAGCATGTGTCTGCAATCAGCAGGAGAGCTTTGGGCCTATCAATGTTTCTAGGAGACTGTTTTCAAAATAATAACGTTAAGTCATGGAGAAATACTGCAATTCTGTGCAAATGCTTTATCTATAAAATGATGCATTTATAGAGATAGTGTAAATAAAATGGATCTTTTAAAATAGTTTAAAATATGGGTTTTATGCATTTATTCCACATTTAGTATCATAAATTCATGTCATTCTTGTTTAATTATCCTCCAAATAGGAAAAGACACGTTCTCCTCTTGAATTACACAGCAAAGGTAATTGGTCTACCTTCTGCCAGGGTAGATAGGATGGCTAAACTCAGACTCAAATAATTTCCATGGCCAATATTCACCGAGAGTCCTCTGCATTCAGACTGCTACCTGCTTGTTATAAAACATGGCATTATTGAACACTAAATCCTCCTTTCTTCCTTCCTCTTCCTCTTCTCATCTTGCCATTTCCCTTTCTCTCTTTCTCTCATTTCCTTCATGTTAAGAAAAGCCACTATACCTACCCTAGTTGTTTCTAAAGTGTAGTTTCTAAGTGTTTGAGTTGAGACGTTGTGTAAATTCAGCTAAATGAAATTTAATAAAGGGGAAAAATATGACTTACTCCCTAAATTTATTTTTTCACATTTACTTTTAGCCATATTCATATCCTTATGAAAAATAGAGTATTCTTATAGGAAATTATCCAGGATATGCTAAGAAATGAGTGCTTATACTATTATATGATTTTATGCAAATTTTTAATTTCTAAAAGAATAATATCTTGTTAACTTCCAAATGGGGCACTAAAGCATTTACGAAAGAGAATGGGGGTTCTTGATACATACCTTTCTCCTGACAGATTAAGAATAGCTACTGTTACTGTGACCATGTGGGAGGAAAGTAAAGGACAGATGCTGATAAACTCAATGTCTTTGCCATGGATGATAAAGGTCACCTTGAACATTCAGTTGCATGTGTCCCGTCCACAGGCTGGAGTGGGGAGGGAGAAACCATTGGGCAAAGGTGTTCAACACTCTCATTCTCTGATGTACCTTTATACCTAATTTCAAAAATGCATACCTTCATTTTAATACAATGATGAAGAAAGGAATGCAATATCTAATAAAATAGTTTGTATTAAAATGTAAATAATTGTGATCAGAGTAAATGTGTATGGCAATGGTAATCAAACTTGGCTTCAGCCACCAGAATTTCTGCTTCATATAAAACTGTGGTGCAACCTGGGAGTTAGGATTTGTTAAGACTTATTCTGATGGGCAGTCAACACTGAGCTCAGAGGTGTAAAATATACGTAGAATTCCCTAGAACGTGACAGCCACAAATCCAACCAGCATGTATTGATGCCTCAGATGGGACCAACTGTGTTTTTGTACTACTGATATGATAATTGAAATGATGAACGTCTCTTGAAGATACTTCTAACAAACAATGCATAATCCTTCTTTGATTTTATTCGAAGATATTCATATTAACACTCTATAATGAAGTCTGTTTATATGTAAAAAGGAATTTGTTAGATTACCATATGATTATAAACAAATCTGTCACCCTGTTGCTGGAAAGGATATCAGAAAGAGGGCACACATTCTAAGATGTTCAGTAAACTGGTTCCCAAGACTATATCCTCAATTGTGGAGGAAAGCAGAATGCCTCTATTGGTGAGAACAATAGAGGAAGTGTAGTGCTGAAAATTTCTTTCTTTCTAGAAGTATGTCATCTATGAAAAACATTAGTTACATTTTTTTCTTGTTTCCACTTATATTGAAATAATCATTGTATTTGCATTTTCTCATTTTACTTACACCTGATTTATTTTCTTGCATTTGCCTTGAACTAATGGCATGTTTCAAAGCTCACTTTCCAATTTGAGTAATATATTAACCACAACTTGAAGTAAAAAAAGAAAAAGTAGGGTTGTATGAAAGTCTTATTTTATTGATTGCAATGTGGCAGCTTCTTTGATTTTTCAGTTTGGACTAACCCATGCCAAATTGTTGACATATTACATTAACTTTAATGGAAAGATCTCATTAGTTAAAGTTAATTTACATAGAATATATTTTATATATAAATATATATAGCATGTTGCATGCAGTTTCACAATCAAATATAGCTACATATGTTAATTCTCATTTTAGTAATGATAATTCCTTCAGTAATTAACATCATGTGGTTAATTGTCTCTTCAATATGGCTATGTTCTTAAGAAAATATGGGAAACAATCTGGTAAATTATGATGCACATGTGTACCCTTCCCACATAGATGGAGGACCAGGACTGGAAATAGAGTTCACCCTGAATATCTGTCATAAAATGAACTGCCGTCTTCAATGACTGATTTTTATATTGGACTTGATCATCAGTAGCTTCCAGGTTACTTATCATAGAAAGAAAATGTGTTTGTACAAAGTGTCATAGCAAGGCCTGATAATCAGCAGATTGCAGCCTTGTTATTGTTTTTATCTCATATATTAGCATTGCATTGTTACTATCTTCCTCATTTATAACTCTGATATTGTCTCTACTCTCCTGTAATAAATACAAGATGTTCTATTAGAGGTTCCACTTTAAAGAGAAAGGATTTACTTGAATTACCTTTCAAATGGTTAACAAGTTAATTTGTTTGCTAGTTAGTTGGTCTACTGTTGCCTTTTTTTCCTCCTGATTTGTGCCATATTCATGATGTTTCCAAAGAAATAAAAGTGAGTTTTCTTTGGAAACATTAAGCTCTTAATCAAAATAATATAGGGATTAAAAAGGTAATTCTGGCAAAAATGGAAAGTAAGCGATTTTTCTTCCCTTCCTTCCTTCCTTCCTTCCTTCCTCTCCTCCTCCTCCTCCTCCTCCTCCTCCTCCTCCTCCTCCTCCTCCTCCTTCTCCTTCTCTCTCTCTCTCTCTCTCTCTCTCTCTCTCTCTCTCTCTCTCTCTCTCTCAAAAAGAATGCAGGCTTTTGAATCAGTCTGAATAAGTTTCAAACTCCAGCTCTCTGGAGTCTATACATAACCTTGACAAGTTTGTAACAACTGTCATCTTCATTTTCTTTATGGAGTGCCTGGTACTTAGTAGATTGTCAGTAAATGATAGCTATTATTATGTAATACATGTTATGCTACAATGTGTATTTAAATATATGTGCTATTTAAATATGAAAACTTATCATTTATGAATGTATGTCTATGTTATTTTGTTTAAATTATAATCTTTGCTTAGGTTTATGAGTTTATATCTTCAATTATTTTATACATTCTAATCCTTCCTACAATTAGAATCTTAGGGGTTGTTTACTAATATATTATATAGAACAACACTATAAATAGCTTATGAACAGGTTATTGAATATTTAAAAGTATTATTTAAAACACTCACTATTTATGCTTCCTCATAAAGTCCAAAATATGGCAGCTTTTACTAAGCTACATAGATATTTATAGTAATTTGTGAAAATTATTTATTGAGCACATATATTTGAAAAGGTCTCTGAAATTCTTATGTAATGTTCCTTGGGAATAGATATTGAATAACAAAAATAAAATTATTTTATTATAACTATGGTAAATGCTAAGAAAACACTTTGGGATGCTATGAGATGTTTACAGTGGAGGATTATATATACAAATATATTTATAAGCTGAATATATTCCCTTTGCTTATTATTATAAAAACCTTCTCCCACTGGGTGGCTTTCCTTTTTACTCTCTTAATAGTATCATTTTAATGCAATTTGATTTATCACTTTCTTTCCATATGGTTATAAGAATCATTTAATTTAACTTTAATACAAAGAGATTATATGGAGTTGATATGCCTTGAATGAATATTACCTGAACAATCAAGTTCACCATATCTCTTCACCAGCTTTTTCTAGCAATTTCTTCACATGTTGAGTTGTGAACTGCTCTCAGATTATAACTGTTTACTTGCATCCCTGTGACTCGCTCATCAACCTCAGCCAACAAACACTGCATTCCTTTTCCACACATCACACATACCATTCCTCCACACATGCTCATAAACTCACATTGATCACCAATTCATATGTTCAGAGCCTCCAGCACTCACCCACATATACACACTCCAATTCTCTCTCTCTCTCTCTCTCACACACATACACACACACACACACACCACACACACTTTCCTAATTTAGGGATTTACTCAGGAGTAGTTCTCTTAAAATTTTTAAATATCACTTTCCTTATGAAATCCTATTGATTTTGCAAATTGCTATCATATAGGAAATCTGTCCCATCATCCACTCTAGAGCATCTGCTGACATTGTCAGAGGAGCCATTATGGCCAAAGTACCAGGTCTTTTTGAAAATATCCTGACTCTAAGGCAGGAAGTGTTAGGTAGAGTGAAGAGAAAATGTATATATATTAAGTTTTTATAGATGAGGGAAATTGAATTACAAAGGCAGCTCAAGTTATACCATGGGTTAAGTAGACAACTTCTGACCTGTCCTGAGAATTGAATGTCATTTTAAAACATCTATAAAGGCAAATATGTCATGATTTCAAAAGAATGGATTTACAAGTAGACTATTTTTACATAGAAATAAATATGTCCAAAGAATACACTAGTGGTGATCTCAAAGTATTCATGAAATATTTAGCAATCCTACTTTCTTTGTCATTCAACCTGGAATATTAAATATCAAGGTGATATTTAAAGTGCACACAGGCATTTCTTGTAAGTTTATGTGTTTATGAAGGAAAGGAGTGATGCAGAAGATAAAAAGGGATGTAAAAACATAACCTATGCTTTTTGATCCCCAGAAAAGATGAGTCTGATTCCCCATTCTCAAGGAATGCCCTGTCTTCATCTCTCTACCTGGCCTCTTGAATCTATTACATGGATCTCTTGACAGGTATAAAGGGCAAGGGTAAACTGGCCGACAATTCAGCATGCATTTCAAGGTAAATTGTTCCTAGAATGTTTGCCTTTTTTAAAAAAAAATTCTTTATTAATTAAGGTGTTACATATGTGTCCTTATTACCCCATTACCCTCCCTACCCCCCCACTCATGCCCTCAGAGCCCTGTTGTTGTGTCCATTGGTTAGGCTTATATGCATGCATACAAGTTCTTTGGTTGATCTCTCTCCCTTATCCCCACCCTCCCCTACCTTCCCTCTGAGGTTTAATGGTCTGATCGATGTTTCTCTATCTCTGGATCTATTTTTGTTCATCAGTTTATGTTGTTCATTATATTCCATAAATGAGTGAGATCATGTGATATTTATCTTTCTCTGACCGGCTAATTTCACTTAGCATAATGCTCTCCAGTTCCATCCATGCTGTTGCAAATGGTAAGAACTCCTTCTTTTTTACCGCAGCATAATATTCCATTATGTAGATGTACCACAGTTTTTTAATCCACTCATCTGCTGATGGGCACTTAGGCTCTTTCCAAATCTTAGCTATTGTAAACTGTGCTGCTATGAACATAGGGGTGCATATATCCTTCCTAATTGGTGTTTCTAGTTTCTTGGGATATATTCCTACAAGTGGGATGACTGGGTCAAATGGGAGTTCCATTTTTAATTTTTTGAGGAAACTCCATACTGTTCTCCACAGTGGCTGCACCAGTCTGCATTCCCCCCAGCAGTGCACGAGGATTCCTTTTTCTCCGCATCCTCGCCAGCACTTGTCATTTGTTGATTTGTTGAAGATAGCCATTCTGACAGGTGTGAGATGGTACCTCATTATTGTTTTGATTTGCATCTCTCAGATGATTAGTGACTTTGAGCATGTTTTCATATGCCTCTTGGCCTTCCTTTTGTCTTCTTTCGAGAAGTATCTATTTAGGTCCATTGCCCATTTTTTGATTGGGTTGTTTATCTTCCTTTTGTTAATTTATATGAGTTCCCTGTAAATGTTGGAGATTAAGCCCTTATTGGTAGTAACATTGGCAAATATGTTCTCCCATGCAGTGGGCTTTCTTGTTGTTTTGTTGATGGTTTCTTTTGCTGTGAAAAAGCTTTTTATTTTGATGTAGTCCCATTTGTTTATTTTCTCTTTAGCTTCCATTGCCCTAGGAGCAGTATCAGTGAAGAAATTGCTTTGGCATATGCCTGATATTTTGCTGCCTGTGGATTCCTCTAGTATTTTTATGGTTTCCCATCTTATGTTTAAGTCCTTTATCCATTTTGAGTTTATTTTTGTGTATGGTATAAGTTGGTGGTCTAGTTTCATTTTTTTGCATGTATTTGTCCAATTTTCCCAACACCATTTATTGAAGAGGCTATTTGACTCCATTGTATGTTCATGTCTCTTTGTCTAATATTAATTGAGCATAGTGGCTTGGGTCGATTTCTGGGTTCTCTGTTCTATTCCATTGATCTATATGTCTGTTCTTGTGCCAGTACCAGGCTGTTTTGAGAACATTGGCTTTGTAATACAGCTTGAAATCTGGTATTTAGATCCCACCTACTTTTTTCTTCTTTCTCAGGATTGCTGCAGCTATTTGGGGTCTTTTTTTATTCCAGATGAATTTTTGGAAAGTTCGTTCTAGGTGTGTGAAATATGCCGTTGGTATTTTAATGGGGAGTGCAGTGAATCTACAGATTGCTTTGGGTAGTATGGACATTTTAATAATGTTGATTCTTAGAATGTTTGCCTTTTTTTCTGTTGCTTTTGGTTAACAGCTGGACCATTGAGGTCCACCAAGAGATGCCCTAAAGTATGTTGTCCTTCCAACTTATTACTCAACAACACTGATTGTATAGTGTAATTAAACGTCAAAGATCAGTACCTTATGATTTCATTTACATGTGGAATCTAATGAACAAAATATTAAAAAATAATAAAAACAGACTCAAAGATTCAGAGAACAGACTGACAGCTATCAGAGAAGAGGGGTGTTAGGAGGTTAGGTGAAAAAGCTTAAGGAATTAAGCACAAAAATAACACTCATAGATACAGACAACAGTGTATGGTGATTGCCAGAGGAAAGGGGGAATGGAGGAAGTAGAAGATGGCATAGGGGGAATAAATGGTGATGAAAGGAGACTAGACTTGGGGTGGTGAACACGCAATACAATATACAGATGATGTATTATAGAATTGTACACCTGAAACATACATAATTTTATGAACCAATGTCACCCCCGTACGTTCAATACAATATTTTTTAAAAGTCAAAGCTAACTTTTGGGATATATACTCTAATGAACAAACTATCTGAAATTAGAACCTAAATAATGAAGGGTTCAGGGACCTGCTAGCTGATATTTGTTATGCATTCTAATAGCAGAAGTTTGCAGCCAATTGGCGGCTAACCAAACCCGTTGGACACATTTCAAGTCATCTCAGTTAATTTTGCTCCCCAAGGACCCTGATAGGACATGCAGCTTAGTGTTGCTTTTTTCTATCTTAATTACCACATTGAGTTGTGCTAATATAGAATTACTTGAGAGACATGTTCTATGATTATAACCAGGCAAACATTGTTGGCATTTGTTTTCAATTCAATGAGCATGAGACTCTTAACTCAACATTTAAAAGTAATCGTCGATGTAAGGATAAATTCCAAATATGTAGAAAAGTCATTTAATATGCAATTCGCAGAAATGTATATTTATTGAATATTGAGACAATTTCAAAATATGCAAATGACAACTCAAATGTTACTTCAAATATTAGATTTGCATGTTTTCATGGATTCAGCATTCCATTGATTCTAAGCTGTGATGTGATAGACTCAGCTTATAAACACATGCTCAGTTGAGTGTACAACATTTTTTAATGACAGAAAAAGGTAAAAACAAATTAATTTAACTCTGAGTAGCATTTTATATGTTTATTGAATGGAGAGTTTTAGTCAGGAAATTGTGTAAATTTTTACTAAAGTTGAAATTCCTAAGATATTTTGTAAATTTTTTTTTCAAAGCAGGTCAAAATCCTCATGAGCTAATACATATGAAAAACAAACAAACTGATTTTCTGGAGTGATAATTTTGAATTTTGATTATAAGACTAATTCATATTTTAGCATTGAAGAATATTTTTAAAACTGATAGTTTGTGTAAATTTTTATAATTTTAAATAAGTTATTAAAATTATATTAAGGTAGTTTAACTAAAAACTCTCATCAATTTTTTATGTAGTTTGCTAGTAGAATTGTGGTATTTCATGGTATCACAGAGATGAAAATCTAAGAATATTTTCATTTTATCTTTTTCCTTAGTTCTGTGCTTGGACCACATTGCGTAGAGATAGGCAAGTGGGGGTTTTGCTTCCAGAAGTCTTATACATCTTAAGGAACTGAAATCATAGCATCACTTCCTCTGAGAACTCTGATTTCCTTTCTCCACTTCCAAAAAGTGACCAGAGAGGAATATTATATGAAAATAAGGCCTATAAATGTATCAACTCCTACCTTAAGATGCTATCTTATTTTCTTCTATTTTTAATAATATTAAATATATTTAGTATAGTTGTAACAGAGCAGAAGGAACTTTAGATTTTAAGACAGTAGAATAACTTATTGAGAGAGATTAAGCTCAAAGTTAAAAAAAAAAACACACCTAAAAACTCTATTATGGACTCAATCTACATTAATCCTATCTTGTCTACTCGATTGCATGCACACAATCCCTGCCCTCCATTTCTAATCTCATTAAGATACTACCAGAGAAATAGCCACAAAGAACAGGGAAGAACTGAAATAAAATGGATTTAAACCATACCTTTGTTCGAATACCACCTCAGTAAAAGTTTGGAAAATGACTTATTTCTTAATCTTTGAGTTCCTCATTTGGGAAAAATAGGTAAAAAAGTACCCAGTCCATGGATTTGTTGAAGCTCCAGTGAGGAGATGATGCAACTACTGGAAAATGCATATTGCTCCCCCCCAACACACTTTTTTTTTTTTTCCATTCTAGATAATGAATACTCTCTCCCTATATATATAAAAAAATGTCTTCACAAGTCAAAGCACTTACATTTAAGAGGTTTGTTTTTATAAGGCATTTTAAAAAAAAAACATATCTAAAAAATTGCTCATAAATGGCTGGAAATGTCTTCTACCTCTCAAATTCTTCAGCCAGAATTTCTCCCACTTCAGTGGTGAACAGCCTTCCTGAGCCTCCTTGTATGTAACTGAATTTCCCTAGTTCTTCCACACTTGATCTGGAGAAAAGATGTCATCATTATCTGTTCAAAAGCACTTTACACTCTCAGAAAATATCATTTGGACACTTCTAAGCTGTTTATAATTCTGGCTCAAAAACATTATGTGTTTGGTTTTTTTTTTAAATCAAAGAATAACAGCTTTAGGAAAAAGTCAAGAAAAACACAACAAAACTGGCATATTACTAATTGCAGAGACTAAAACACTAGTGACCAAATTTAGAGAAGGAAAATTTATTTTTAAAACTTATCTTTCATCATGTCTCCCCAATGCAATGTATCTCAATGAAAAGTGAAAAAAAAAAAAAAGTATCACTGACATTTTGGATATTTTGGGATGTTTATTTAATTAATAGAAAATCCATACTAATAAGAGAGAAATATGGTAATTGACCATCACTCCATGACGCCCACAGCCAATCAGGAGGGAATATGCAAATTAGCATGGCAAAGATGGCAGCAGCCATGGAGCCAGCCAGAGTGGGTGGGAGGCTTGGGTCGCCCCCGGTGACGGTGGAAGCCAAACTTCCCTCCCACCTGGGCCGGCCACCAAAGGAGGGGCCTGTGGGCGGCAGCCACAGAGCAGGCCAGAGCAAGCAGGAGGCTTGGGTCGCCTGGGCCGGCCACCGAGGGAGGGGCCTTCAAATGGCCCTCAGCCCTTCACCCAGGCTGGCCATGCCACCATCGGGGTGAGGGTCCCCACTGGGGGGTGTGGCCAGCTTGAAAACGGCCCTTAGCCCCTTACCCAGACTAGCCATGCCCCCATGGGGTGAGGGTCCCCGCTGAGGGTTGTGACCCGCCTGCAAACAGCCCTCAGCCCCTCACCCAGCCTGGCAATGCCGACATGGGGTGAGGGTCCCCACTGGGGTGCGATGCTAGCCTACAAATAGCCATCAGCCCCCTCACCCAGGCTGGCCATGCACCCCCAGTGGGAACCCTCAACCCATGGGGGTGTGGCTGGTGTGCAAACTGCCCCAGCCCCTTGCCCAGGCCGGCACCATCCCCAGTGGGGAGCCCCAACCCAATGGGGGCGTAGCTGGCCTGCAAACCACCACAGGCCCTTTGCCCAGGCTGTCCCACCCTCCAAGGGAACCCCCACCCTGAGCCGGGACACCATTCAGGCCAAACCAGCCAGCATCTACCCATGCACCAGGCCTCTGTCTACACCAGTGATGGGCAACCTTTGAGCTTAGTGTGTCAAACTTCGCCAAAAAACTGAGCATAACTCGGGTAGTGTGTCACTTTGAGGAAAAAACATTTCGCAAATGTTTCATCCTTGGCATGCGGCCACCTCAGTGGCCGCGTGTCATCAGAAATGGCTACACGTGTCAGTGCTGACACGTGTGTCATAGGTTCACCATCACTGGACTACACTAATAAAAGAGAAAGATGCAAATTGACTGTACCTCCGCGATTCCCACCAGCCAATCAGGAGTGAGTATGCAAATTAACCCAACAAAGATGGTGGGTTAATTTGCATATGCAGGTGCCAAGTGGCCGGGGCTGGGTGGAGCCAAGCAACCTGGATCCCAGACAAGCGCCAGGCCCCGCCCCAGGTTCCCGGGACCATTGAGACCGGGGAGGTGGGCTGGGCAGTACCAGGCCCTGCCCCCAGGTCCCAGGACCACTGGTGGCCCGGGAGCGGCCAAGGGGGACCACTCACAGTCAGCACACAGCAGGGCCTGCTTGGCCATTGCCTGCGGCGACCCAGGAGCACCAAGGGGGCTCCTTCACAGTCAGTGCACAGCAGGGCCCACCTGGCCCTGGCCAGAGGTGACCAGGAGAGCTGAGTGGAGCAGGGACTGCAGGGAACCATGGAGGGGTGGTGCCACTGGAGCCAAGCTTCCGGGGGTCTGAGGAGAGCACCTGAAGGAAAAAAAGGAAGCTTCAGTGAAGCTCAGGAGGCAGGCCGCCCAAGGGGCGCAGAGCAGTGCCAAGGCAGGATGCACCAGAGGGGGCTTGGGCCGGGGCAGGGGGCTGGCAGGTGGGGATCTGCCTCGCCTGAGGAGAGCAAGGTTCTGTGGTGGTCCCAAGATGCAGGAAACAAGAGTCGATGACTGCCTGTGTGGAAGGATGCCGGGCAGAGGGGCATGGACCCGCAGCCCTGAGGCAGGAGTTGAAGGGCGGCGCCACCTCACTGGAGGGGCATCGCATTGCCAGGTACCCCACTGCAAAGGTTTGGTGAAGCTCTCGGCGCTAACTGGGCCTTGTCGTGGCCTGTGAGGTTGGCTGTGGGATCACACTGACTACCAGGGGGCAGCTCCTGCATTGAGCATGTGCCCCCTGGTGGTCAGTGTTCATCATAGCGACCGGTCATTCGGTTGACCAGTCCTAACGGTCGCTTAGGCTTTTATATATACTAGAGGCCCGGTGCATGAAATTCGTGCTGGGGGGCGGGGGTGTCCCTCAACCCAGCCTGCACCCTCTCCAATCTGGGATCCCTCTCACAATCCAGGACTGCTGGCTCCCAAGCGCTCCCCTGCCTGCCTGCCTGATTGCCCCTAACCACTCCCCTGTCAGCCTGATCAACGCCTAACTGATCCCCTGCCAGCCCAATTGTCCCTAACTGCCCTCCCCTGCTGGCCTCGTCACCCCTAACTGCCCTCTCCAGCAGGCCTGGTAACACCCAACTGCCCTCCCCTGCAGGCCTGGTCCCCCCCAACAGCCCTCCCCTGCAGTTCTAGTTCCCCCCAACAGCCCTCCCCTGCAGGCCTGGTCCCCCCCAACTGCCCTCCCCTGCAGGCCTGGGTTTCCTTCAACTGCCCTCCTTTGCTGGTCTGGTCCCCCTGAACTGCCCTCCACTGCAGGCCTGGTCCCCCCAACTGCCCTCTGTTGCAGGCCTGGTCCCTCCCAACTGGACCCCTGCTAGCCTGATTGCCCACAACTGCCCTCCTCTGCCAGCCATCTTATGCCCACATGGGGACGGCCATCTTGTGTGTTGGAGTGATGGTCAATTTGCATATTACTATTTTATTAGGATGCTTTCATAGAGGTATTTTAAATTTACTCTGCATGGATTAATTGCTCTTCTTAATGTTTCCACCTCATATAGTCCTCTGCTGTTCCTCCCTGGAGACAATCAGTCTCCTTTACTCCTACATTCTCTTCAGAAGCTCAGAGGGAAGATAGGGGAGGGTGGGGGTAAGGGGGAGAGATCAACCAAAGGACTTTTATACATTCATATAAGCATAACTAATGGACAGAGACACCAGGGGGGTGAGGGCATGAGTGGGGGGGGGGGGGTGGAGAGACCATGGGAGGATAAGGACACATATATAATACCTTAATCAATAAAGAAAAAAAAAAGCTTATGGATGATTTAAAGAACAGATCAAAATTCACTTCTATTGAGCTTGCCTTCCTGAGCCACTGAAGATGCAGCCCCATCCAAAAGTGACTTTGCTCCTTTTGGAATTTGCATATCATTACATTTGATGTTCCCCTTAAGAACATTTACCATGTTTGTAATATTTTTAAATTTTCCTTTTTATGTGTAAGCTCTTAAAGGACTATTCCTTATTTAACACATATCTTCTAGATGGCATCACTCAGTGCTTCATATATAGTGCATCATCAGGAAATTTGGGTTGAAACAAATCATAGCAAGAATAATACACTAACATTTTTAAAGACATATTGAAAAGTTATTTGACACACTTATTTATAATTATTTATTTCAAAAACATGTAACTAAAAAGCAAGTATCTTTCTTTACTTAATATGTAAAATATTTTAATGACTAGAAAAACTCTTGGATAACTACAAGAATTTTTATTAAAATGTGACTATAAAATAAAACTTGGGTAATTCAAAAAATATAAAACATTTCACATCTCATTTTTCTGGTAGAATATCCCCAAACATACTGACATATCACTTTGAAATTTGAGAACTGACAAAGTGATACCATATCAACGTTCTCAAACTATTAACAACAGACTGTGTGCTTTGTAAAGACTTTAAAATTAACAAATGATCAAGGGAAAAGTTATGGAGATTTAAGATAAAGAAAAGTTATGTTTCACCTTAAAGTTGAATTGTATACTTAATCAGGATCCAGTGACAAAAGATAAAAAAGAATAGGAGCCAATACAGAAATAGCACATTTAGTATATATATTTTGTTGCATCGGAGATTATGGACAGTGGAGTTTGAGATAAACACTAAATCACATGACTTATATGAGATACTATAGCACTGAAGGAATTATTTCAGATAGGACAAAAGTACAAACTGAGTTTTCACTTACACAGAAACAACCAGAAATTCTATCAATGTTTTATTGTAGCGCAAAAAGATATAGGCTTTAAGAAGAAAAAGTAAAGGTTATTATTCTTTTGATTGGCAAATAGGATTGTCATTTTATCTCTGCATGGTATCAGATATTAAATTTTTAAAATACCATTAGGTCAGAGTATAAAGTGAAATAAAAGAGTGAAGTTTTAAAATTTATTTAATTGTATTTAAAGATAGCTCACAAATTTTGATAGGGAAGACATTGGTTAGAATTTTCAAGCCCATGGTCACTGCAACCATGCTATGGATGTGGCAAGGAACCAGCTTTATATTTCTGTGTAATTAACTCAATGGATTATATATAGTTTAAAAAGTGGCAGGGCTAGAATTTAAGCCTGTGGATTGAAGGGCCAATATATCAAAACATATAAGCTTGAATATTAACCCACTTTCATGAAAGTGACAGATGGTTTCTAGGCTAATTTCTTCAGTCAGCGATATTATCAGTCCAATTCCACTAATAGTGTGTTCAGAAAGACTACTTAATATGTCTTTCTGAAAAAGTTATACAAATATATAAATTACTAGAGGTCCGGTGCATTAAATTCGTGCATGTGGGAGGGGAGATGTTTCTCAGCTCAGCCTGCACCCTCTCCAATCTGGGACCCCTCAAGAGATGTCCGACTACCCATTTAGGCCTGATCCTGGTAGGATAGGGCCTAAACGGGCAGTCGGACATCCCTCTCACAATCCAGGATGCTGGCTCCCAACTGCTTGCCTGCCTGCCTTCCTGATTTCACCTAACCGCTTCTGCCTGCCAGCCTGATCACCCCCTAACCACTCCCCTGCCAGCCAGATTGATGCCTAACTGCTCCCCTGGCAGCCCGATTCCCCCCAACTGCCCTTCCCTGCAGGCCTGCTTGCCCCCAACTTCCCTCCTCTGCCGGCCTGGTCGCCCCTAACTCCCTTCCCTGCAGGCCATCTTGTGGTGGCCATCTTGTGTCTACATGGGGGCATCCATCTTTGACCACATGGGGGCAGCCATCTGGTGTGTTGGAGTAATGGTCAATTTGCATATCACTCTTTTATTAGATAGGTTAGAGGCCTGGTGCATGGGTGGGGGCCAGCTGGTTTGCCCTGAAGAGTGTTCCGGATCAGGGTGGGAGTCCCCTTGGGGAGTGGGGTGGCCTGGACTAGGGGCCTATGGTGGTTTTCAGGCCAGCCACACCCCTTGGTGACCCAAGCGGAGGCCCTGGTATCTGGGATTTATTTATCTTCTATAATTGAAACTTTGCAGCCTTGAGAGGAGCCAAGCCTCCTGCTTGCTCCAAAGCCACAGCTATTTTTGTTGGGATTTATTTATCTTCTATAATTGAAACTTTGTAGCCTTGAGTGGAGGCCTAGGCCGGCCAGGGTGTTTGGAAAGCTTGGCTTCCTCCATTGCCAGGGAAACCCAAGCCTCCTCTCGCTCCTTGGCCACAGCCATCTTGGTTAGGTTAATTTGCATACTCGCTCCGAATTGGCTGGTGGGCATGGATTGTGGGTGTAGCAGAGTGATGGTTAATTTGCATATTGCTCTTTTATTAGATAGGATAAGTTCTTACTAATTACTTAAACTTTCAAAAAATCCATTTATTAGTAGTGTGCTGATATTTTTTTAATTGCATATTAGCCAAGTTTTATTTGTTAGGTTATTTGCCAAGTAGAAATGCAGTTCTATTCTGCTCACCAGGTGTTAAAGCTGAAGCATGAGAAAGTAACTATTACCATTCTCACTCACATAATCATTCTGGTTCAGCCCTGGGAGGAACATATAAAAAATGTATATCCTTTTTATGTACTCTCAAGATTCATGTTGTGTTTATTTTATTAAAAACTTATAAATATTAAGTAAATGCTTTCAGTAATAAAAACATTGAGTAAATAAAAAAAATGTCATCAGAAACAAAAAGCAATACATATGTGATTTTCTACACTTACTCAATAGAGACATTAACCTTTTTATTCACCCTCTTATGGGGAATGTTAATGGGTCCCAAGTGTAGAGACAGATGAGAAGGTTGAATGTTGTGGCATATGATTGGCAACTATTGTAATATATGAACACAAACATAAACACAGGCATACGTAAATATATTAACATCCCTATCCATTTATCTGTCTATGTGCCTATTTATACCTATAGAAAGAGAGAGGGAGGAAAGGAACATTTTTGTTACCTTGGCCTATATCTTTATTTTGAAATGTTACTTATGCGTTAGAGAAAACCAGTCAATATCTCACACTTCCCATTTTATCTATCATGACTTCTTTATATTTTTAATTTTTTTTAAGTTTAATTGGACCCTGTAACTATTCTCCTAGTATGGTCAGCCTGTCAATAGCAACAAGGACCCACTGTTACTAGTTCCTAGTACTGACTGCCACTGTAGTTTCCCTGGACTACACCCTGTTTGCACCATTGAAAGTAGTCCCTTCATCAGCTGTTCTTCAAATGACCTAAATTGAGGATGTCATCTGTTTCCTGCCAGGACATTCATTGATCCAGGGAACCATTAGAAGGTTTTGGCCAGAGGAGTGACATAATCTGACATATAAAGGATCATTCTGCAGTGGTACTGAGGGTAGAGAGGGGATTGAAATGACAGGAATTAATTAGATTAGTTAGGAGGCTGTTACTGTAATCCATGTAAAAGATTAGTGTAATTTAGTGTTCTGTGGAGGTCATGAGACATAGTCACATTCTGGATATTCATTTGAGATTGCTACAAATTTTGGATGTAACTGAAAAAGAAAATGTAATCAGTAAGGACACCAGCATTTTTGGTTTGAAAACATGGTGGCATGCAATTAGAAGTTGTTGGGATGGATACAATTATATGAACCATGGGTATGTGTAAAATGTTGAGCTAATTTAAATTTGAGACAACTCTAATACATCCAAGAAGAGGTTATATGCACCACAGTCCAATGGGAATAGTCAATTGATGATAACATTAGGAAAAGTACAGTTGAAATATGATGTTATATGATGAGATCACAGCCTCAGCTTGCATCCAGAATAAACTTGGAAAACAATCCTGAGCAAAGACCCCAGTTTTTCTGTGCCCAGACTTCTGAAGGACAGGGCTGTGAGACAATCAACAGATATTTTAAACTGCTAATTTTGTGGTAACTTCTTATGCAGAGACAGAGAAGTACCACAGTTGGGCTTGTACCTAACCACTTCAGGTTCAGGTAACATAAGTCCCCATTAGGGAGAAGGAATTACTAGAAAGCCCATGTGAGGGTAACTATGCGAAAAGCAGGGATTCCACTCATTTGAGAGGCAACTGGGACCTGATACCAGTACAGCCCAGGCACATTTTACTCCATTTCTCCTCTCTACCTTTCTTTCTTGGCTTCACTCTCACAGACCAATTTCTTCTACATAATGGGCAATGCAACTGCATTCCATGAGGTGATTAATATGTGTGAACTACATTGAAAAGTGCCTGTTACATAGTAATTGTTGAAACTTTGCTAGCTCTTGCAATGATTTTCATAGCTCCAGTTTATCCTGCACACTGTTATATTTTTGGGGTGTCCCAAAAAATGTATACACACTTTAACAGCTGATAGCTCAATTTTGAAAATTAAATGTATTTTAATAAACACTGCCTTTATAATTATTCCAAGTATGTGTATACATTTTTGGGGGGACATCCTAAATTAGTGAGAAAATTCCATTAAGTAATTTTGTCTAAATTATAGTAGAGTAAAAATTGCATTATATAGTTATATCATTGATTTAGTAAAAAATGAATAAATTTAAAATAAATTAGCTCTTCTTTGAAATATAATATATTAACATTTTAAACTGTTATTTTATTTCCCTTCATATGCCTCTAGATTTTGTCCTATTTTTCCTCTACAATTCCCTGTATCTAAGCTGTCTAATTCTCTCAATGCAATACCTTAAGAAAATAGGAAGCATATAAATATCCCAGAATATTAAGATAAACTTCTTATCCTTCCTCACTAATACCACCAGGGGCACTTTTGGAAAGTGTTCCTGCTACTTTAGGTAGCTCTATCACATTTACTAGTCTCAGTTTCCCCATGTGTGTAAATACCCTTATATCTACAGTGTCCTTTCCAACAAGTGGCCTGGATCTGAATGAAGCTGAATTATCACCTTATACATTAAACTTGTTTGGTCTCACATACCAAGTAAAATACTTTTTGCCTCCATTAAAATATGGAATTACTTCAACACCTTCTTAATTTTGGACTGAAGGCATAATGGTTAACACTCCACTGATTTCCAAGGCTGATTTGACTGACTTATCAAATGGAAAGGTGGTTCATTGTTTCATTTGTATACATGAGGTCAGTAGAAAGAAAAGTTTTCTCAATAAACAAGCTCTCTTCTTCCCTCATTGGGCTCTTAGAGACTCCTAAAATAGTTTCATGAAACATGAATTGGCATGAACATATTCATTGTTTCATTCGTTTTTATTTAAACACTAGGGGCCTGGTGCACGAAATTCGTGCACTGGGGGTTGGGGGTCCCTCAGCCCAACCTGCCCCCTCTCACATACTGGGAGCCCTCAGGGGATGTCCTACTGACGGCTTAGGCCTGCGCCCCACAGGGAGCGTACCTAAGCTGCAGTCTGGCCTCCCTTTGTGGGAGGCAACCGGGCTGGTCTGGGGAAGGCACCAGCCCCATCACCCCACTGCTGCAGCCACTGTCAGTCACCGCAGCCACCAAGGTGTTTTCATCAACACAGACTCCAGTCCCTTCACCAAGAAAAAATGACAACTTTCTTTAGGCATTTTCAAGATGTGTCTTTCATAGGATATGGATTTCTTTCTTTATTTTTTATCCTCACCTGAGGGTATGTTTCCATTGACTTTTAGAGAATATGGAAGAGAATGGGAAAGACAGAGAGAAACACTTTGATTGGTTGCCTCCTGCATGAGCCTTGATCTGGGCCCCGGCCAAGGAGGAGCCTGCAACCTAGGTACATGCCTTTGATCAGAATCAAACCCAGACCTCCACGGGGGGCTTTTGGCCTGGAGCCGGAGCGGACACCCAGCTCCTGGCTTTCGATGGCAGGGGAGCTGGGTGTCCGCTCGTGCACCCGGCCAAAAGCTCCCGGCGGGGGCTTTTGGCCTGGAGCCAGAGCGGACACCCAGCTCCCCACTTTCAATGGCAGGGGAGCTGGCCCCACTTTCAATGGCAGGGGGTCCGCTCCCCATGCCCACCATCCAATCAAAGGGAGGAACTGGGTGTCTGCTATGCCCACCATCCATCGAAAGCCGGGAGCTGGGTGTCTGCTCCGGCTCCAGGCCAAAAGCCTCCAGTGGAGGCTTTTGGTCTGGTGCCAGAGCGGACCCCCAGCTCCCTGCAATCTGTCGCAGGGGGTCAGCTCAGGGCGCCTATGTATGCAAATTAACCACCATCTTGGTCAGGTTTATTTGCATACTTGCTCTGATTGGATGGTTGGCGTGGCTTGGCTGGTGGGCATGGCTGGTGGGCGTGGCTTGGGCGTAGTGAAGGTGCGGTTAATTTGCATATTACTGTTTTATTAGGTAGGATTACTTATAAACTTGAAGATATTTCACATCACAAATAACTACAGGCTTGTGTTAGGCAAGTTTTTATATACAACATTATGATATAAAAGAAGCTGGATACATTTTTTATTTTTTTCTAATAGATTTTCTAAGCACAGTAACCTTCACAGTTGGTTTATTATAAACATCCTTTAAGAGATCCACATACAATTTATGGATATTTATACATACTTAGATAATTCTCCACATAAATGAGCTTTCAGTCTTTCCTCCCATGATTTCCCATAAAGGTATTACAGTGTGCTAGTAGTCCTAAAAATTCTATTTATGTGCACCAAAATTGCAGTTGTTCTCTAAGAATTGCTTTTATCTCAACTACATTGCCTTTTCCATCCCATAAACAGTGACATGTTATAACTTTTATATGGCCTGATTTCAACATTGAAAAATTTTTATGTGTAATATAGTTATGTTCAAATCATTCATATGGGTCAACAATAAAAATATGTATTGCATGCCTACCAGGCACTGTTCAAGGTACTGCTTATTTTTTCTTTAAAGCTATTTTTCAAGCTTGCTATGTTAGTTTTATAAATTAAAATACACTTATAGTATTCTAATTTTGCTAGATATGGGAAAAGTATTATGTCATTATTACATTATTATGTTGATTGATTTTATTTTTTCTTTACTCAACACCCTATAACCACTTTTCTAAATTGTAACTCAGCAGTTATGTAATGTCACCCTAATTTTACACAGGAGATTTTTATACCACTTAAATAGATGCTACAACTACTAGTATAGAGCCAAGAGTCATTTCTCCATTTTTCTATTCATTATACCATTGCAGAATTTTAATTATTACACAGGATGCAGATTTTCCCCCAAGGGCACCTACTGTGGAAATAATTTAAATGTAATCACAATAAATCTTTTTATCCTTATTATTTAAAACATGCATCATAAAACTTTGGGTTTTCTGGAAATACTATTCCTTCCAGATATCATTTCAGCAAAGTTATGCATAGAGAGAACAATAATAAAATGATTCTAAAAAAGATTAGTTAAAAGTTATGAAGACACTTTCATAGTCTGTCACTTACCATTGTCTCTGAAAGCCAAGGACACTTTTTATGCTTTTAGTTCTCTAATTTTTTGTTTATAATACAGGGAAGTTCATTTATTCTCTAGGTATTTAAGCTTTAACTATCTTGATGAAAATTTTATGATTCGCCCAACAAATTAAAAAAAAAAATTCAGGGTGAAGAAAGAATGAACTGAAGAAATACAAGGAGCTTGAAAATTCAAAACAATAGGAATATAATTTGGATAAAGCAACTCTTAACAGGAATACACACACACATATGAATATGTTTTATTATGAACCACCTATCTTTGATTTGAGTTATCTTTTTAAGTAAGAATGATTACCCATAATAAAATTCTAATTTCTCTTATCAAGCTATTTTCAAATGCTAACAGAAGCAGAAATGTTAAAAGGAATAATCAGTAATGGACTATGTCCAGTTTACTTAAACCCTAATGATGAAGATGCAGATATTTCCGGTAGATACATAAGCATTTTCAAAGGTTATTAGATTTACAGACACTTTGTTTCAGCTGCAGAAAACAATCAGACAGTTTAGGATTGCATTAAATATTAACTTTTCAGGTTTTGCATGACGTTGAAAAGACATAAAATACAAAAAGAATATGTAGGGCAATGATGTGAATAACTTGAGTGGGAGAGAAACCAGTATCCACCAGTTTGTCAATAAAGACAAAAATTTCCAAGAGCTTATTAAAAATTGCTCTCCTGTTTCTCATATATTAGCTGCATTTTGAGCCACCTGATGAATTAGTTCATTTCTTTAAATCAGGTGTATACAGCAATCTAGGAGAGGTAAAAATCCTTGAAGCATTGCAGGATTCTGAGCAGAAATGGTATTCCAGACAGCAATCCAATCATCAAACCTTGCAAAACTGTGGCTTGGAAAATCTGTTTTATTTCTTCCTCTTATAGACATTTTCAATTAAATATAAAGATTTTTTGCTTCACACGGTGATTTTAAATTGGTATTTCTTCATTTTATGTATTGCTGCCACTGGCTCAGGGTTATTTAGCATTTATTAATAATTTCCATTTTGACCTTTTCCAGGTTTTGCTATTTATTACGTGTTTTTGCACTATTGCAGAGATGAATGAGCAGAATTGGGGAATGTTTTTGGCCCCTTTTTAAAACTTCATACTTTAAATTATTTTTACATTGACCTTTAAAGTTAGGATAGAGTTAGGATTTGAAAGTTCTGTTTTAAAACCACCTTGCTGAAACATCAGACAATCCCAGTTCAAAACAGATTGGCTGGCTGATGGCTGAAAGCAAAGGAAACCAGGAAAAGGGAGAGAGAGAGCGTTGTGCAGAAACGTCAGGGGAGAGGGAGAGCTTTGGCATATTCACTGTGACTATTTGTTTTATAACATTACTGATTGAGAGGGCAGGAAGCACACTATGTGTAAATAAATTGCATTTGATAAAAAATTACTTCTGAATGCATCTGAGTATATTTGGAGAAAGGATATTTTATTTCTCCATTAGTTTATTTTATCTTGAATGTTTCACCCTATTTTCATTGTATGTTAGTTTTTTTTTTAATTATTGATTTTTAGGGGAGCGGGAGAGGGTGAGAGTGAGAAATAATGACTTGTTCCACTTATTTATGCCTTCATTGGTTTACTCTTGCATATACCCCAACTAGGGGATGGAACCTGCAACCTTGGTGCATTGGGATGATGCTCTAACCAACTGAGCTATCCAGCCAGCACTCATTGGGTCAGTTTGATAAATCAGGTAATTTGTGTCCCAGGTTAAAATATGAGGGATCTTCCTGGATTAGGGATGCAGTCACTGATTGGTTTATGTTTCAAGCTTGGTTTGTACTTGAGTCATAATGCGAGAGGTTACAAAATGGCTGTATGACACGAGGTCAGAGTGATTATAATTCTTTTATTGCTTGTGGCCAGTAAAACCATAAACACAACTAATTGTGTTTGGCTGAATCCTATGAGATAATGGAGCAATGTTTTTCTCCACTTGGAATTTTTCCTGACTGCTCATATTTTACTAAGGCCTTGGCATCTGCAAGAAACTATTGGTTACCTGTGTTTTCTAATAGACAACAGTGTTCTCTTTTTCTTCATTAAAGTGTCACCTGTGAAAGATGAAATCTAATTTTTAATCAAACAGCAAAGTGTAGACGATTATAAGCAACATAATAATTTGATGTTTATAGAGCTATTTGAACTAAAAATGCAAAATTGACTGAGATAAACTGTAGTGTGAATAATCCATGTCTGGAAAGAAAGTGCCTATTACATGATGGATGGCGCCAAAGAACTCAAGAACTCAACTTCCATCAAAGAGCTATATTTTAAATTTTAATCCAACTTACTCTCATACTTCTAGTTTTGAAGTATGGAGAATATATCTTTAGTTGAGCTTAGAAATATGCTGTTGATCCCTGATTGTTAAAATATTTAGTGAAACTGTGGAACACATATGTGGTGTCTTTGTAAAAATGCATCCTATCTAATAAAAGAGTAATATGCAAATTGACCGTCACCCCAAGACACAAGATGCCCTCCCCCATGTGGTCAAAGATGGCTGCCCCCATGTGGACACAAGATGGCTGCCACAAGATGGCCTGCAGGGGAGGGCAGTTGTGGGCAGTTAGGGGTGACCAGGCCAGCAGAGGAGGGCAGTTGGGGGAGACCAGGCCAGCAAGGGAGGGCAGTTGGGGGGGACCAGGCCTGAAGGGGAGGGCAATTGAGGGGGGACCAGGCCTTCAGGGGAGGGCAGTTGTGGGTGATCAAGCAAGCAGGGATGGCAGTTAGGGGTGACCGGGCTGGCAGAGGAGGGCAGTTGGGGAGGGACCAGGCCTACAGGTGTGGGCAGTTGCGGGGGGGACCAGGTCTGCAGGGGAGGACAGTTGGGGGGACCCAGGCTGGCAAGGGAGGGCATTTAAGGGTGACCAGGCCTGCAGGGCAGGGCAGTTAGGGGTGATGGGGCCAGCAGGGGAGGGCAGTTGGGGGCAACCAGGCCTGTAGGGGAGGACAGTTAGGGCAACCAGACTGGCAGGGGAGGGCAGTTAGGGGTGACCAGGCCAGCAGGGGAGGGCAGTTAGGGGCAATCAGGCTGGCCGGGGAGCAGTTAGGCGTTGATCAGGCTGGCAGGGGAGTGGTTAGGGTATGATGAGGCTGGCAGGCAGAAGCAGTTAGGGGCAATCAGGAAGAGGCAGGCGAGCGGTTGGGAGCCAGCAGTCCTAGATTATGAGAGGGATGTCCAACTGCCCGTTTAGGCCCGATCCTGGTGGGATCGGGCCTAAACGGGCGGTCATACACTGCAGGCTGGGCTGAGGGACACCCCCCCCATGCACAAATTTCGTGACCTGGGCCTCTAGTGTGTGTGTGTGTGTGTTTCTTGGTTTCAAAAGTAGGTTCTCCATACTTTCCTAGAATATTCTGCCAGCTATTGATTGTTCTAGGTACTGAGGAAGACATCTGTATGAATCTCGAAGCCTCACACATGGACCTCCTGTCTTGGGGACAACCTAGGAGCCTGTGTTTATCTTCTGGGTATTAATTTGGGGAATACAAATATATGGAGGGTGGATATAAGGGTCATATTTATTTAACCGAATTAAATGTCATACTTGTAGAACTAGAATTGAATGTCTCTTATCACAGTTTTAATTTCTTTTTAAAAGTAATTTATTGAGGTGAAATTCACACAGCATAAAATTAACCCTTTGAAAGTGACAATTAGTAGCATGTAGTACATTCATAATGTTATGAACCACCATCTCTATCTAGTTCTAAAATATTTCTGTCACCCCAGAGTAGAATCTTAAACCCCTAAAATAGTTTTTCATCATTTTCCTAACCCTAATCTCCATTTTGTCTCTGGATTCATCTATTGTGGATATTCTATGTAAATGCAATAATACATTATGTGATAGTTTGTGTCTGACTTCTTTCACTTAGTATAATGTTTAGAGCCATAATGTGTTTTCTTCTAAGAAAACACCTATTCATTGCTAAATTATGCTCATCCTCAAAAGTTTAGAAATGGACATAGCACAAGCTATTAGTTTAGATAGACCTGGGCCAAATTCTTGAGTTTCCAAATACAATAGAAAATACATGTTATTTTACTTTTCTGGGCCATATCTTCTTGCATATAAGTAGGAAAGAAATACCTGTCTAATAGAATAATTTTTAGGAATAAGTGATAAAATGGTTAAAATGTCCCAGAACACAGTGGGCCCTCAATTAAGGTTTATCCTATTGAGCTGCATCCTCTTCACAATTCAAATATGTAATTGATATTCAGAAATATGTCTGTCAATATGTATGATCATGTAGGTAAGTAAACAATATCACTCATTTTGAAAATATCAATCTAGTTATTTTGGTTTCTTATCTATTAGGATATTCTGACATTTTTATTTCATACATTTTTTTAAAATGATAGGTAAATGGAAGTTACCATAAAAAATATTACATCTCATGTTTGGTTTGTAGCACATTTGCCTAATTGTGTGTGTGTGTGTGTGTGTGTGTGTGTGTGTGTGTGTGTGTGTGTGTGTGTGATTGTGACCCATTTCATAAGATTTTTATGTTAATGATTATGAAATTCTTCCCTGGAAATCAATGTACTCCTAAGGACAGAAATTTCAACAATGCAAAGCTATGTTAGGTCACAAGGTTGTTTCTGCCTTAAATGGAGATTGATATTCACACACAGTTAAACTGTTTTTACCCAAGCTTAAGAAAAAAATCTGTTTTATAGGTTTGGTTGTGACATGAAAGACAGAATGGTTTGTTCTATAAAAGGGATACCTGATATTTGGTCTTGAATATGAAAATGATCAAACTTCAGCCTAATGTTATTTATGACTCCACTGTGTTTCATAACAACAAAAAACACACAAAAAAACAAAAAAAAGCACCTCTAAATGTGGACTATAATAATAAAGAACAAACCACTTAGTTCTCTGTCCTCACCAAAGGAAGCTTGTCACCAACTAAAGCTAATGACATTTAAAGAGTCAGGGAATGTTTTCTGGAAGTCTTAAAGAAATGGCTCTATTTCCACTATGTCCCGGAGATCTCTTCGTTGATTTTGTGGTTCCTATTGGAAATTTCCTTGGTTAAATTTTATGTGTATTACTGCTTCCCTTATTACTATATTTTAGTTCATTTCTTATTAGTTCATGACCCATTAGATACATTTGTGAAAATATTCTCTTCTCTCTCGTTACATGATAAAATAAGTCTTATTTTAATTCCTTTGAATCCCAGGAGAAATGCAATATTTTCTTTTATACTGTCTTAAATGATTTTCTTATGAAGGAACCTCTTTTAAGAAATCTCTCTCTCTCTCTCTCTCTCTCTCTCTCTCTCTCTCTCTCTCTCACACACACATACACACACACACACACACACACACACACACACACACACACAAAGAGCAAAATACAGTTACATTCCCTGATTTCTCAATTGGAAAGGGAACATAGCTTTCCTCTTAGCTTGGCTGTGTACTATCTATTTTCAAGTCATTTTTTTGTGTGACATTTCATTTCTGAGAGATGAATGACCACCTATAATCAAATTTAATTTGAAAACCACAGCTCCTTGATAAAGTATTTAATAGGTCGATTTTTAAAGCATGGAAAGTAGTCATGGAACATATTTACTATTGGCATTTAGTCAAACCTCCCAGCTTAAGGTTTTGTTTCTAAAATAGAAATGATGTCATGCAAAGAGACCATATACAGTTAGTAATATAAGTGTGTGATAAATCTTCCATATGTATCCACCAGATGCATACATTTAAATATGTGTTAACTTTCTCCCCGGAAGAATATTTTATATATTCCACATCACACTTCATTTAATTCTGTGTGATGATAAAATATATGTACAGTTTCAAAATGAAATTTCAAAGGAAGATTATGCTGAAACTCAAATGTTTGCATCCTTATTATGTACTTGTCACCAATCTAAAAATTACTTAAAGGTTATTTTTCTAGTATAATCGCATGGCTAAGAGCTTAAGGTCATCCTAATGCTAGAGAATTGAGAAGTACTCTTCCACGCTTGACAGATATAAGAGAAAAAGAAAGGAAGGAACTAATTTGAATCATATACAAATACGAAGTAAAATAAAATCTCTGATGTAACACAAGCAACAAGATAGATTTGATGCCCCAAGGTAGGAACATAAAAAAATAACTCAAAAGAATTAAGCTGCTGTTTTGAATTGTAGCCAAAGAATGTCCCTCCTTTCATTTTGAATAAAACTACCAAACCAACAGACACCAGAGGGGTGAGGGCATGAGTGGGGGGTGGGGGGACAAAGGGGGGATAAAGACACATACGTAATACCTTGATCAATAAAAAAAAAAAAAAAAAAAAAACCCTACCAAACCAGCAAGAATGAGATATGAGTCTGAATTGGGCTAACAATAATGTGAGATTTACCAGTTCCATAAGTGGGGTCATCTAACATTTTAAAGACATCTGCAAAGGGTAACCTTAATATCAGAACTCAGAGAAAAATGCTATCGCTTTATTAAAATCACCCCCAATTTAGGGAGTCTGGATTTTCATTCAGAGGGCATTTTACAGCTGTGTCCTTCATGGAACCTTATCATAATTATGGAGGAAAGAATGACACTGTCAACAATCTCCCCTGCGTGATGAGGCACTTATCTTCTGATGCTGTTTTCTTCTGCCTGTTAACCCTGTCGAGAGGGCCACTGCAGAGAGAGCAACAACCGGATGAAACCCACAGCAATTACTATAATTCAGCACCAAAGGTAGTCACTGGAGGCAGGCAGCTCTACCCCCAGCATCAACCTTCTGTCACTCAAGGAAACCACAAACATAGTCGGGCTCAGACAAATTAGGCATGAACAAATGTTTCACATTAAGTGAGTTAAAGGACCTTGCTGAAATTACAAGGGCTGCGTGGGGAAGCAATGAACCCTATTAGGGAAGTAATCAGTCTAACAGAAAGCAGCTTGCTGGAGATTCCAAGATAAGGTGCAGGATGTAGATACCTTAGAGAGCGGTTCCCATCCCAACACAGCCTCTGAGGGAGGTGCAGCATCCGGAGGTGGAGACTGCTCTCCTGGAAATGTAATCTATCTAATAATAGAGTAGTATGCAAATCATCACTCCGCTACACTCACCAGCCACGCCCACCAGCCACGCCCACCATCCAATCTGAGTGAGTATGCAATTAAACTGAAAACATGGCGGCAGCCCCGCCCCCCAGCCTCTCCAGGTCTCTGGGAGTTGGAGAAGTCAGGCGCCAGCACCTGAGGCTGGCTGCAGCCACAGAGACCAAGAAGCCGCCCGTCCCATGATCCCAGGCTGCAGCCAGCCTCAGAAGCCTCAGGTCCGCCCGCCCCATGTCCTGGGGAGACGGAGAAACCGGGCCCCAGCACCTGAGGCTGGCTGCAGCCACGGAGACCAAGAAGCTGCCTGCCCCGTGATCTCAGGCCTCAGCCAGCTGGAGAAGCGGTTCACCCCACGTCCTGGGGGAGACAAGAAACCAGGTGCCAGTGCCTGAGGCTGGCTGCAGCCCGGGAGATGAAGAAGCCGCCTGCCCTGTGATCCCAGGCTGCAGCCAGCAGCAGAAACCTCAGGTCCGCCTGCCCCACCTCCTGGGGGAGACTGAGAAACCGGGCCTCAGCGCCTGAGGCTGGCTGCGACCTGGGAGATGAAGAAGCCGCCTGCCCCGTGATCCCAAGCCGCAGCCAGCTGGAGAAGCCGCCCTCCCCATGTCCTGGGGGAGACAAGAAACCGGGTGCCAGTACCTGAGGGTGGATTCGATCTGGGAGACGAAGAAGCCGCTTGCCCTATGATCCCAGGCTACAGCCAGCTGGAGAAGCTGCCCACCCCATGTCCACCCGCCCCACGTCCTGGGAGAGATGGAGAAACCGGGCACCAGCACCTGAGGCTGGCTGCAGCCCGGGAGATGGAGAAGCCGCCCACCCTGCGGTCCTGGGCACCAGTACCTGTGGCTGGCTGTGGTCTGGGAGACAGAGAAGCCGCCCACTCTGCGGTCCTGGGCACCAGTACCTGCGGCTGGCTGTGGCCTGGGAGACAGAGAAGCAGCCCACCCTGCGGTCCTGGGCACCAGCACCTATGGCTGGCTGTGGCCTAGGAGACAGAGAAGCCGCCCACCCTGCGGTCCTGGGCATCAGTAACTGCGGCTGGCTGTGGCCTGGGAGACAGAGAAGCCGCCCACCCTGCGGTCCAGGTGCCAGCACCTGCGGCTGGCTACAGCCTGGTAGATAGAGAAGCTGCCCACCCTGCAGTCCCGGGCACCAGCACCTGTGGCTGCCTGTGGCCTGGGAAACAAAGAAGCCGCCCACCCTGCAGTCCTGGGCGCCAGCACTTGCAGCTGCAGCACAGATAAAGCCCCCTGTCCACCATCCCCTAAGGCTGCAGCCAGCCTGGGCGCCTATGGCTGACCAGAGGGAGGGAAGCCCGGATCCTGGGTGCCTGTGGTCAGCTGGAGGAGGGAATCCTGGGTACCAGGTGTGGGCCGAGGCAGAGGTAGTTAGGGGCAATCAAGCCAGCAGGGGAGCAGTTAGGGACAATCAGGCTGGTAGGCAGAAGCAGTTAGGGGCAATCAGGCAGGCAGGTGAGCGGTTAGGAGCCAGCAGTTCTGAATTGTGAGAGGGATGTCCAACTGCTGGTTATCCCATGAGGGGTCCCAGATTGGAGAGGGTGCAGGCCAGGCTGAGGGACACACTCCCCGCTGCCCCTCCCCCCCCCCGTGCACGAATTTCGTGCACCGGGCCTCTAGTTAGAAAATAAAATGCTGATTTGTATTACCTCAAGCAATTGTACTATGAAAAACCAGGAAGAACACAGTCTTAGGTCTGACTCTGAGTTTTAAAACACTCAATCTTTCTGGCAAGACCTGATTTGAATTCATAGACTACACATTAAAGGGCATACATGGATGTTCATAGTGACAACAGAAATTATTTCCCCATTAGGAAAAGTAGGCTTGGGATATGCGTACTTCCAAATATCTGTCTTTATGAAATATATTATTTTAATATGCATTTCCTTGCCTTCCACTTCACTGGCAGGTGGGATAGAGGTTCCTATTTTTTTAAACACAAATGAGACTGGGCAGTACTCCATTTAGCCATTTCCCCTGCTTCAATGATAATGTACCAGTAATTCATAGGAAATTCTGCCTCAACTACGCATTGTGGTACTTTCTAATGACTCACTACATTCTGAGAAAGTGCAGTTGTATTCAAATCTATTCTATTCTGAAAAATAAAATTGAAGTGGGGAGAGCAGAAGAAAAAAATATATAACATACATGCATAATAAATATGTCAATGGAGCAGTTGAACAGAAAATGAAGTCAGCAGGGGTTGCACCATGGGCCACCATTACAACTTTAGGACTAGTAATGCCATCCTACATTTTGCAGGTTTCCAGTAAGCGAATCTTTGTGTGTGAGTAAATGACCTGTGAATTTAAGACTTTTTGGTGGTTTGACTTTAAAAGTTTCCTGTTGAATATCGTGAGTTTCACACTATCATGCTGGTATGCTTTCTATTGGAAAAGCAAATTCCACTGGAATTGGTTATAAGATTGATTACATATCTCAATTTTATTAGCTCCTTGGGTATAAGTTATTTAGAGTATGCGTACTTTTTTTTTTTCATTTGATCTGTGGGCCTTCATAGGTGAACTCTAAAACCATCCACCTCTCTTTTCCACAGTAAGTTAAAAAAAAATTCATGATGAAACATTTGCATCTATTGCTTAATGAAATATTAATTACTCATATTTGAGCTGCATTGAATTTATGTGTCAAAGTTTAAATAATTGGGAAATACTGAGCCCATAAATATAGTTGATGCAAATATACAGTTTTATAGGTTTAACTAAACAAACCACAGCTAATCCACATACAATTCACTCATAATTATTTAATTATAAATCACTAATAGTAATTTATGATTAAAAGGCAAATATAAGTATAATAAAAATCATCTGGTATACTAGAAGCACACTGATGAAATCAAAATACTAGAATTGCCACTATTCCTGGGCCTTTATGTGCCTGAAGGTAGATGCCTTTTTGCCAACCACTGTGTGGCCACTGAATTTATTAATAGGTGTTTTCTTCGGCTTTATTGACAAAGAAAATTTATTTATATTTAAAGAGTAAATGTGATGATTTGATATACTTATACCTTGATATAGGCTACATCATTCATTCTTTGGAAGTTCTTACACTGCTTTTAATAAGCAGTGTGTTTATTTCATTGGTAGAAGTCCCAATTATTATGTCTATTTTATCCAAGTTTATTTTATTTGGTTAAGATCTTTCATTTGTTAATCATTGTCATCTTTTGATATTTTTATGGTTTATACCATTCTGCTGCTTCTTTGCTGGTCTGGACATTTTGTTTCTTATTCCATAAACTCATTCACCTCATTCTTTTATAACTTTGGTCTTCTGTAATACCAAAACCTTGAATTTCAATGATTCTTCTTCCTTGCCAAGAGGGCAGATGGGATTTGAAACTTGGCCTGCTTTTATTGGTATCTGTCATCTAAACACTGAATTACAAAATCAAGAATCTGTGCAGTTGTGGTGAGTTAATTTTACCTTGTCTTTTTCCCCCTGTAGTAATAAATAGATGAGCTTCTTACTGTGAGCTGAGAATTTTAAAAAGAGCCTGGAGTGATTGGCACATGATGTGTTTGAAAATAAAAAAACTTACATTTTCATCCTAACTCTGACTAACTGGGACCTTAGAGTAATCAATTAAACTCTTTGATCTAACATTTCTTTATAGGAAAAATGAAAGTGGCTGGCCTAGATTACTCAGAATCCTCTTCTCGTTAAATAACAACAACAACAACAAAACCTTTAGTTCCTATTTTTATATGTGGAAATCTTTGAAAATTGTGAGGTTGGGCTGTAAACTATAAAATACAAGATACAATGTGTCTGGGGCAGAGGCTGAGTCCAGCTTGCAGTGAGGGTTTAGTTTGGTCCAATTAGGCAAGGACTTCAATGATGAATTTGGGTATTATTACCATAGGGAAGAAAATCATTAAGGGTTTTGACATGAGTACTGAACGAAGGAATATGAAGATGATATTTTAACAGCTGAGCAGTATAGTATAATTGAATGAGAAGAAATAGAAGCAAAAAGAAGCAATTAGAAACAGAAAGCTATCAAGTGCTATGTGTAAAAGCATTCCTAAAATATCTATTGATTTATAAAATTTTCAGATAACAAAGAATTTTGAGTAAGTGGTAGGAAATATTACCTAATGATGCAGTTTAGAAAGTTATGAGTTGTGGGGTGTATTCTTTAAGAACTGGGCTCTTGCCTACCCAAAAAGGAAGCCACCTTTAGTAATATTATATTAATAAATCTATCTACTTCTTTCCTCTCCACTATCCCCATACACCCAAACACCAATGACAGGTAATCATGCTAAGAAAAATCAACTATCAAAAATGGGCCAAATAGTATTTTCTCTTAGGAATCTAGACTACAAAAAAAAAAAAACCCAAAAAAAACAAAAACAAAAACAAAAAAACCTTTTGCTAAGTTTTCATTGATTAAACTGGGAAAATATGTAGTTGTTGTTGTTTTTGTCATTTATAGAGAAAAGCAAATATAATGTGGATAAAACAAGGTCAAATTGAGACTAGACTCAGCATGGTGTCATTCTAAAACTTAAACAAACAAAAAAATTAAGTCTAATCCCCAAAGCAAATAAAAGCAACATAAGACTTTAATACAGGTCTTTTGGGAGGCCTGACAAAGGTAGTTTTTTGTTTGTTTGTTTTTCTGCATACAAAACTAAGACACTCCCTAATAACCTCATTTCCATACTGTCTCTCCAAAGAAACACTGCCCACATCTGTAGCTAAAATGAATTCTCCTCCTCCCTTCATCATTTCCAAAATGATTCTTTGCCCTGTGGCTATCAGTCCATTACTAATACTTTCATCTGCAGTATCATTCACATGTGAAATTCTCTATTTTCTCAAGACTTCTTCAAATTCTTCTCCCCTCCCACTGCCCATCCCTGTATACACACTTGAGTAAACAGAAGGGAAGCTCTGAATGGTTTTAGTTTCAAGGAGTATTTCCTTCTTAGTGGGTTGGGGCAGGACATGAGGAGCTGGGCTAGAGCAGCCAATATAGATAGCAAACTCTCATCATGTAGCAAATTTCTTTAACCCGACCCACAGGTAAAGATGTGTCTAGAATGAAGTATATAATAAAGTTGGTGCACTGGAATGAGGCTCCTTTAATTTATGAACCCTCACCCATACTTTCATACTTCTTTGAGGTCTAGCTATACATGGAGACTTGGGGAAAGTGAGAGGCCTTGGATTTCTCATCTGATCTCTCCCCTGACTGCCTCTTTCCTCAACTTCATCCGATGTTAAATCACTCAGAATTAAAAAATCCTAAGGCCAACTTGCCCTACATAAAAAAAATCTAAAAGTCCATCTTTTAAGAAAATGCAGAAATGCAAGCAATTCATGATCTACAGCAATTATTCTTCAAATCAAAATAAACCATAAACTGAACTTAAAGGGGAAAGAAAGTTAAAACTGAGAACAGGAGGAGGAAATAAATACGGTATATAGATTACTTAATCATGAGTTTTTATCACCTGAATTTCAGAGCAAATACCATTTTTACATTAATCATACATATGAAACAGCTTGACTGTAAAAAATATAAACAGCATAACAATAACCACTTATTATTTCTACATACTTTTCTAATATGATACTTGGAAAATCAAAAGATTTTACCTTAAATATTGGAAGGTTTTCTTCTTACCAGAGTGAGACTAGAAAATGCCATTATGTTGGTAACATAATCCTATAAAATAAAAGGTTAATATGCAAATTGACCCTAATGGTGGAATGACCAGTCACTATGATGCACACTGACCACCAGGGGGTGGATGCTCAACGCAGGAGCTGCCCCCTGGTGGTTAGTGCACTTCCACAGGAGGAGTGCCACTCAGCCAGAATCTGGGCTGACAGCTGTGAGTTTAGAAGCGGTTGTGGGAGCCTTGCCCACCCCCAAGGGCTCCTGGGCTATCAGAGGGATGTTTGACTGCCAGCTTAGGCCCGCTTCCCAGGTGGACATCCCTTGAGGGGTCCCAGACTGCAAGAAGGCACAGGCCGGGCTGAGGGATGCTCCCCCCCCATCCACCAAGTTCACAAATTTTGTGCACTGAGCCTCTAGTGTTTATATAATGTTTCCATAAGAAATCTCATAAGCTTACATATTGTTTATATACTTAATTAAAATTATAATCTTCACAAAACTACTGAATTTATCATCACGGCATCCTATTTTTAATCATTTATCGATACTTAAAGTTATCTTGTTTGTGTATTTTTTTCTCCTTTCACTTGATGGACAGTTCTGTGACTCTTATTCATCTCTTCTCCATACCTAGAACAGTTTCTGGAACATAGTGTAGGCTCATTATCCAATAGTCTGATTCCCCCAAAGTGTAATGTAAAGTGTTTGAAAGCCAGAAGGTTTATTTGTGATATTTCTCAGAGTGCCTACAATTCATCAGTATTGTATAAAAGGGTTCAAACAATTTTTATATATAGTTTACCGATAAAGACATCCCTAACCACAATCAAATTTCTAGAGAGGAACAGAGACAGAGTAATAGGGAGGAAGAGGCAACAAAATCAGACAGAAATAAAGAAAAAATACACATACAAAATGTGGGAAAATGTTCAAAGAAATAAATAAACCATTATCTTTGATAATAATCACTACCAAAGTTAATTAAAATTATTTTCATTTTATTCTTGAGGTATACATTTTTGCTTTGTGTTACCTAATGTTTTTACTCATGTTAACAATCTATATATATAAAAGCCTAAGTGACCAGGATGCCTGAATGACTGGAATGACCAGAACAACTGGAACAACCGGTCGCTATGATGTGCACTGACCACTATGGGAAAGACACTCAACACAGGAGATGCCCCAGGTGGTCAGTGCGCTCCCACAGATAACCTCCAGTGGCCTGCAAACCTCCCCTGATCCCTCCCCATCCAGCAGGCCCCAGCTGGCAGCCAGCAGCTGGCAGGAAGGCCCCAGCCAGCAGCTGGAAGGCCCCAATCATCCCTGATCACTGGCCAGGCCTAAGGACCCCACCCGTGCATGAACTTTCATGCATCAGGCCTCTAGTCCTATATAATAAAGAGGTAATATGCAAATTGACCATCATGCCCTTGCACAAGATGGCTGCCCCCATGTGGTCACAAAATAGCCACCCTCATGTGGTCATAAGATGGCTGTCCCCATGTGGTCACAAGATGGCTGGCAGGGGAGGGCAATTGTGGGCAATCAACCCTGCAGGGGAGGGCAGTTAGGGGTGACCAGGCCGGCAGGTGAGGGAAGTTTGGGGCAATCGGGCTGGCAGAGGAGCAGTTAGGCATCAATCAGGCTGGCAGGGGAGTGGTTAGGGGGTGATCTGGCTGGCAGGCAGAAGTGGTTAGGGTCAATCAGGCAGGTAGGCCAATGAGTGGTTGGGAGCCAGCAGTCCCAGATTGTGAGAGGGATGTCTTTCTGCCGGTTTAGGCCCGATCTCAGAGGGATCATGCCTAAACCGGCAGTTGGACACCCCTGAGGGGTCCCAGATTGGAGAGGGTGCAGGCTGGACTGAGGGACACCCCCCCCCCAGTGCATATATTTCATGAACCGGGCCTCTAGTGATAATATAAAGATCTAATGATTGGTCTCAGATCTGAGTCAAGTAGTAAGTAAAATATTGATATTTACCATTAAAGGCTGTGTTCTTTTAATTTTTCAAAAGCACTATAATTGCCTCTCAACCTTTAATGATATATTTTTTGTAGGAGACAAATCATAATTATAGAATCATCATTAATAATAGTCTATAAATCTGTGTCGTTTTATAAGAAAAAAGCCTTCACTTTGTCAGAGTTTCCTAAGCACAGAGGAAGCTTGTTCATGTCTGCCCTGGAGATGAGCACTCTGCGATTGAATTCAAGCCTGACTCACCTTTCTGACCCTTCCAGAGAGTAGACTGGACCTCAGTGTGGGGGCAGGTTGATAGGGCAGGAGCAGAGGCCTCAGGGTGACTGACCTTGCTGGAGTGTGTGTGTGACTTCAAATTTCTTGGACTTCACAAAACTTAGTTAATTCCTTGGTATCTCTCCATTGTCATTTCTTCAAAAGCCCTTATGTGAGGAGTTTAATAAGAAAAATTGTGTTTTCTGAAATGAGTAGGTTAGCAACATAGGTAGAATAGAAATAAGTGCCGCCACATTCCAAATGTAGCAGTCTTTTTTTTTTTTTTTTAATCAATTGAATTTATGGGGGTGACATTGGTTAATAAAATTATATGGGTTTCAGATGTACAATTCTACAACACATCAACTGTATATTATGTTTTCACCCCCCAAATCAAGTCTTCTTCCATCACCATTTATCCCTGCTTTACACTCTTCTACCTTCCCCCTTTCCCTCTGGTAATAACCATTCTGTGGTCTCTGTCTGTGAGGTTGTTGTTGTTTTTCATTTTTGCTCAATCCCTTCACCTTTTTCAGCCAGCCAAATACAGCAGTCTTAACAAAACTTCTGAAAATGTTGAAGACAAATAATTCAAGCATATTCTGAGTACTCAAGCAAAAAAATAAATAGAAGTTGAGAAAGATCACTAGCTAGTTTCTCACCTCCTCACTGTGTTTCAATTGTGTTTATATTGGGGGGCTTAACAAAGGCAACATTTACTGAGGGTACACACTGTGAATTGTGTGGTACAGAGGCTGTGCTAGAAGGGAGATGCTCAGGAAGTTCTTTTTATTATTAACTAGAGGACCGATGCATAAAGATTTGTGCAAGAATAGGCCTTCCTTCCCCTGGCTGCTACCTTCTGCCCTTGCTATGGTCCTGCCACCCTCCTGTAGCTCCCTCCACCCTGCCCCCCCATAGCAGGTGTCCCGCCCTGCCCTGGCCGCTCCATGCCTGTGTGCGCACACTGCCTAGAAGCCCGGACCGGCTGGGGTGGGGCAGAATGCCTGCATTGTCGCCATGGTGGTGACACAAGCGTCCTGGCCTGGCCACCGCCATCTTTGTCACATCAATTTGCATATTCCCTCCTTATTGGCTGTGGGCACTGCCATAGTTGTTGTGGAGTAATGGTAAATTTGCATATTCTGTCTTTATTAGATAGTATAACATTGGACAGGTAATATCCAACCTACCCTCCAGTTGTTTTCTTAGAATTAACATGAATGTAAATTTAAATGTTAGACTAATTAAAGGGTGTGTGTGTGTATGTGTCTAGGAGAGATGTGGTGTATACTTTGTGCAAGTGATAAACATAACAAGAAGTCAGAGATTTCTGTTGTGAATTGTTTTATCTATACTAATAAAAGGGTAATATGCTAATTAGGACAGACATCTTCCATACATCCATCCAGATGTCCATCTGGACAAAGGCACAGTGGCTGCAAAGCCCAGGGCTCCGTCAGCCTTGGGCTTAGGCAGCCATGAGCCCCAGAGGCTGCAAGGCCCGGGGCTCAGGCTGAGGAACCCTCACACCCCCCCACCCCAATGCAGGAATTTTCATGCCCCTCTACTATTGAAATAATATTTTCCCATATTAATGATGATATGTTTGGAGCATCAGGTCTTCCTTGCTTCCTGTCTCCAAGGAAAGGACCAGCATTTTGCGTGGCTGGCATTTATAGCTACAGAGTAAACTGGAAAGCCATCTTGGATGTGCAGGGCCCAGTGATTCCCTCCAAGGCTCTCTTCCTCCTGGAGTTTGAAGTCAGGCAGTCTGAGAACCTGGTCTAACTGACTCCCAGGAGGGCTCTGGGGGTGATTCCAGGTGCTTGATTCTTCTCAGAGCTGAGTCCACTTTCTGAAACAGATTTTTCTCACTCTTACAGGTGGTCATAAAAAATGCACATCATTTCATTGTGATCATAGAGAATAAGACAGTGTTCAGTCTGCACCACGTTTATACCACATCTCTGAGCTCAGCCTAAACACAAACTTTCACTGTAAGGCTTGTTCTCAAATATAGAAAATTATACTGCCAACTGAAGTTAGTGGTTCCATTTGAAACTGATTATAAAGCCTCTATCATTGGTGGGAGAAAAGATTAAACCAGTGATTAGGCTCCACAAACTGGTCCATTAATGAAAATCAAATGGCAGTTGTGATAAGATCCTGCCAGAATCTAATGATGCCATTTGAGGAGTATTTTTCTTTTCTCCTGTAACCCTGAGAATAAATGTACATTTTTCTTACTGACTAGTTTTGCTAACAAGGCCAAGAGGTAGTGAAAGCCTGTCTCTCTGTGACAGAACATCATCTCTGATCAATAGTCCAATCTGATCCTCACTCTGTAATGTGGATCCAGCTTGAGCTGCAAGAAACCACCCACACGTGGCTGGGAGCCAGGGAGGCACTTAGTGCAGCTCTCCGCCCCACTGCCCGCCTAGAAGGGATTTGAGACATCTGAACTCAGGAGTCGCTTTTACTTCCCCTACAGGAAACAGATGCCACTAATACGGCTGCCACAGAAAGTCATTTAAGAACCAGCATTTTAACTTTCTAGTCAATCAGTGATATCACAATGTTGGTTTTAGTGTGGATTATTCTAGTCCGAGAAGTACAGTGGTAATTCAAAATAAAACCAGAAAGGCAATATTAGACTGCAGTATAATCTCAAATTATCTTATACAGCACTATGCTTTGTTTCTTTCTTGATAGTGTATTACACAGAATAATAAATAGCATTTGTTTTGTTGTTATTGTTATTAATCCTCATCTGAGGATTTTTTTTCCATTTATTTTTAGAGCAAGTGGAAAGGAGTAGGATAGACACAGAGAGAGAAACATCAGTGTGAGAGAGACACATTGATTGGTTGCCTCCCTCACACGCTCAGAGCAGGGCCAGGATCCAGCCTGGAACCAAGGTACGTGCCCTTGACTGGAATTGAGCTTGGGACCCTTCAGTCCACAGGCTGATGCTCTATCCACTGAGCCAAACCAGCTAGGGTATATTTGCTCTTGATTGAATGAAAAAGCAAAAGTTTAAAGGATAAGATATTTCAAATGGAACAACCCACAGACAAACTAAAGAAGAGAAAATGCTAGTCAAGTCTATTGATGGCATTTGGAGAAGAAAAGTACAATATAATTAGTGAAAGAGCATACATTTTTAATACAAATAAAAATTGTATACACATTTGCCTCCCCTCTACCAATAATAAAGCAAACGTTCTTGCTGAGCATTACTTAAAACTTACTTAAATTATCACCTCTAGGTCATCAAATTCATTTATTGTAAAAATGAAAATAATTCACCCAGTACCAAAATTGGCTTGTGAGCTTGTGAAAAATAATCAAATAAAATTGTTTTGTTATTGTAATGATTTTCATGACTATTAATATCTGGCTTTATTTTATAACTAGTGTTCCCGTTGCAGGAAAAATCCTGCAATAGGGTTTCCTGCTGCACTCTACCCCGCCCCGCCTGCTCTCCTCCCTTGTCCCCCGGCCCGCCTTCTCCGCCATCCCACCCCACTCTCCTTCCTTCTCCCCTAGGCCCCGCCTCCGCTCCTCCCTTCTCCTCCCCCCCCCCCCGGCTTGCTTGCTTCTCCGTAGCTTTGCTCCCTTCAGCATCTCTTGGCTTCTTTCTAAGCTGTCTTGATATGCAAATTAACCGCCATCTTTGTTGGGGTAATTTGCATACTTGTCCTGATTGGTTGGTGGGCGTGGGTTTGCTGGTGGGCGTGGCTTGGGCGTAGCGAAGGTGCGGTCAATTTGCATATTTGTCTATTATTAGGTAGGATAGTTTATTTTAACATTGAAAATGTCATTCATGGTATAAGTAGAAAAACTGTATCCAACTCTGAATAAAAATTACCCACTGTCTCTTACTGCTCCTTCTGGTCCCTGCAACATGAGACTACCTTCCTTGTGATTCAGTGGATAGTAGAAAATATTTACTTTCTTCTTAAAAGGTTCTACTTGAAATGTCAAGAATCACAATTTAAATTCAACTTAAATTTAACTGGAAGGTGCCATGGACAACAGAACTTCTTATTGCTGATTCAAAGAGCATTTCTAAATGATGGCACCTGCTGTATGTGCATATATATGTAATTAGCCTCTTATGTTTGTAACTTATATTTTGACTAGAGGCCTGATGCATGAAATTCATACAAGAGTAGGCCTTCGCACCTGGGAGGCTGCCTGGATTTTTCCCTTGCAGCTGCAGCGGCTGCCTCGATCCCACAGCTGCAGCTCTGGCTTTGTCTGGAAGGCTGTCCAGAAGGACGTCCAGAAGGACATCTGGTCTAATTACCATAATACACTTTTATTATTAAAGATGGATTCAGTGGAACCATATGGTATTTCTTGTTTTTCTAAAAATTATAGTGTTATATTTAAAATAGCTGCAATCACTATAAGATTTTATGATGTGACTCAACCAAATTTCATAAATTTCATTAATAAATGATAGTTCATTGTATAATAACTCAAAATATATTAATCAATTCTATTAAACGTGGACATTTAGTATTTTGCTATGTGCAATTGTATGTGTATGTGGGTAAATACTTAAGTATATATACACATATATGTACACTTAAACATGCATATGTGGTATTGTGTGTGCATACTATATTTAGTTGTTGGGTTGTAGTACATGTTCATGTTCAACTTTACTGGACAATGCCTACTGGACTTTGAATGTGGCTGTATCACCTGGCTGGTGTTGCTCAGTGAATTGAACATCATCCCATGCACCAAGAGGTCGTGGTTCAATTCCTGGTCAGGGCACATGCCAAGTAGAGGTTGTGCAGCTCCCACAGCTGATCTTTCTCATCAGTGTTTGTTTTTTTCCCCTTTCCCTTCCTCTCTCTCTAAAAATCAATTTAAAAAAACATTTTAATGTGGCTGCATAATTTTATACACCCATTATAACCATGGGCATCCATGCTTTAAAACACTTATCAGATTTTACAATTTTTACATTTGGTTAATGTAAATCTTATTTTGCATTTTCTATTTTATCAATATAGATGTGAATATATTCATATTTAATGGTCATTTGTACTCCCAATTTTGTGAAATTAAATTTGCATCTTTATCCACTTTTCAGTTTGCTTATGTGTATTTTTTCTTATTGTAGAATGTCTCTATATATTTTGGATATAAATAATTTATAAGGAAAATGGATTGCTGATATTTTACTTTGTTTATGGATTGTGTTTCTATTTTTCAATCTTGTATGGTTCTTTCAAATATTGTTATATATATCCTCTACTATTTTACAAGTATTTGTTTTATCTTTTATATTTAAACATCTGAAATTATTTTAGTTGTTTATATGTGTACTGAAATTTTCTATTCATTTAAGTTATATGAAGAGTTATACATAATTTTATTTCTTCTGTAATATTTTTCAATTTTCCTAGTTTTCTCTCTATTACTTTCTTTCCTAATTTTTGCCCATTTATTTGGATTGAGTTTTCCTTTGATATTTCATTTTTTATATGAAAGTTGTTATACATACTATTTTTATTATTTTGTGGTTGCCTTTGGAATTTTAATATTAATTTTTAACTTAAAATGTTTAATAATAAATAATATTATTACTTTTTACTGGACAATCCAAAGATCTGAGAATTATTTCACTCCAAACCACCTTCTGTCCTCTTCTGCCTCCCAATAGCACATCCCTGCTTTTCCTTTTTATTCCAGACTTCAGCTCTTTCTACCTCAGTTCCTTTAACCACAAAAACTAGATGTTATCCTTGTCCCTTTTGGCTTTGTGCTATGTTTGACATTTACATTATTTCTCATTATTTCACACATTTAATACTTTGTTTCTGGTTCACTAGATCCAATTTCTAGAATCCTAGATTTAGACCAAGAAACGCAGGCAGATACTGACTCCTTTGTTGTTTGCCCCTTGCATATTTTTCTGCTATTATTTCTGGCCTCTATCTTTTTTAATTCCAAAAGTTTAACCACAACTTTTAAACTCTTGTTAATATCATAAGGTGGAGTTGGAATTACCGTCTAATTTACCACTTGGGAACAATGCTTGGAAATAAACCCAGCATTTTGAAAGAAAAGCTTGACAGGAAAATTTTTTAGAGAAATATGTATTGCATAAGATGCTGTTAAAGATTAAAATTCAACAGAGTACGTTTGAAGACTTAATTGGCTTTACTCAGCCAGTCATGAATCAGGCAGAGTCCCATGTCTGTCGCATCTAGAAGTTACTCCCAGTGGTTGTATAGAATGGAAGGTTTTATAAGAAGAAGGGAGATGCAAGGGTTATATTATTAAAGGAAAAGAAAAGGGTTATTTTTAGACCAGGGCATCTTGTTTTGGGGGACAAGGGAAAAGCAAGGGTTTTTTATCATGCAGATTACTTCTCTTATCTTTGGGGGATTGAGAGGCCCCACAAAACATATTACTTCCTTGGTGTTGATTAAAAAAATTCCAGACTGGTGGATTAAGATCATGTTTCTGGGAGAGGTTGAAACAGCAATTAGGTCAAAGTATTAGATCTAGGTTTCCTTTCGTGGGTTTTAGCACAAGTGACACCACTTTAGACCTGTGATTTTTCTCTTTAGCAATGCCAGTGTACATAAATTATTTGAAATTTTTGAAAAATAAATTAAATTGGAAATTTTAGCAAAAGGTCGTATATGAGTTTTCAAAATATACATATGAGCAACTAAGATGGACATTATGAATGGAAGAGATGGTGTATATGCTTGGGTATTACTAACAGAGGGATGTCTGTAACCACAGCATCTTGGGAAAGGTTGTAAGACCTGAGTTTTTTGAAAATTAAAATAACTCTATATTTAGAGGCCTATTACAATGAAGTACATTTCATTAGTAAACCTAGTTTAAAATACATTTTCTCTGAGTTGATTGCTATTTTGATTTACTGGACTGTCATCACTATTACTGATTTCCCAACAATGACTATTGATATCAAGGCTAAAGGGTGGTATTTTTCAAAAGGCCACTCATGTATGGTACATTCCGAAGAAAAGAGAGTTGAAAGTTAAATGTTTCATGCGGAATATGGGATGGGTTGGATTTCAAAATAAAACTTAAGAACTAGTTCAATTTTTCAAGAAAAGGATGAAAATACAAAATATCTGAAATTATTCATGACTGTGACACATGCATGAATGCTAATGAGGCATTCTCAGGAAAGAAATTGAGAACATATGCCATCCGCTGTGGTGTATATGGTAGTATACCACCTGCCAAAAAATGTAGGATGCATTTAGGTATTAAAGAGATGCATTTTACTATAATATTTATAAATTTATAAATTGTATTGCAGTGGAGTTACACTCTGGTGGCCTGACCAACCAAGTTGCTCAATCTCCAGAGCAGGACTTGGGACAGTGGAGACCATGTATGCTTGTTTCCTAAAGGAATGAATGTGTAGCTGCCACATGAGAAAATATACTATGTTGCTTTCTATGTTTTTCACATTTTTACCATCAAGCTTGTATTATTTTTATAGAGAGATAATGAGTCACTTTCCTTAGAGAAGTGAGAACTCTGGGTTAATTTCACTGAGGGGATTATGCACATTTATCCCCCAAAGTTTCAAATCCACCAAAACTATGACGCTTGGAAGTCAGTTAGCTAAGTTTAAACCCTAAATCTCATCAGCATTCCATACAGAGGTGTGGCATGAAGGAGACCTTCCCCTTTTCTAACAGAAACATGAAAAGGAATAGAGATGAAAAGGACTGTGAGAAGGAAAACACTTCATTATAAAGAGAAACAGCCTTGGTTATCGTACTTGAACCTTATAAGAAGAATTTAAGCATAATTATGAAAACATCAAAAAGTGTATATTTTAAGACTGTTTTCACTCTGTAAGCCATTTGATGATGAGTGTAAGATTTATCCTGGAAAGGTATAAAAAGTTGCTCATCAACAGCATAAGGTCATACATAATGAAACATCTGCATTGGTCAACTTCTAAGGGTATTTTGTAACATTACTTTTCATTCTCTTCCCTGAATTTACTATGCTGCATCCTGTTGTTAAAGAATATCAAGGTCAAATACAGAGGGGCAAAAGTGGGTTTGCAGTTGTGAGTACACAAAATGCAGAGCTTATTCTTGAATTATTAATTATTGTATTATTTTCCACATGGACAACTGCAAACCTACTTTTGCCACACTGCCTTTGATGAATTACTCTTATACTCTAGAAATTCAATAGAGCAAATGAATTTCTCTGTATGTGTACATGGACTATTATGTGTGCATGCAGGCATGCATGCCTTGAATTGTTTGAGAAAACAAAAATATTAAGATATTTTACTTATATTTATACTTTATTGCTGTTGTTGACAACTAAATAATATTTGTCATGAGAGGATGAAAGAATATTCCGCCTCACAAGCAGACATTGAATTGAGATTCAGAAAAATTGTATGGTTTAAAACATATCTCTGAGATTTGATATGCTCTGAACTCCTATAAAGCAGAATATTAAGTTATTTGGTCAAGGTCACAGGACTAGGAAGTGGCAAAACTCTGTCCCCAAATGTGGTACAAGAGCTTCATTGTCCATTCTCTTTACCATTGTAGATGCTGGAGTTGCAGAGTTCTTTCTGAAGATTAAATGAGATAATGTATATAAAATACTGGTACATATTTTTTAAATAAATAAATAAGTTGTATTTCTTATAGTTAAATGAAAAATAACTCCTGACCTTAGAGAAAGAAGTACTTAAGGAATACGACAAATAGATTGGCCTGACCCCGCATACAGAATATATAAGGAGACAGAGTGAGTTAAAGTTGAAAATGCTGTTGGGCCAGATAATAGAGGTTCTTAAATGCCAAATTTAGTAGCTTTTACTTTACTTTAAATGCAACCTAGAGGAATATTTAACATATTTTATGGAGATGCAACATGCTGAGTTCTGCACTTTAAGCAAGTTATAGAAACGATATGCAACATGGTTGGGGAGGGAGGGCAGGGGGAGGTGGCAGGATCATCCATTAATTTGCCATTGTACTAGTTGAAGCAAGTGGTGTTCACATGATTAGTGGAAATGATAAACAGAGGATGAATAAAAGTGTATACAAATGGAAAAATGTAAAATGAATGAAGAATTATAGAGCAGTGTTAAAATTCATTGGGTGTCTTTTCTAGACTTTGCTAGAAATTCTACATTCAGTTAAGTCTCATCAGAAGTTTCTTATATATTTACTAGAGGCCTGGTGCACAAAATTTCCTAGAGGCCTGGTCCCTCAGCCCAGCCAGCCTCCTCTGAGGAGCGGGCCTAAGCCGCAGTCTGGCCTCCCTCTGCAGGAGGCGACCAGCTGGTCAGGAGAAGTCGCCACCCCCATCACCAAAGCTGCTGCTGCCACTGCCGGCTGCTGCAGCCACCAAGGTGTTTTCATCAACACGGACTCCATTCCCTTCACCACGAAAAAATAACAACTTTCTTTAGGCATTTTCAAGATGTCTCTTTCATAGGATATGCCATTTCTTTCTTTTTTTTAATCCTTACCTGAGGATATATTTCCATTGATTTTTAGAGAGTGTGGAAGAGAGAGGGAAAGACAAGGAGAAACATCAATGTGAGAGGGACACTTCACTTGGTTGCCTCCTGCATGAACCCTGACCTGAGCCCCTGCCAGGGAGGAGCCTGCAACCTAGGTACATGCCCTTGATCAGAATCGAACCTGGACCCTGCGGTCCGCAGGCCAAGGCTCTATCCACTGAGCCAAACCAGCTAGGGCAGGATATGACATTTCTTAGCCCCTCCAGCAGCAGACCTTGGTATTTTCCTCCAGGAGTGAGGTGGAAAAGCCCTAGATCACCTTCTTGGGTTCTTATTACCCAAGTTACCAAGAACACTGTCAGTGGCCGCGTACAGGGAGCTTAGCCAATGAGCGGTCAGAAAAGGTGTTTCCTCTGCAGCTCACATGAAGAGGCAGGACTACTGGTGCGCTGTCTCTCAGTGAGGGCAGGCCCCCCTGTGTGTTGTGTCTTCACTCCAGGGCCAAGGGCGGGCCCCCTTGTGTGTTGTGTCTCTGTTTTGGCTCTTCTGTGCACGTATCCTCCTCCAGAGCCGGACGTGACTGTTATGGCATCCCAGCTAATTTTCATATTACCTCTTTATATATATATATATATATATATATATATATATATATATATATATATATATATATGAGATTAATTTTTTTCCCATTGTTAGGATAAGAAAACAGGGTCCTAAAATTTTAACATAATAGGTCTAGTTCGTGCAACAAATAAGGAGCAGTAATAAGAGTGAAAGTATCCCATGCCACATGATATTGGTATAAAAAATGTAAAATAGCTGAAACCGGTTTAGCTCAGTGGATAGAGCATCGGTCTGTGGACTGGAAGGTCCCAGGTTCGATTCTGGTCAAGGGCATGTACGTTGGTTGCGGGCACATACCCCGGTGGGGGGTGTGCAGGAGGCAGCTGGTCGATGTGATGTCTCTCTCTCATCAATGTTTCTAGCTCTCTGTCCCTCTCCCTTCCTCTCTGTGAAAAATCAATAAAATATATTTTTTTAAAATAGTAAAATAAGTAGATAATTTCAAACTTGTTGACAGGGAGGATGGTGACAATTCTAACCAAAGTAGGAGATGTAGAAATAGGAGGAGTATATATTGATAAAACAGTGATAAATTTTGAATTGAAATTTTGACTGTTAATACAGAGATTTTGGCAGGAGTTTGAAAATCCTATTGCATACAGCCTGTAACTGTAGCTGTGTGACATGACAACATTAATAATAATTATGTAAATTCAAAACATTAAGATTTCATATATCACCATATATAATGGACCCTTGATCAAAAGTTATTATAATCTTCATCCAATAACATAACTCTGCCCTCCCCCAAAATAGTATTGTCCACATTGTCCACTTTGGAGAACTTAAAGGATAATTAGTCCTTTTATTGCCATCTCCAAATCATCTCTGAAAGTTATGTATATAAATCCTGCCAGTTTTCTTCAAACCAAAATTAGCAGTTGCTGTAACTTTGGAAAGCTATGGGTCCTCTCTGACAATCAGAATGGTGTAGAAAATAAGAACAAGAGAACGCAAGGTTTCGTTAAATTCCCTGACCTACATTCCATTGGTCTCTCTTGTTTTGGGCTTGTTGTATCACATGATATCTCCGTCTACTCATCATGGCTGACTTTCAAGGAGTGTAGCCATAACTTCTCTTTGGTGTCCCTACAAAAGATGGTCTTTAGGTCCTGCAAAATAAAGTCATTAGGAGTTGTTCATGGATGTAGAGAACCTGTGACCTAAATTACTAAATCAGGCTCCAACTTCTGCATGATAATACTATGAGAGTCAGTGAAACCTGATATGGCATTGACCTTCCTCACCAAAATATAAGAATATTTCCTAAATGTTTCTTTTCTGTACCATCAGCCTCGTCTAAATCACCTTAGATCCCTGGATATCTTTTGCCAATGGAGTGTGCCAATAAGACAAGATTATATATGGGCTAAACTTTAAAATCCCTTCCCTTTGTCTCTGAATTACTCTTTCTTTGGTGTGACTATTTAAGCAATGTATTAGTATCATACATATTTAAGACATTTTCCTTATTTTTAATATTGTCTTTTATTTATTTAAATCTTGCCTCTATAAAAGTTTGAAGTGGCTTATGAAAATATACTAATAAAACATAGAAATGTAAATAATGTTTAGACATTCAAAACAAAGAATAAGTCGGAAGGATAAAGTCAAGAGGAATGTATTATTACTATTAATAGAAGTATAAAACAAATATTCACCCAATAAATTTAATTTAAAAAAAGAAAAGAAATGGGGGGTAATTTGAGTTCTTCAATTTTAAAAGCATTTACCTTACTTTGCTACAGCTCTATTTGATATACCCCTCGAATTCTGCTATCTGTAACAAACAAAGTTTGGTTTATTGATCAACTGGAAGCTTCATTGAAAAGAAAAAAATCCCTTATGTTGATGGAGGGCAGCTGCTATCTAGGTTCTATTTTGTTCTATTATTTTTCTAATAGAGGATTAAAATCAAGACCTTATTTATAATAGCATAGGATTTAAGATTAGGAAAATAGCTCAAATAAAAATACAGGCAGGCAGTGGTTAAACCACATACTATTTTATTAATGTGTGGTATTAATTAATTGCCCATTTCCAGAAATGTAACAATTGCAAGAGATGTGAATGAGAAGTTTTTTGAAAAGACAACTCATAACAGATGTTTACAAGATTTTCCCCCTACTTAGAACATAGTAAACATATGGAACAGCCTATCAGGCACAATTGCTGAGGCAAAACACAAGGATCATTCAAGAAACAATTAGATTCTGTTCTAAAGAAATGGACTACTTAAAAAGGATGAGTCCTGATGAGCCTATAGTCCTGATGAATAAATAGCTCTAACTAAACCTTTTATGATCCTATCTCCATTTGAATGTAAGTATCACCAAAATGTACTCATCAAGATTTGGGAGTGCTGTGGAAATTTCTCCTCTATAAGAGAAGCTAGTGTGTTGATAACATTCCATGTCTATGTTGTAAAATGCCCACATGTGGTATTTTACTGCCATCCAAATTATAAAAGTTTTATTTATGTAGTGGGAGGATTCTTACTCTTTCCATTGTAGACCCTTCATGCCTGGCCCTTCGGAAACTCCCACATCATTCTCATTTCCCCTTCTATTCGTCTTGGAGAAGGCTTAGCTATTTATCAGTCTTCTAGTTTGTATATTTATTTTTATTTAGTATGTATCTATTTATTTATTTGCATTAATCATTAAGATAAATCCTTCACTCTTCTTTCTTAAGGCTCCTAGCATAATTGCAACTACAAATTTATCTTTGGGAAACCAGTGACAAAAAGAGCTATAGTGACCACTTCTCCATACTAGCTTCCTACACACAGACATGTAGATTTTGAGCCAATAAACACCCAAAATGGGGAAAGAGAAAGGTTGATCTCTCAAAAGAAAAAAAAATTGATTAACCTCTCAAACATAGTGTGAAATCTTACAAATAAATATCTATCCTTTAGCTTAAGAAAACAAAGTTAAATACTTAAGAACTCAAGATTCTTGCATTGATATTTTTTTCCTTAGGTACCTGATATCTAACTACAGAATTATGTGCCTTCTCAATACTTTTCATGCAAATATTTTCTTAAAGTTTAACATGTGTGCAGAAAAGTACAAAATTATTCTGTACATATGAAGCAATTTTTACACACTGAGCACATGCATTTACCTAGCAATCAGATCACAACACAGGGAACACCAAGGCCCCAGGAACTCTTGCCCGCCACCACCTAAACCGAAGATGCCTTCTGTAAATTAACCCATCAAGGATAAAGTCTATTCACTTTTAACAGCATGAATTAGTTTTGCCTGTTTGTATAATTAATGTAAATGAATCATAGAGTATGTATGTTTTTGTCTGGTTTCTTTAACTCTGAACTGTGCCTATGAAATTCCTTTATTTTCTTGATGTACTTACAGTTTGCTTATTCTCACTATTGTCTGGTATCTGATTATTAATTTTGTTTATTTGTTTATTGCCTTATCACCCTAGGGCATCTAAGTAATGACGTTTTTCTTGTTCTTGGTAATTTGTGTGTGTTTTTTTTCTTCTGTTAGTAATTAGTCTTTCTAGGGGTTTATCAATTTTATTAATCTTTTCAAACAACCAACTTTGGTCTATGTTGATTTTTATTGTGTGCTTGTTTTCTACTTCACTGTTCTTATTTTCATTTACTACTCTCTTCCAATTTCCAAGAATATGATATGACTGTTAAGAATTCCAGCTTCTTGAGATAAAAGCCTTGATCATGAATCATGATAAAAGCCTCAAAATTCATCAGTCATTTTCAGTCTTTTATATGTACATATGTATGCATGCATATTAGATGTTTTACATTTTTGAGTGCAATTTAGAATTTCACAAGCTGTGATATGTCATATCCACATTATCATTCTAATTCTCAGGTGATTTCTTCTTTTATCTATGAGTTATTCAGTAGTATATGCCTTGATTTACAAATAGTTGGGGTTTTCTAATAATTTTTTCATGGGCTTGGGAAAAATAGTCTGAATTTTATCAATGCCTTGAGATTTGTTGAGATTTGATCTATGGATTAGCAAGTAGTCAGTTTTGTAAATATTGGGTGTATATTTTTTATTGGGTGCTATGTTCTAAATATACCAATTAGTTCATGTGTATTCATTGTATTCTTTATTTATTTTTAAAGTTGTTTTAAAGTTTTATTTTGTTTTTTAAAAATATTTTTATTGATTTCAGAGAGGAAGGGAGAGGGAAAGAGAGATAGAAACTCCAGTGATAAGAGAGTCATTGATTGGCTGCCTTCCACACCCCCCACACTGGGGATTGAGCCCACAACCTGAGCATGTGCCCTTAATTGAAATCAAACCCGGGACCTTTCAGTCCACAGGCCGACTCTATCCACTGAGACAAAGGGCTAGGGCCATTGTATTGTTTAAAGCCTCTGTGTTCTTACTATTTTTGTGTGTATCTGTCTATGCCTACTTTTTCTCTAGCTCTTTTGAAAGGAACCTTAAAATCCCACTATGTTTGTGTATTTGTCTTTCATTTAGTTCTCAAATTTTGCTGTATGTATTTTTAAGTTAGTGTGAGATTTAGAGCAATATTTCAAATGAGGTGCATATGAGTTGGCTGATAACAATACAACTATAACAGCTTTCTCTTAGTATGTTTGTGATAAAAGACCGATTTGACGGGCTGATCAAGTGGAAAGGTGGCTGTCTCCTCCTCCCTTCATTGCTGGATGTGTACACATGAGGTCAAGAGAAAGGAAAGCTTTCTCAATAAACAAACTCTCTTCTTCCATCATTGGACTTTTAGAGCCTCCTAATATAGTTTCATCAACCATTTTTTTACCTTTATTTTTCAGGATATTTTTGTTGAGTATATGATTTTAGGTTAGAGATTATTTTCTTCAGCACTTGAAAATGATATTTTACTGTCTTTTTGCTTTCACCTTTTGTTTTTTAACATTATTGTCACTTTTTGGGACCTAATTTGTGCCTGCCTCCCTGAATGATTTTAACTCCTTTTTTTTTGTTTTTAAGCATTTTTACTAAGATATTCCTAAATGTGGCTTTCCTTGTGCTACTTTGGACTCAGTGAATTTCTTGAGCTGTAGGTTGATATTTGCTGTTCGTTGTTTCATGACAAACCACTCTAAAATTTAGTAGTTTAAAATGATGACTGTTGTATAAGCTATGTTTCTGTGCATTGATTAATTACAGTTGGACATTCTTTTGAAGGTCTTACCTAGGGTATCTCATGTCTTTACACTCAGATGGTGGCAGGGTATGGAGTTGTTTGGATGCTAGAATGCTCCATCCCAGCTGGGATATCCAAAATGGTTCCTCGACTCGCATATACGATGACTGACTTGGGGCTTCTTTATGCAATTGTTTTTTTACTACAGTGCCTTGTCCTCCAGGGCCTCTTTCTAGTTGTGTAGCTGGAATTCTTACATGTTGGTCAGGGCTTCTAAGAGCTTACAGCGGAAAAGTCCTGGCCATTGTAAGTCTCAGGCCTGATGTTGGCACAGCGCTCCTATTGTCACATTTTGTTGCATAAAGCAAAGTTCTGGCTCTTAATCAATAAAGAAGCATGTTACACAGGGCATGGATATCAGGATGTGTAGTTATTTGGAGGAACAGGCTACCAAAATGTGTTTCTTTAGTTTTTGGAAGCTCTTTACCATTATTTCTTTAAATACCATTTCTTCCTCTTTCTCTTGCTAATTTTCACATAAAACAGCAATTGCAGGCATGCTATCTGTTTTCTCTGTGTCCAACATTTTTCTTATACTCTTTTCTGTATTTTCTCTTCTTTTTCCTTTATTTTCTTCAGTGTGTTTATCTTCTATTTACTAGTATATGTATTCCAGACTATTAATTATGTGTTCTGCTTTGTCTAATCTGTTGTTAAATCTATCTATTGAGGTCTTAACTTTTAAACTTTTTTTTTCAGTTCTAGATTTTATATATATATATATATATATATATATATATATATATATATATATATATATATATTTCAGCTTTCTGATATAATTCTTCAACTTTTTATCCTCTCAATCTGTTCCTTTATTTTCTTTTAACAGCTTCATTATAGTTCTTTCAGTGTCTTGTGCTGCTAATTAAATATCTGTATTATCTCTGGCTCTTTGTTTGAAGATTGTATGGCCTGCTGGCTTGAGTTTTGGTTTGATCCTCCCCTTGACCACAGCTCTCTTAGTGCTTTCAGATGCATGGTTGGTGTTGTTTCCACACCTTCTCCTGGATATTGAATGAAGTTAGTCATTGTCCCCTCACCAGGGCTAGACCTGCTCTGTTTTGCTTTACAGAGGCTTTCTGCTGAGTCTTTTTAGCCTCTTCATCTTCCATGCAGCTTTAGAGGGGAAAAAGAGCCACCTAAGAGCCACCATGTTTCCATTTCCTCCTCTCAGTCCCGTGAGAGCACCAAAAGCTTTGCTAATTTTTATCTCCACAGTAGCAGACCTCTTCTGGGGCATAGCCTACATTCTCAGCCTCCTCTATAGAGGCAGAATCAGCAAATCCCTCAGGGAAAAACCCTTCTGCAGAAGTCAGCTCAGTTTTCTCAAGTTCTCATCACTGGAATAATGCTGTAACTAATTATCCCAGTTTCAGCACTTTTCTGAATTTTTATATTTATCAAAACTTTTTAGTTGTTTTTGCTAGAAGCATTACTATGCCCCGTATAACACTTCTTACCCCAACATTTAAGTGCCCCACATGCTTGACTATCTGCTTGCCCCTTTCCTCAAGAGTTCTGTTGATTCCCTCTACACTTGGCCATGTTTATTACACTGAATAACAGGGTTTGATAGGCCAAGTCTCTCATTAGACTGAATGTTTTTTGAGTAGATAAACACTGCACTATTCACCTGCATATTTTTGGTAACTAGCACTTGGCATCTGAAAATAATTGAGAATATTTTCTTTTATTAAATATATTTCTAGGTCAAAATATATTCTCATTTAACATATTTGATGCTATAAGGCAAATATCTATGGAGGCCTAAGTTCCCAGAAATATATATGACATTCCCAATGTTGATCATCTTGGAATGTGTTCATCCAGAGCAATTAGATAATAGCAAATTGTCAACACATGCTGTTCACATTTCCTTCAGTTGTCTTTTAATAGCCATGCTTAATCAAAATCAAGGAAGCAAATATTTTTCCACAGTAACTCAAGTGTTATCAAGTGACTTATTTTCACTGATACTTCTTACCAAAACCATGGTACCCTAAATAGTAGAGGGAGGGGCAAATCTTGAGGAAGCAAAGTACAGCACTATGGATTAAAAGTTGACTTACTTGTTTGATTGATTTTATATATGTGGTTTAATGATTTACCAATAAGAGAAACAATATCATATTTTTAATTTGTAAAATGTTTTTGAAGACATGTGTCATCTTTGATTTTACATTTTTCCATACCACAATAGAACCCTTAAATGGAAAAAAAATTATCTATAATAATAAAAGCATAATATGCAAATTGACCAAATGGCCAAAGAGTGGAATGACCATCCGAATGACCTTACAGATGACCTTCTGGATGAAGCCAGGGCTGTGAAGTCCTACTCTTGCACGAATTTCATGCATCAGGCATCTAGTTTTTATTATATAAATTTAAGTAAAACCACACAAATATGACAAAGTTGAAAAACTGCACATATTTTTAATCCTGACCTTTGTGGAAAAGTAATAGATTTAAAATAATTGTCAAAGGTAAATATGAATATATATGATAAAAAGCTAATAGGTATTATTAAGTTTAGTTTTATAAAAACTTTTATTGATCTTTTAAAAAAACCAAATACCATATATTTTCCAATGTTCAAATAAATGTATATATTTATACTTGAAAATGATAATGTAGACAAAATTAGATGAATATTTAAAAGTCATTGTATTATTGGAATCATGATAATTTTTTCCATCTGCTTGAAGTAAACAATCACATTTTTTCTGTTCATAGAATATAGAGTTTAACTAGCTATGGCCATAGTTTGTGAGGCCCTTCTGTGTGGATAATTTAAACATATGAGTGCAAGACAACACTCAGCATAATGTATATTATGGTTTTGTGGATGATGGACTCTCATTTTTATTATAAGGAACCCTTTATATATTGATTTAATTTTTCTTATGTTGAGCCTTTATTTATATACTTTTTGTTGCCTACCTTATTTTGCATAGCAGTACTGGACTAATATTACATACATATTTTACATAACATCACATATTTTTAATGTTAAAGCACTATAAAAAGAAAACAATATTATTGCTTTTTCATCTGTATTTACCACCTTTTTGAATAATTTCACATTTATATGTAAACATTTATTGAATTTATCTTACATGTTTTGTTTTATATTTCCATAAATATTAGAACACTACATTCAAAGGAGAATGACAGATAATGTACTTTAATGAAAATAACAGAAGAAAATAAAACAAAGGGTGTTGGTGACAAATGTGACAGTTTTAACTTTCAAAGGAAAATGAATGTAGAGAACATGCCCTTGAAAACAGGAATTATGACCTTTTATTTTATAACCATTTACTTCATGTTTAATGAGAATATGGCATATTTTCTCTCAGGTTAGGGGAAAATAATAGCTTTAGACATTATCTTTGACCCTTAAACTATTGAGGGGATATGAATAATGATGAAGCAAGGGGTAGAGAGCAGTTTAAAATAGCCTACTATGTCTCAAATAGGGACATTCAATTGTTAGTGCTAAGAATAACTTCTTATAACTTTGAAATAGCCAGCATAGGTCATTTTCTAAATGGACTATTTGTCCTCTCAGAAGTTTTTTCTTTCTTTTATTTTTTATTTTTTAGCTTCAAAATAAAATCTTAGGGCTAAAAGGGGCATCATCACATGTTAGTTTAAGCATCAATTTTGCAGAAAAGAAACAAGCGGTAGGTAAGAAGTCATTGTTCCCAGCCATTTTAATTTAATACAGAGTAAGATATGATATTCTCATTTTCTGTCCCCTTGTGTCCCCACCTTCCCACCTCACAACTTCCGTACACGGCTCTCTCTGAAAGACAGCTACTTGGTCAGATATTTAGGTGCAGATCCACTAACTTGTCTACATGGCGGTGCAAAAAGAACAACTTCTCACAACTAAAAAGCCACAGTCCTCCAGTCATTTTGACAAAGGTCACCTAATCAATATGGAATCACATGCTCAGCAGTTGAAGTGAGAGCAGACCCACTAAATGACCGGCATGGACCTGTCACCCAAAGCAGACGTTGAGCCTTTGAAAGCACCCTCAGCGTTAGGTGAGTAAAGCAGGCCCTCCAGGGAATCTTAGACTAAATTAAAGGCAGTGTTCTGCTTTCCTGGTGACTGAATACTTTAAGGCAATACTTGATATGAATTGTTATCAACAATTTTAAAGGCAAAATATTTTCCCAAGACATAATGACACTGGAAGTACACGTGAGATTTTCTCAGGGTTTAAGAAATAAAGCACAAAAAGATTGCTTTATAGATGCATTAAAAATGAAGTCTTATTTTTTACAGTTACGAATATAAGCATGAACTACCATGTGAGTTAATTTAATTGTTTAATGAGTTACAGCTTATTTTTTTTCATTAGCAACATTAATGAGTAAATTGTAGTTTTATTAGAGGAAACATTTCTACATATGTATATATACACACACTCAATTTTATTATATAAGAACATTTCATCTGGATTGCAAGTTAATTCTAATGGCAACCTTGTGGGATAAATCAAGCACTTATTATTATTTCTCTTTGGCATACCTAAGGACACTAAAACATGTAAATCACTCTCCTAAAATTCTCACAAGTGAATTCTAAACCAGAGCTCCTTCCTGGTTGAAGATTTTAACAATCGTAAGTATGCCAATGACTACTTTCAGTAAGGATTCCAAGTTGAAATGTAATTGCATTATGTTATACATGCACTTTCATTTCTAATAACACCTCAAAATAGATTAAGTGCCATTCTATTTAAAAGTATGTGTGAGACAGTAAGTATTAAAAATGTATTGACTTACAGCCAAGAAAATGAAATAAAATAAATAAAAATGTCTTTCTCTTGCCACTTTCTAGACTTAATGTTCTAATTGTCTATTTTACTTATAATTATCTTTATTTATTTTAAGTTGCCTCACCTGATAGTAAAATGAATGGTAAATATAAAGAGTGCATAACTGCAGCAATGAAGGCCATTTGGCTAAAAACAAAATGCCTAGAGGCTCTTAGGGTCAGCGTTCTAGAAGAGGTATGATTATTACCCTGCTGAAGCAGTATGCACATCCGGAGAGGTAAATGAATACCTAAAAAGTCTTTTTAAAATATATATATTTTTATTGATTTCGGAGAGGAAGGGAGGGATAGAGACAGAAACATCTATGATGAGAGAGAATTATTGACCGGCTGCCTCCTGCATGCCCCCTACTAAGGATAGAGCCTGTAATCCAGGCATGTGTCCAGACTTGGTAATTGAACCATGACTTCCTGGTTCATTGGTCAACGCTCAACCACTGAGCCACACAGTGGCTAAAAAGTTCTTAATATGAGAATTATTTTTATTTGCTGGATCTGAAATTATCTTTAGGAGTAGAACTGCTTTTGGTCATTGGTATCCATGTCAGTGAGATCCCTTGTTCCTGAGTTTGAATCAGCATCACCCAGGAACTGTTACTGCAGAATCCCAGGTCCAGCTCTAATGAATCAGGATCTGCATTTTTAACAAGGTCACCAAGTAACTTGTGTGCCCAGTTCAAGGTGAGAAGCCCTGGGCCAGACACCATCGACCTTCTCTGCCTACTTATTTACAATCCGTTTGTAGTTCCTCTAGGACAGGGACACCTAATCATGTTTATTAGTAGAGAAATTAATGGTCACATACCAAAACACTTTGTTGCACTGGCAAGGAGCCAATATCAGAGCAATCTTGGCCAAGGTCAAATCACATACTGACCAGTTTTGCACTAGGGACAATATACTTGACCCAGGAAACAGATTGCTGTATGTAAGCAGGTAACACCATGCCTCTGGTCATTGTATCACTCCCTACAGGTGCATCACTCCCTAAATTGTCAAACAGAACTGTTGCTGGCATAGCCTGATACAAATATGTGAGGTCATTGTGAGAAGGCAGGTACCATGTTGAGCTAATAATGGTATCTTTGACTTTAAAAAATAATCAGAACAAAGAACTTATTTTAGTCATAGATAATACAATAAAAATAAAAAAGAAACACTGTGACCAGAGAAAAATCATTTTCACAAGTTTTAATGGCAATGAATAATAACCTAAATCTCACCTTTAATCTTTAATTAGTGTACATTTACTTAGAGTTTGGTCTTTTGTGCTATGCTCTCTTCTGTGGTACTAAGTCAAAGTTTTATTGAAAACTTTACTTTGAAACTAAACTCCTATTTGTATGTGGGCTGGGTTTTCATATATTGTTCACAGTATTTACTAGCCTGCTCACTGATACTGTATAATACAGATAAGAAAGACATCTATCTAGATATATAAAAAGCCAGCGATGGTAATGGTGTCACGGCCCCACAGGGAGCAGTTAGGGGCACCCCTAGGCAACACAATAGGGTGTGAGTTTGATGGGGGAAAGTCAAAGAAATAGGGGGGAAGGTCTTAAGGATCTGCGGGTTGGGGTGGTCCGTCCGGAGTAGGTTTGGAGTGTGCTGGGGAAGGAAGAGGAAGATCCGATTAGAAAATGGCATCACCACCAGCCCCGACCCCGAAATGGCGCTGCTGGCCGAGCACCTGTTGAAGCAGCTGCCCACTGACAAGCAGATTGAGACCGGGCCTTTCCTGGAGGCAGTGTCCCACCTGCCAAACTTCTTCGATTGCCTTGGGTCCCCAGTGTTTACGCCCATCAAGGCAGACATAAGTGGTAACGTCACGAAAATCAAAGCTGTGTCCAACACGGACCCTGACAAGTTCCAGACCCTGCAGCACGTCCTGGAGGCGGAGAAGGAAATGTATGGAGCAGAGTGGCCCAAAGTGGGGGCCACGCTGGCACTGATGTGGCTGCAAAGGGGCCTCCGCTTCATCTAGATCTTCCTGCAGGGCATCTGTTATGGGGAGCGGGACGAGAGCCACCCCAACCTCATCCGAGTCAACGCCACCAAGGCCTATGAGATGGCGCTCAAGAAGTACCGGCTGGATCGTGCAGATCTTCCAGGCAGCGCTGTATGCCACGCCCTACAAGCCCGACTTCCTGAAAGCCTCTCCAAGGGCCAGAACATGACGGAGGAGGACTGCCTGGAGGAGGTCCGCCTGTTCCTGGTCAACTACATGGCCACCATTGACGTCATCTACGAGATGTGCACCAAGGTGAACGCCGAGCTCAACTACAAGGTGTAGGCGTGCCCATCGGCTGGCACTCCCAGAAACAGACAAGCCAGAATCACTGTGAAGCAAGCTGGCAGGCCGCCTTGGCCTGCGTCCCCCAGAGCAGCCCAGAGTCTGGCTGGGGTTGCAGGGGACAGCCCTGGTTTCTGAAAAGTCATTTTTGGGGTCTATCCTAACAGAGCAATAAATAACCATCCGACTGCTGAATCACCTTTAATTTCACGGCAGCACAGACCTACTGCCGTCATTTCAGTGTGATAAAAATCAGTTAATGTTGCTAATAAGTCAAGTCCTAGGGTTTTCTGTCCCCATCCCCCCACGTGGTACGTGACCCTGGGGGAGCCTTGTCATACACCTCATTTAAAAAATGAGGATCTGGTGCAGTGATGTTTCAGGTCATGTAAGGAGCACGAGGAGTCTGATTTAAAATTACACAGGATTTTTTTTTTTTTTTTTTAAAAAGCAAACTGCTGTGTGCTCTCCTGTGGTTGCACAGCTCAGTGTCACAACTCTGTCAGTATAGACCCTGCTCTTTCCCACTGTCTTTTTCCAGAGAGTTTTTAATAGTTGAAAACAACCAGCAAGCCTTTGATGACCTTGACCAAGGGAACTTTATTTTAAAGCTATCAGATATGAGTAACTGACCACAGATGACTGAATTTGCATTTTTCTGCATAAGTATTTTCTTCAGGGACAGCCTACCCTACCTAAGAAACTACCTATCATGTGTGTTCTCTCAGAGGGGAGACCACAAGCCCTCCTGATGCCGAGACCCAAGGAAACACCTCGCTGCCTTAACTATCCCTCCTGGCACTAACAAGAGCTGTATTTTGAAAGTTTTGGGTTGAATAGAGGGACCACCAAAGAATTCATGTGTGTAAAAAACCCAATGAAGAACAATTGGTGATTTTTATGCAAACACTAAATAATTCTTAATAAATAAATCTCTATTTTGGGATCACAAAAACAAACAAACAAACAAACAAACAAACAAACAAACAAAAAACTTTGGAGATAGTGAAGGGCAATTTGTCCAGACTGTTGAGATCTTAGAATTAGAGTTTAATTGGGATAGAATAGAAATCCTGCTAATACCGGATGCCTGAAATCTAAGCACTCTACTTTTAGGTTTTCCAGTTCAAGTTTTTAGAGACTGCCTATTAAAACAATCCTGGTTGGAAAGTGTTTGTATAGAAGTATTTGCTGTGTTTACCATGCTTAGCTCTCTGTAAGGAATATGGAATAATGTTAAATGCCTCATGTTCTCAAGAAGCTTGAATTTTAAAATAAAAAATAAAGAAGAAATATAAATATTAAAAATAAAAAAAAGAAGAAGCTTGAATTTTAGGGGTGAATCAGGCAGGCAGTTGAGTGGTTAGGAGCCAGCAGTCCCAGATTGCAAGAGGGATGTCCGTGGATTTGGGGCTAAACCAGCAGTTGGACATTCCCCAAAAGGTCCCAGATTGTGAGAGGGTGCAGGCTGGGCTGAGGGACTCACCCCCTCCTGTGCACAAATTTCATGCATCAGGCCTCTAGTATATATATAAAAGCCTAAGCGACAATTTGCCCATTCAACCGGGAGCTATGATGCACACTGACCACCAAGGGGCAGATGCTCAATGCACAGGCATGGAAACATGAAACAGAATGATGAAACTCAGAGGGAAGAGGGTAGGGGGAAGGGTGGGAAGAGATGAACCAAAGATTTTATATGCATACTAGAGGTCCAGTGCACAGATTCATTCACTGGTGGGGTCCCTCGGCCTGGCCTGTGGGGATCAGGCCAAAACTGGCAGTCTGACATTCCCTGAGGGGTCCTGGATGGATTGAGAGAGGTCGCAGGCCAGGTTGCATGATTCCATGCACCAGACCTCTAGTATTGAGATAAAAAATAACACAAGTGATTTTTGAATTTTTTTTTCTCTGTTCATGTTACCCTAGGTATGGAAACTGAGACTATGCTTAGTTCTTCAACATGAACATATATTTATTCAGAATTAATGCAGATCAATAGAAAGAATTTCCAAGAAAATGAAATAATATATATCATTATATAATGGCAAAATCTTTAATATGAATAGACAAGAACATTTATAGAAAAAGTAGGCCCTCTAAAATATCAAACCTTAAAAATGCAGATGATAAATCTTTTGAATCTTTGACAATACTTCTTTTATAAAACGAATTAGTACAACTTTACCTCAAAATTGCACACATTTCTAGACAACAAAAGACACTAGGCCACTTATAAAATCAACAATAGCAATGACACCTGTATTGTGCTATGTGAAACTCACTTGTAGTTAGTTTTGGAGAAGAAATAGATGATATGGTAAGTGTGAACATCACAGAAGCACTCAATGAGTCCTTCCCAAAGGGACAACCTGTCCTGTGAAATAAATGTGTCCTGTCTCTTCTTGAATAACATTAAAGAAAATATTTTATCAGAAAGGCCCTGATTTGGTTAAAGAGAAGGAAGAGGATAGATAGGCATGTTTCTAGTCTACTAAATTTTGTTTATTAATTATTTAGCTCTGACTGGTCTATATTTTTGTATATGTTCATGCACACACAAACATCTACACTAATAAAAGAGAGATATGCAAATTGACCATACATCCATGATGCCCATCAGCCAATCAGGAGTGAGTATGCAAATTAACCCAACAAAGATGGTGGGTTAATTTGCATACACAGGCACCGAATGGCCGGGCCGGTGTGGGAGGATTGAAAGGGCAGCCAGGGGAAGGAAGGCCCATTCTTGCACGAATCTTCGTGCATTGGGCCTCTAGTATATAATAAAAGCACACTTTTATTTTCATTTTGCCATATTTACTATTTAATTTCTTTCTAAATTCTATCCCAAATCCAAGAACTAGTTGTTGTTGTTGTGTGTTTTTTAAACCCAGGGCTATGTAATACTATTTCTTCTAAAATTATCTTGACATATAATTTTTATAAATTGATCATTATTTTTGTTAAAATATAGCAACTAATAGTATTAAAATCATAATCTAAAGTATCTAAGCTTAAGAAAGCAAATTATTTTAGAGATATAATACTTTGCCTTATATATTTTAAGGTCCAATTTCACACAAAATTGACTAATTGATCTGATTAGTCAACAATTGACCAAAGTTGCCTAATTGGTCAATTACTGTATAGGGATAATTACATGCAGTTCAGGAAAATCTGGCAAACATGTATACCTAAAGAAGTAGTCAGTCTAAAAAATAAAATCCTTCATAATTTATGTCTTCCAAGGACATGGATGTATGAAATTATAATTGGCAAGCACAAAATATTTAACATAGTTTAAAGAAATGTTAATCACCTGGAAGAATACTTTCTGTATCATCTAGAAAGAATAAGGAGCAATTGCTAACAAAATGTGTATGTTTCTAAACATCTTCTTATATGAAAAGCAATTTGACCAAAGAATGGTTCTCACCTTTGCCAGTGCCAGACCCCCTTGGATTAATGTCCTACCTAGCTGAACTCTTGACTGCTTTGCCATAATGGGTTGTTAATAGAAACAACTGACATAGTAAAAATAGCTATCACCACTCCCTGTCAGGGTATGATCTAGAGCAACTCTAAAATGAATAATTTACAGAAGAAGGAAGAGAGAAATATGCTATTTGCACTTCTCATACTTTATAGATAATGGCCCTCAGGACATCAGACAGACATTCTAGAATTAGCACTTTTTCGACATAACATAAATCAACCTAAAGTAGCAGTAACCTTTGTTACCACATGGTTTACTGAAATATAAAGCACCTCAAAATCACACCGATTAGCAGACAAATACCTTCTGTTAACACAGATGCTAAGTACTTATTGATTTAGTTTTACCTTCTAGTGGTCATTAAGGCCTAAAAAAAAAAAAAACTGACCACAGCACCATAAATCATTATCATGCTGAAGCATTGATTAAGTACCTGTGTGTACATAAAGGCATTTGGTGAAACCAGACAAGGCACATCATGTAAAAATGTGAACAGTTGGAGGATGTGATGATGAGAGAGATAATGTGAGGCAGATGTGGATAGAAGCGGATAGTGCTGGCCTGAAGCCTCTGTGTGGGACTCTCCAAGTCTAATAGAAGAACAGTGAGTGTACCCAGTACCTCAGTACGTGTGACTTATCCTAGAATATTGTCAAATATAGTGCTACATCAAAATTAGATCTGTCTTCAATATTCCATGCATCTACATAGAACACATTAAAAGTATATTTGTTTGCATTTTTTATCTTTTTGTTACTTACAAATGCTTTTATTTTAATAAGTTGGCTAAACATTTAAAAAATATGAATATAATGCAGTCTTTTTATTTTATTTTGGTGTTGTCTTGGCTTTTAATCCTTAGGAGGGCCTGGGTTTGTAGACCTTTCTGGTTTCCGCCTCATCACAAGCAAGGAGAGGGTAATTGATCAGTTATAATGACCTAAGAAATCTGTCCCAGTTTTTAAGAAGGCTAACATAACTTTCAAAACCATGAATAACTGCAAAATGCCTTGCCTATGCTGTCCCTCCCATGATTTTCTCTTAACAACCTGACACTAAAGAAGAACTTCATGATTTCAAAGAAATGGGCTCTGCCCTAATCTTCAAAAGAGCCAGAGTGCTCACCAGGGCAAGTGTTTTTCTTTCCACTCTGAACCCTCACTGGCAAGCACAAAGCCACACACATTGGGGCTGATTGAAGCATAAAAAAGCAAACCTCTTGCTCCAAGAATCAGACTCTGGCTTTAGGCTACAGCTCAAAACAGAAATGATCTGTGCTGAACAGAAAGCAAGCTAAACAGATGCAATCCTCAGTGACAATCAGGAGAGAGAACACTGAGGCAGAAGAAGAAAAACATTCTAAGGGCAAGCCGACGTTCAAGCAACTGCACAGTCATTGAACCCATAAACTAAATGAAGCATTAACTGGTTACACGATTTCAATTTGAGTTTGGGGATGAGTGAAATGCTGTGTACTGAGGACTCAAGGAAGTATGCAGACCAAACTGAAAATGGCAATCAAACCTTTACAAACCACTGTTTCACCTTCTTTAGACATGGTTAAGAATTTGACCTTAAGTGATAAACAGTTGTACTAGTATACCTGGTACATCATGGAAAGGACATAGTAGGGTAAATGTCTTCCATGTTTCAAAAGTGAATGTCTTGACTCAGAAAGCAAATTAGTGGGTGTAATCATAATCTTCAGGCTTGTAAACATACATTAGTTCAAAAAATGTTCGCCAATACTTTCGTATCTTATACTAGAGTCCCCATGCATGAAATTCATGCAAGGGGCTCGGCCCTTGCAGCTGCGGTGGCTTTCCAGGGCCCTCGCAGCCCTGGCTTCATCAAAAAGGTCGTCCAGAAGGTAGGTCGTTCGGCTGTCCGGTAATTAGCATATTACACTTTTATTATTACTGATATTAATTTGTTCAAACATTTATTGAATGCCCATTATATGACAGGTGCTGAACTAGGCACTTGGTGCTTCAAGGTGATAAGGACAGGTCTCTGTAGTAATGAACCTTATGCTCATAAAGAGGTATTAAAATAAGCCAACTGAGCAGAAAATAATAGAGGCGATGATGAGCAAGTGTGACTTATATTTTTGCATACCTACCAGAATGTTTTAATAATGTCTAGATCTATCTACCATGCCCACAGCACACATAGCATTCCATGGGCCTGAACAATTTCTCTACTGGCAGGTGTCAATTATGTGCAAGTGCCCACAGTACTCTTTTTGTTTGTTTGTTTGCAAAACATAAACTCTTGATCTTAGGAGACATATTTTTGAGATATCTGCATATACTAGGGGCTTTGAACATTTATCTGGAGAAAAGATTGGGATGTTTTACTTGGGCAAGAAGTGATGTATAAGAATCGTTTTTCTAGGGATAAGCTTGTGGGACCCAAAGATCTTGTTTTGGAGGAATCCAGTCCCAAGAACTAAAGCCATCACCATTCTCTTGACTGAGGATAGGTACTAAGATTTTTAAGGAAACAGGCAAAGTTAAAATACTTTGGTTTCCAATTATATTGGCTTAGTTTAAGTATGTGAGTAAACTCAACTTATACAAGTTGGGATATGAAGAGTAGTACCCAGAGGTATATAATAGACTAAATATGTTTAGAGAAGGAAGTCATTTTTAACATAAAACATTGGCTTGTATAAAACAAGAGTGTTGGGCTTTCCTCAAAAATTATAGGAATTTGAGAACACTTTGTATTTTTCTTAAGTTTTGAGTTCAAAGCAGCCTGATAACATATTTTACATCAATATATTCTGCTCTGAAGCACACAATTAAACATAAATATTTTTCCTATGTGTGTGATTGTATGCAAATTTATAAAAAATATTTTCAAGTCTAGTGCTCATTACATTCTCTCTGCAAACACATGCTTCATGTTGACAAGGAATAACATGCAAATATTTTACAGTCTCCACACAAAACAATATTGAGAAAGAACAAAGAAGTGCCTTGAATAGATCTCCCATGTACAATATGCTGAAGCAAGAGTTCAATTTTTAAATAGTTTCAAGAAAAATAACAGACTAAAAACAAACCAACTCAATTATAGGGTATCTGTTTCTCAAATTAAATTGGGAGAGGGCTATAAACAAATGAAAGGTTTAGTGGGAAATATTTTTCTTTCAAATACAGCATATTCCCTATTCATTAAATCATATCCCAAAACAACCAGTGTGCTGATACCTGTGCCAGTGTGGAGGAAGGTTGGCACTGGTCATCAAAAGTTTTAGCCAAACAAGCAGGGCTGTGCAAGGGGGTGGAGTCCAGGGTCCTGAGCCAAATGGAGAGTGGCAGCTGGAAAACAAGTGATCCAGAGGGTGTGATAACCTTATGTCTAAAAACACTAATAAAAAGTCTAGATCCCAAGAACAATCAACACTACTTATAATTGATAAACAGGTATTAATCCTAGGTGAAGTTCCCAAATACTTATAACTCATGAGAATCTTTTTTAAAATGTGGTTTTATTGATTTTTTGGAGAGAACAAGGGTGAAGAATAGAAAGATAGAAACATTGATGATAGAAAAACATAATCAATTGGCTGCCTACTGCATGCCCCCCACACAGGATCGAGTCCATTACCTGACATGTGGCTCTAATTCAAACAGTGACCTCTTGGTTCTGGGGTCAAGCTCAATCACTGAGTTACACTGGCCAGGGAAGAATAATTTTTATAATTACATTGACAATTATACAGGTGATACTGATTTAAAGCAAGGAGTCAGAGATGTGAGCAGATGGGGGAGGTTAATTTATTATTTTAGAATAATGGCAGAAGAAACAGGATCCTGATTTAAGTTTCTTTGTAATATATTTAGACCACTTGAATAAGGCATATATATTTTATTTTCCAATAGGAAAATATTACTTGTGACTAAAGCCCAAATTCAAGTGTAATTAATCAGTAAAAAGAAAAGGGGGGCCTTGGTTGTGTACATGTATAAATAGAAAGGAACATATAAATAGAAAGTGAACACAAGCAGAGGCAAGAAAGCTAGAATAAATCACCCAGGGCATTTCCGTAGTTAGGAGCAAGAACAGCTCTGGAGATGGGCTAGATGCAGGCCCAAGGAAAGCCTTTAGTGTAGGGTTGGCAGTGCTTGAAATTTCATGGGTGGGGATGGGACCAGAAGCATCTCAGTTAATCTTTTTGTAACTTTCTGTGTCATAGGAGACACAGTTACCCTTGTTTATTAGATTTTTGAGAACTGCCCAAAGGAGGAATAAAGAAAACTGGGAGAAATCATAAATGAAGCCAATCATGAACCCCTGCACCCAGTTTCATATTCTCTCTCTCTCTCTCTCTCTCTCTCTCTCTCTCTCTCTCTCTCTCTCTCTCTCGTAATGCGCAGTGTTTATGAAATGAATGAATGAACAAATTTTAGTCATCTAAAAGATGGACTTAATTTGAAAATATCTGCTTGCAATTCAATTCTAGGAAAATAACAGGGACTACCAAGACTTTAGAAAAAGAAGAGTAAAGAATTTCAGCCCAGCCAGTGTGGCTCAGTGGTTGAGTGTCAACCTATGAACCAGGAGGTATTGGTTCAATTCCTGGTCAGGGCACCAGTAGGGGGTGATTATCCCACAGCACTGATGTTTCCATCTCTCCCTCTCACTTTCTCTCTGAAATATATATATATACTTTTAAAGTATTTAAAAGAATCATAGAGAAAAATATGAACTTATTACGAATTATTTTTGTCTTCCCTCCTAAAATGAATATAGGTCCATATTCACCAATGTTAATTGTTAAAAGGTTAAGGAAAATGAAAGGAAAACAAAATCCATATCACATTCCTGCCCTTTTGTATGTTATAGCCTAATTATGACAGAAGCCACAAACATGAAAACAGGGATTATCAGGACAAGGTCACATGTTCTTTAATGTAGTCTTTGATGATGATTGCCCTCATTTGTCCACATAGGATTTTGGCACTCTTCCAAATTTCTCAGGACTATTTCGGAAACCCTATGGGGCCATTTTCTCATGTCCTCTAACTCTACTGCTCCATTGCACGTCAGTCACGCCTCCTCTGATGGCTCCTGGTTCTCAGGAGGCATCATTCCACTGAGCACAGTTCACCACCAGAGAAACCACCTCTGTTAAACATTGTGATTTCTCCTTTGTCATCCTATCCAAAGCTTAGAGTTCCTTCCTAAATTCTATAATACACATGATTAAAACTCAGAGATAAAAAGGAAAGTAAAATTCAGAAAACAGTTAAAGCTGCTTTTAGATCTGAGTAATTTCAGAGCTCAGAGGTTCTGATGTATAGAAATTATAGATTGACTTGGTTTGTCCTAGGCAAAGGTGAATGGGAGATGGCAACTTCTAACATTTTTGATACAGGAATTAAGTATTGTTTCATTATAGAGTTTTTCTATGGGTAGAGAAACAGATAATAATAATTATTGAATACTATCAGGTACTATTAGGCTTTTAAAACATTATCTAATCCATATATATCCACAAAAAAATTGTCCAGGAATATTTATAGTGGCATTATTCATAATAACTAAAAATTTGAAACAACACAAATTGTTTATGAACTGGTAAATAGGTAAACTAAAATGAAATATTATTCAGCCAAGAATGAAATGCTGATACAAACGCAGCTGACCTTTGAATACATTATGCTGAGTGAAAGAAGCCAGGCCCCAAAGGCTGCATATTGTATGATTCTAGTCATTTGAAATCCCCAGAACATGCAAATCCAGAGAAACAAAAAGAAATTAGCAGTTGCCCAAAGATGGGGAGGGAGGACTTGGAAAGCACAGGTGTACTTTCCTGGGATGATGGAAATGTTCTGGAATTAGATACTGGTGATGACGTCACAACATTATGAATATACTAAAAAGTACTGAATTATATACTTAAAAATCTTTAAAATGGTTAATTTTAGGTTATAGGAATTTTATCTTAAAAAAGTGGAAAAATATGATCTAAACTAATATACATTATAATGCTTTAAGTTAAGAATTTTAAAGGTAACTGTTTTAAAGTGAGAAAACCTAATGTCATAAAAATTAACTAATTTATTCTTGAACATTTTATGAAGAAACGAAGAGCTGATTCCAAGCTATTTTATTCCCTTTGTACCATAAACTTCACATGTTAAATCTTAAATCACTTCCCAGTGAATTGGGCCAAAATCAATAATACATGGTAAAGTTAACTTTGAATGTATCCTTATTCTGTTTTCTATCAATATTTTCACAAACCATATATATTTGAAATTTCCAAAGTGTTCCTCCAAGTTTTTCCAATCCTGTTTCCTTTCTATTATTGTATTTTAAGTTTCTACAGGACAAGCATCCTATATATCATTCTTTACATTTTCCAAAGTGCAAACTCAAGGCACACTACCCTACATATTTCTTGCATGAAATAATGTGACCTTTTATTGATATGTAGTATCTTATCTTAAGAGTTTAATGATCCCCTTAAGTAACGTGCTTTTATAAGGTTTATATAACTGATATTTGCTTACAATATTTTGGTTTTATTTATAGAAATCAAATATGTATGACATTTCAGTGTTATTATTTTAATATCCAGAACCTTTGCAAATGAAAATAACTTGTTATTACAAATTAGGCATACTATTTTAAAAATATATGCATACTAGAGGCCCGGTGCACGAAATTCATGCACGGAGGGGGGTTGTCCCTCAGCCCAGCCTGTACCCTCTCCAATCTGGGACCCCTGAAGGGATGTCCGACTGCCCGTTTAGGCCCAATCCCTGGGATCGGGGGATCCCGATTGGGCCTAAACGGGCAGTCGGACATCCCTCTCACAATCCAGGACTGCTGGCTCCCAACTGCTTGCCTGCCTGCCTTCCTGATTGCCCCTAACTGCTTCTGCCTGCCAGCCTGATCACCCCCTAACCACTCCGCTGCCAGCCTGTTTATAACCCCAGCCTTTTTATAACCCCTGATCACCCCCTAACCACTCTGCTGCCAGCCTGTTTATAACCCCAGCCTGTTTATAACCCCAACTTCCCTCCTCTGCCGGCCTGGTTACCCCTAACTGCCTTCTCCTGCAGGGTTGATCACCTCCAATTGCCCTCCCTTGCAGGCCTGGTCCTTCTCAACTGCCCTCCCTTTCAGGCTGGGTGCCTCCCAACTGCCCTCTCCTGCTGGCCATCTTGTGGTGGCCATCTTGTGTCCACATGGGGGCAGGATCTTTGACCATATGGGGGCAGCTATATTGTGTGTTGCAGTGATGATCAATCTGCATAGTACTCTTTTATTAGATAGGATAGAGGCCTGGTACAGGGGTGGGGGCCAGCTGGTTTGCCCTGAAGGGTGTCCCTGATCAGGGTGGGGTTCCCTTGAGGCATGGGGTGGCCTGAGCAAGGGGCCTGTGGTGGTTTGCAGGCGGGCCACGCCCCCTGGCAATGCAAGCGGAGGCCCTGGTATCTGGAATTTATTTTCCTTCTACAATTGAAACTTTGTAGCCTGGAGCAGAGCCAAGCCTGGGGCTCCCTCCGAGGCCCGCAGCCATTTGTGTTGGGGTTATAATTGAAACATTGTTGCCTTAAGCGGGTGGGCCCGGCCAGGGTGTGTGGAAAGCTTTGCTTCCTCTGTTGCCAGCGGCAACCCTGGCCTGCTCTCTCAAGCTCCATTCTGCCGCCATTTGTTTGAATTTGTTTACCTTCTATAATTGAAACTTTGTAGCTTGAGTGGAGGCTTAGGCCTGCAACGGCTGGCAGAAAGCTTGGCTTCCTCTGTTACCTAGGAAACCTTGCTCTCTGTGGCTGTAGCCATCTTGGTTTGGGTTAATTTGCATACTCGCTCTGATTGGATGGTGGGCGTGGCTTGTGGGTGTGTCGGAGGTATGGTCAATTTGCATATTTGTCTATTATTAGATAGGATGAGTCCAGGGATGAGCTTTCTTTTTCCTTTTAACTCTACTTGGTTCTCAGATATAGCCAAGTTGACAAGCACTGATTTAAACATAACAAAAAGATGTAATGCTGGCTCTGCCATGGAATTCTCTGAATTGAAATACAAAAAATTGAGTTTTAAAATTCAAATCAGAGGAAATAAACTTGTAAAAATGTAGGCATACTTTTTTGTGGTGTAGTAAATTCATTTTCAACTAATCGTGCAGATATTCTCTGCTTAGAGCCTCTCACTTTCAGATTCAGAAGATCCACTTGACCTTGGAAATGTGTTATTTCTCCTGTTTAGCTCTTTGTAGAATAGGATAACATTGAGTTCCCAGGAAGCGATGGTAATGTCAAAAATTACAGCCTCATAAAAGCTTTAATTCTCACCATAAAAATAATATATAAAGTAGAGAACTATGAGGGTGCCTCACATATTGCAATGTCAGGTTTAGGAGCACTACTATAAAATTTATAATACCTATCTATTTGATAGTGGGGAAGAGCACAAGAAAGTGTTGGTTAAATATAGCCAGGTTATAAACAAGTGAATGCCTTGGGGAAAGAGAGTTAGGGGCATGTTTTGTGGTACAAATGAATGTGAGAAACCTGATGTTTAAAAACCTTCTTTCTTTAAGATACATCTTTAAAACTTAACTTTTAGTATCAAAACATGATGAATCAAAGTTACCAAATATGGAATGCCAATTGGATATATGGGGGAGTAGAGAGCTGTGATTAAATAAGACACAGAAATAAGAGATAAGAAAGTGAATCCACCAAGTTTGTAGATGATTAGTATAATCACAAGTGGCCTGAACAAGGGAGAATCTACAAGCTCAGTACACCATGTGCCGGATGAGGTAGAATTAGGTCTGCTGGCCAGTTATGTGTCTCAAATCCCAGGTTTCCAGCTGATCCTGATCCACTAGATCCCGTCGCTGCCATTGCAATTCTGGTTGGAACAAACATTATCTTGAGATTCTGTCTCTGCGTTATTGGACTAGAAGACAGGTTGTGTTCTGACACCAAATAGACAAGTAGGGCTTTTCTTGGATTAATGTGGACTAATGTCCACCAGGTGAGTAGAATAGATCTCAACCTCTATTCAGCAACAGCTCTCTTTTTGTAGGGCTTTGTATTTAGACAGATGTCTTTGGTGTTTTTTTTATTCAACATTTTTGCCATTTATAAACAACCTATTTGGGTCAGGATAATTATAAAACCTACAGATTTGCTTTGGCTGGGTCATCTGCTACTTATGAAGTCTTTATTTCATACCCACAGTATTTTTATTTCTATAATTAAATACTTCCCTAGAAGAAATTTTATTTCCACTCTGAATATCTTTTACTCTGTCTAAATTTTGCAAACGACTTTCTCCCAGATCATGTTTGTGTTCACCCCAACTCTCAACCCACCCTCAGTACAGCTCATGTGCCTCTGGGAGCTGCCCATAACCTCCATGATCTAGTCCAAAGTTGGGTGCTACTGGAAAAGCAAACATCAAACAAATAAAAACAACTCCAAAATGAATATTGCTTATGAGGTTTTGTTAGGAAAAAAACCTATGACCTTGTCTGGTCAAAGAAAACTCTGGAAATTTTCTGAATATTTTGGGAAAGGTTTTCTTTATTCTGAGAGCCTCTTCATTTCTACTGTGTTCATAAATAAGAGTGTGTGTGTTCCTGGCCGAATCTATTGGCCATCCCTGCACAGAACAGGAATTACATTAAGATGAAGCCAACCACATGGATGCCTAGCAAAGTACCCAACAAGTCTGGATCCACGATGACTTCATTAAGCCAGTAGATCAATAAACCTGATCTTCCCTTCATTTTTTTTAATAAAAATTCATTAATTTATATATATGTGTATATATATATATATGTGTGTGTGTGTGTGTGTGTGTGTGTGTGTGTGTGTGTGTATATATATATATATATATATATATATATATATATGCCAGTTTGAATCTGATTCTCTATAACTTACTGTAAGAGAATATTATCACATGCCCAGATTTATTTCATATTTTATTAACTTTACATATGTTATCATTAGTTACATTATACTTGTTACTTCATTGATCACAATTTTATTGTAGAGATCCGGTTGGCTTTTTTTTCCAAGCCCAGTTTCCGGGCTTATTTTGAGCCTGTTTTCTCCTAGTGACAACCGTGCTGTGGAACCAGCTGCTTTTTGGTCATGGTGTTTTGTTGTGGGTGCGGTGTCCTGTCGTTCAGCCCCCGTTGACTTAACCCTTCGTGCCACACACAGTTGTCCTGCCCTCCAGGAACCTGCAGTCTAGTGAAAGGTTTTGCTATCATTTCTGCTTGGCTTTAGGGCAATGACACATCCCTTACTCTTCTCCAGGCTGCCACAGAAAGGGACACCACTTCCCAAGTGAAATAAAAAAGAAAATCTTACAGTAAAATAAGCAAAGCATATTTACCATCCATTTCTTCCTCGGAAAAGAAAGAAGATCAATTATGGCCTTTCCAGCCTATCAAAATTAGGAAGAGCTGGAGCCTCTCTGGCTGCGTGGAGGAGTCAGATAGTGTTTGCTTCACAGAAGCCCTTCTCCCCGTGCACCTGGATGGAGGTTTAATATGCTGCTGAGTTCTTGTTTTGCACAGGAAGGCAGTCATGAAACACATGCCACAGCGAACACCTGCTCTCTAGCCATCCCAGTATTTTTGAACACTGCAAAAATAGGCAGAGAGTAGGTACAGATACAATTATTGCTACAGATTTGTAATTTTCAAAGGAAAATTGCAGCTTTCATTGCTGCTGTCTAAATTTAGACAAATGAGAGCAGAATCAGCAAAGATTTTGATGTTATATGTGTATAAATTAAGAGTTTGCATCAGAATCTGTCTTTTTCTTCTTTTGAATATTTTAGAGGATGTAGATATTCTAAAGAATAAGTTCCAAAACTACAAAAGTTATGCTTGGTTTCCCTGATGTAGTTTATTTAGTCATTTTATGTCTGAGAAGTGAATGGAACACTAAGAAATGGAAGTAATACTGAAGGAGTGGAGTTATTCTGACATGACATTGAGAAGCCAGTGGAAGCTATAGAAATGCTCCACCAAAAAATAAACAGGCACAACAAGTCTTGCATACAACTTTGGGACATTGTGGATTATACTGTATGTATTCAATATCTTATATGTTAAATAGTATTCCTTTTCCAAAATCATAAAGAAAAGATGTATTTTTTTTGGGGGGGGGAATCCAAAGGTAACTATGATTGAAGAACTACCTTTTTAGCCCCTTCTAGCAAATAAAACATTCTTCAAGAATAAAAATTTTCCTTGTTCCTAATTAAGTACATAACTTTCAGTATATTCAAGTTCTTATTCCATTATATGTAAATAAAAATTCAGCAAATATACACGTCTTCATTTACTTTAAAGTATTTCAGCTCCTGTGCATGTGTAATAAACATATTTGACAATATATATGATAATGTGAACGTTACCCAAAATATAATCTTGTTGTTTTCTATAAAGAAGCTCAAGTACTTTAAATATACATTGAAGAGGTTATTAGTTAACCCTATTTTGTTGGCCTGTACTTGGTTGCATTTAGGATCCTCAATATAGGGGTTTAATAAAAACAAAAAACAATGCTTTTCCTCCTCATCTTTCAAGAGGCCTGCCTATATGTTAGTGTCCAGAGCTGGCCAGGTGGCTCTACAATATCATGAGTATTTCAGGATCTGTCCTTCTGCTCAACATTAACTGACATGAGACTCACATCTTTACAGCTTCCTCATGGTTACAACGTGGGTGCAGTCATTCGCCTGCACAGAGGCAGGAAGGAAAGCATCAGAAAATGAGGGTGGTTTGCTTGTGTGAAGGGCACACTCTCAGTCCATAACCAGATCATTATGAGTAACTCAAAGCCAAGAATGTATATGAACACACAATGGCAATGCTCCAAACAGTACTGTGAATCTGCTAGGAATGAAGAGAGTCAGACTAGATATCCAAGGCAACCAACTAGCAGGTTCTGTGATAATCACCAACATTTTAATTCTTCTCGTTTTTTATTCAGTTGCTTTTTATGTACCTTCTCTTTGGGATATACTTCATATCACTTAGATGAATTACTCTCCTTATAGAACTTAAAATCTTAACAATGAGATAGTTTGCTAAGTAAATAATGATAGAAATATTGTAGATATAAAAGTTATGAAGGATGTGTGAAGGAAATATACCTAATTCAGGTGGGAATGGAGGAGAGTTAATTAGATGACATTAGTAGTCTTTGGTCACAAAGAATGAGGAGACAGGCTTTCCTGGAGGTCATTATAATGTTACCTGTATTTGTGGTGTGTTTGCTATTTTCCAGACAATGGCTGAATGCCTGCTGCCTTATGTACAGCTGCCTTCTTTAGACCTCATAACTTTATAGGATAAGTAGTACAATTATCCTTATTGTAAAATGAAAGGTAGATGTTCAGAGAGGTCAAGTAATTTTCTCAAAAACCTTCAGCTATTAACATGGTTTGCTGAGAATTTAACCCAGCTCTTTTCAATGCCAACACCCACACTTTTAACATAAGTAGCACTAATGTGTCTATAAGCAAAAATGTGGAAACATAAAAATAACTTTCCATGGAAACAAAAAGAACTGCTGTTAAGGGGTGGAGAATTACAGAGTTCAGTGTTGCTAGAGAATAAGTTGACTCATGAATTTTCAAGAAAGATATTTAGAGAGGAATCATCAGCTAGCTGACTTAATAACCTAATTCAGGAGATTCATCCAGAGGGTGTCATAGAGAAGTGCTTCTTAAACTTTAATGTACATACAAGTCATTGGGGAGCTTATTAATATCAGATTCAGGAGTTTGAGAGTGAGGCCCATGACCCTGCATTTCAATCTAAAAAGTCTTCCCAGAGATACTCAAAAGCTGCTGATGCTGTTGACCTTGAGTAGGAAGGTCCTTGATAATTCTGGAGGTTCTGGCAAGTATATTTTGAGGGACATATTGGAACCTCAAAACCTATTGGTTGAAGAACAAGACAAGCTTTGACATAGGAAAACCAGTTAATGAAGTGTTGTAGTTGCATTGCCATATTAGTGAAAAGAGGAGATGAGAAACTGCCATGTCAGCAATTCATGTACATGGAAATTGTGGGATGCAAAGATGTAGGAGACTTTGTCTCAGTAGAGGAAATTCAGAATAATCACAGGTACAGGAATTGGACTTTCTTTTCCAGGCACAGTGTGAAACATACTGACCACAAAGCTTTGAAGATGAGAATCAACTCCCCATCATATAGTCTCCTGTTTATTTGGAAAGAAGATAAGGATTGTTTATTTCCATTCAAAGTAAATACTTCTCATTTATATGTAGCACTTTCCTCCTCCCATCAACTGTAAAGTAACACATTTTTATCCATGCTGTTCATGGTAAACTTTTGCAGTAGTTCTAAAGAAAATATACACATAAAAGTTTCAGCTAGGAGATGATGAATGTCATGCTCATGTGCGTAGACTGAGGAGATGTCTGATAAGTTACACACTAATACACTCATTGTAAGCTAGCTTATTGAGGTACATAATTGCATTATGACAGAATAAATAGGAATACATATATAAAACAAGTCCAGTAGCATAATAATTTTATTTTGTGTCATGTGATGCAGGTGAAATAAGACAGAAAACAAGAACAAAAACTGTCTCCTGGACAACAGGGCTATGCTGTTCTTTTTGCTTATGCCAAATTTTGGGCTTTAATGAACTAAAAAAAAATATAAATGTCTTGAGTAGTGCAATTTGGCTTCAGTATACTCATAACTTCCCTTAATTAAATTCCAAGCAAGCTAAAAGCAGAGTCTGCCCTTTTGACAGCATGCATCCATTCATTCATTCAGAAAATATTTAATGAGTGTACTGTTAAAGGAGCTGCGATTTCAGCAGTAAAACAAGACTGATTGAAAAGCCTGTTTTCGTGATGATCATAGCAGAGTGTGGAGAAATAGAAAATAAAGTTTAAATGAATAGAAGGATAATTTCAGATAATAGTAAGGAAATAAAGTAAGAAATTTTAAATAAAATAATTGGGGAAATGATCTAACTTAAATTTGGTGATCATAAAAGGCTTCTTTGAAAAACTGCCATTTTAGGTGAGCTTTTGATGATAAAAAAGCCAGTATTAAAAATTCTTTGGGGAACTGTGTATCATAATCTGAGGTTTGAGTAATCTTGGTATGATCAAGAAAGAGAAAGAAGGGCAGTTGGAACGGTCCTATTGAGCAGTACGAGGGGCCTCGGGAGACAGAAGACTCACGAACTAAGTCATACAGTGCAGTGGAGTGAAAGCCCAGGAATTTGGACTCAGTTTTAATGTGATGGAAAGCAGGTGAAGGGTTCAAGTAAGCAAGAATAATGACATGAATTTCATCTACGGAAACATATGTACTACTATTTGTAATACTTTAAACAATAAAAATAATAAATAAGAAGAAAAAGAAAGAAAGAAAGAAAGAAAGAAAGAAAGAAAGAAAGAAAGAAAGAAAGAAAGGAAGGAAGAAAGAAAGGAAGGAAGAAAGAAGACTCTTGGCATTGGGTGGAGAATGGTTTGGAAGAAGATGAGCAAGAGTGAAAGAAGATACGTTTTCAAATAGTTAAGGGTAAACTCAAGAGTCTGATATGGATAACTGGATGCTTAAATGCCTATTAGATATGGACGGGGCTGTCAACTGGGCAGCTGTAGTTTAGGGAAGTTGTGCTTAGAAAGATATCTGAGAAACAAATGTCATGAACACAACATTTAAGACCACTGGCATCAAAGAGAGAATAAGAAGATAACGAAAGACTGAAAAGCAGGAGTAGCAAAGAGGAGAGACCCTGCACAAAGGGCACACTCATAGAATGAAAGTGGATTTTGCTTCAACAAGATGGAAAGAGGGGACTGTGGTGTTTGCTGCTTAGAGTTCAGTTATGGTGAAACCTGTAAGTCAGATAATTTTACCAGGTGGAGCAACTGGGAACTTACATCAAAGGACTTTTAGTAGAACCATAGGATAGAAGTCTAAGAGCAGTAAGTGCCAAAAAGACGGTGAGATAAATAGTCATATTATTTATTTATTTTTTTGGAAAGGATCAAGAGCAGGGTAGTAGCTGGAGTAGGGTGGGCGATCAAGTTATATTGTCCAGAGGTACTTTAGTTAACCCTTGGTTTATACCCAATGAAACAAACAAAAAAAAAAATCAGAGTTTTAGAGTTTCCATTCCTTTACAAATATTATTTTCACCCGTCAATGTATTTAGCAACATAAATTACATCTATGGCTAAGAAATAATTATTATCAATATTGTCATTTTTATGGAGACACTGAAAAATAGGACATGCTATCAGTGAATTTTAACAAATTTTAAATATCTCTTGAAAATATTACCACATGTGTATTTTCTCCCTAAGTCTGCTGCATTTCAATTTTCCATTATTCTAAACAAAAATGCTAATTTATCAACTGTTAAGATTTCAAAACTACATTTTGGAAACCCTCCTTTGTTTAAATGAACAAACTATCTCTCTACTTGTAGGAACCCAGGACAATTCTGGATAGATCAGAACTAAAACTTTCTGGATGAAAAGCTTTTCCATGTTTTACAAAAAGCTTTCAAAAGGAAATTCCAAACTCTTATAGAAAGCCTTGTTTAACACAACCAAATGCTTAATAATATATTTTCTTTAATTGCTCATTCCCTCTATCGTCACATAACACAATTGTTTTTAAAGTGAAATAGACTTACAAGTCCAGGAAGCGCACAGGACCCCAAACAAAAGGAATCCAAAGAGGACCACACCAAGACACATCATAATTAAAATGCCAAGAGCAAAAGACAAAGAGAGAATATTAAAAGCAGCAAGAGAAAAACAGTTGGTTACCTACAAGGGAGCACCCATACGATTTTCAGCTGATTTCTCGACAGAAACCATACAGGCCCGACGGGAGTGGCAAGAAATATTCAAAGTGATGAATAGCAAGAACCTACAACCAAGATTACTCTACCCAGCAAAGCTATCATTCAGAATTGAAGGTCAGACAAAGAGCTTCACAGATAAGAAAAAGCTAAAGGAGTTCATCACTGCCAAACCAGTATTAATTATATGAAATGCTGAAAGGTATTCTTTAAGAAGAGGAAGAAGAAGAAAAAGGTAAAGGTAAAAATTATGAACAACAAATACATTTCTATCAACAAGTGAATCTAAAAACCAAGTGAATAAAAAATCTGATGAACAGAATAAACTGGTGAATATGATAGAATCAGGGGCATAGAAAGGGAGTGGACTGACAATTCTCGGGGGGAAAGGGATGTGGGGGGTGCGGGAAGAGACTGGACAAAAATCTTACACCTATGGATGAGAACAGTGGGGGGGTGGGTAAGGGCAGAGAGTGGGGTGGGAACTGGGTGGAGAGGAGCTATGGGGGGAAAAAGAGGAACAATTGTAATAATCTGAACAATAAATATTTATTTTAAAAAAAGTGATGTGGCATCAACTGTGAGTGTCCCCCCCCCCCCCATGACCCGCATGGTTCAGGGTTCAGGTTCAGGGTTCGGGCTCTGGAGGAGGCCGCACACAAATGAAAGAGACTAGAAAATATTAATTTGGAGATATTGGGGGCCACACAGGAGCCCAGCTCAAGAGGAAAGACTCCATCCCACTCTGGCCTTGCTATCCCTTTTATTAAGACTATGGGATACACCCATAGCCTTTAGGCAGGCAATTCCAATAATAGCCAATCAGCAAGGATTTACATAAAACTAAAAGGTGGAAGTTGCTTTAGCTACTACCATTGTCTCAATTAAACTGTGGGTGGTTGGCTCTGACCTTTCAGAGCCTTCAAGGTTAACCAGCCTTCCAGGTTCCTTGTCCACACCTTTCTGCTAGTGAGGACAATGGGCGGCTTCCAACCATCAACAATGTGTTATTCAGGTTAACTAGTTCATACATATCTGAAATCATTGATTTTGCATAAATGTGCTTTCTCAAATCAAAGCACCACTTAGACTTGCCGGGTGCAATTTTGTTAGGGGCTACTTTTGATCAGAGATTTTATGTCGCTCGTCATGCCCTTTGGAAAATCGCGTTGGACTAAATAGATTTAACATCCTCAGTGTTCTCTCTTGGAGCCTAGCTAGTATTCTCATGTTTATGCCAAGCTCCATTCTCTACTGGCTAGCATAGTTCTCCCAGGGCTGTTAATATTTAAACAGCAACAACACTACAGGGATGATGCTCTAACAGGGAAAGTTCAGGCATTAGCCAAAAAGCAAGGAGTTCCACGAATAGTGCAATAGAACTGTCTTCTCCAATTCTGAAACATAGCTGTTTATCTATAGAGGATCTTATTTTGGAAAGTGATTTCTAAAAGTAGTCCCTTAATGAGAAAGAATAAATGGCATTTTATGTAAGTAGAATTTGTTCTACTGGTGTTACTATGCACACAAACTATGAGCATGCCATGATACTGTAATTTATAGGAAGTTTTGATGACTTTTTGTAGGCACCCTAAAAATAACAATCACTGTAAAGATTATATAAAGATATTGTTCTTATGAGCCTTTTAAATGTTTTTAAGGTAATTTAGTTTAACAGATTGTTGGTAGTCTTTCAACATACAAGACTGGCAAAAAGAACCTCTTACCTCTTTGAAGGCTGTTACTTTTTCAGGATTCAGTCTGCCAAAGGGCCAGTTAATAATTCAAATACAGCACCAGATTACTCATGTTTTGCCAGCAGCCTACTTGTTATTACACCCACATTTGAGATGTTTCGCTCGCTTCCAATTATCCAATTTGAGAGAACCGCATTCTGCTTTCAATTTTTAATGCCTAGCTCCTGTGCATTTCAGCATAGAATCTGTGGGGAGCAAAGTGTCAGAATGTACAGACTTGCGGAGGCCACTTGCAGTTTTATAAGGCACTAAATGACATCATGTTTCCATATGTGGATAATTCACTACGTGTTACATTATTAAAGGTGTATCAGCTTGGTGTTCTATCTCAGAGTTCGGAGACACTATGGGGAAGTTGTTGTTTTTGTTGTTGTTTTTAACTTATGATACAATTTAAACTTCCAACTCTTGAGAAATGTAAACTTTAATGTTTCAATTTCTGATGAAGAATTGATATTCGAAACCATATTTTAAATAGCAGGTGAACTAAATGCTCTCTTTCAAGAAAGCTAATGATCTCAGTTTACATTGTGTACATCCAGTTGGTCTCCACTGTTCTTGGGAATCCAAGGAAAAGGGCATTTTTATTGTATTCTGAAAGCTGTTCCAATTAAAACCAAGGACACTGCTGCAATTGAAAATCTGACTATATGTTCTTCGTTTGTTAATAATCTAAGTTATGTTAATATACATATTTGTTGATTTTTTACAGAGAGGAAGAGAGAGGGATAGAGACCTAGAAACATCGATGAGAGAGAAGCATCGATCAGCTGCCTCTTGCACACACCCCACTGGGGATGTGCCCGCAACCAAGGTACATGCCCTTGACAGGAATCGAACCTGGGACCCTTGAGTCCGCAGGCCGACGCTCTATCCACTGAGCCAAACCGGTTTCGGCTTAATATACATATTTCAATAAAGGCACATCAGAAATAAAATGTGTTATTTTGATGTGATTTTCCACACATTTTAATCATAATGTCTTTTTTATAAGTGTGAAATGGATTTGTTTCTGGCATTATTATTAGAAACTTTAATTAACATATATTAATTCAAGAATTAGATAGCTGGTTGACATTATGTGCCATGTACATACTACTGGTAAGAGCTATGGTTGATGCCAAACTATGTAATCAACACCTCTTCTCAAGAAATGGGGGGAAAAATCCAGAGGCACAAAAACTATAATAAAAATCATGAGGAGCTAGGGGAGATCAAGGCTCCTTGCTAAAGATAATGTTACAAGAGTAGTGACATGGGAATGAGAGAACATGTTTTACCTCTGTAGAAACAAAAGTAATTCACTATGTAACATTTTACTCAGTGAGTGTGTGAAAGGAAGTAGCAAGAGATGAACCAGAAAGGGCAGGATACGAAGGAATTAGGAAGGACTGTTTTGTGAGACTAAAGATATGAACAATACCCTGTAGGCAACAGGAATCCATTAATTGGCCTTGAGCAGTATAACATAATTTTATCAGCATTTAGAAATATTAATTCCCATCATTAGGTAAATCCAATTTAAAGAGGATTAGGACAGAGTGGAGTTAAAAAGAACTGAAACAAATGTTATCATAAGTTTTTATGTGGACAGAATGAGGGTGTGAAAGTAGATGAAGGAATTGAAGAGGGGGAAGGATGAGGTAGAAGAATGTGTAGAACTTAAAATCTGAATGTTGGTGTACAGTAGGGTAGAAAAAATAATTATCCCAAATAATTGAGGGAGACTTGGGTGAGAGAGTCAGAACTAAGAACAGAAAAAGGAATCAGTGGTAACATTAGAAATACGGAGAAGGGCCTGCTGATGTTGACTTGGATAGAGAACACAATTGTACAGCGCGTGATGGGATACTTTCCTCCAAATATTCCAATATTAAGTGGAAGAGTGGGTGAATGTAGTTTATGACTCTAAATGACAGTTTCGGATGACAGGTTAGAGATTGTAGGAAGGCCTACTGGAGCTCAATATAAGGAAGTATTTTCTAAAAATTAGTTTTATACACAAAAGAAATCACTTTTTATATGGCTATGAGCATTCACATGCTGAACGCTCAACTCTCTGGAATACCAGAATGTTATTCTCTGAAAGGAATCCTAGTTGGAAAAATGAGCTCTAAAATCCCTTTCAATTTCTATATTTTATTACATAATTTTGGTATTTTTGTTGAGCTTTACTTTTCAATAACCTAAAAATAAATAAACCAAATATTTCCTAAACATATAGTATTGCACATAATCATGTACAATGCTTTCCCTTAGCAGTAAGCAGCATGTATAACTGTATTGGAGGAAAAAATTGAGACATCCCAATTTTAAAACATCTAGCTTTGAAATTTCTTAAGGCATCTGTGTTTTTCCCCCTCCTCTTTCAGAAGCAATGTCCATGAAAAGAGCCAGTTTTTTTTTCAAGCTTTTAAATAAGTTTTGTAATTATTATTTTCATGAATGATTAATCCTTAGCATAAGAAAATTAAGAGGATGCAAATAAGCTTATGGAATTAAATAAAACAAAATGTTGCTCAGTGAAGCAGCAGCTGTTGAATATTTTACTGCATCCCTGATCCCAGTCGTGGGGTGGTGCAAGGTTGTGGTGACAGTGCACCAGAACACATATTTTTGAGCCTCGGTGGGACATTTGATCAATGTTTAAGTGGCAGATGAGTCTCATTATTATGGTGTCCGGGAGGTGTAGACATTCAGAGGGGGGCTGTCGTTAAAGCATTTTGCATGTATCTGCTAATTATATTTCTCAGCTCCAAACAGCAGCATTGTCATCCCTGTGGTATTTGTCATCCATGCAGCAGGTAGCTGGGGTACAATGAAAGATAAAATATTGTCTTCACGATCATGTGGAGATGTGCCAAAATTCTGGGACAGGTATGATAAGAAAATCCATTCTTTTCTTCCAAATTGTCATTAAGAAAAAGCAAGATGAGCCCTGGCTGGTTTGGTTCAGTGGATAGAGTGCTGGCCTGCGGACTGAAGGATCCCAGGTTCGATTTTAGTCAAGGGCACATGCCCGGGTTGCAGGCTTAATCCCCAGTAGGGGGCGTGCAGGAGGCAGTCTATCAATGATTCTCTCTTATTATTAATGTTTATCTTTCTCTCCCTCTCCCTTTCTCTCTGAAATCAATCTATATAATAAAGAGCTAATATGCTAATGGTCGGGACACCCTTATGCATAACAACCGATTAGCAGGCTGCGTGCACAGCAGGCACGGGTGGGCAGGGACTTGCAGTGTTGGGGGCTTGCATCACGCCATCACAAGCCATCACCAGGAGGCCTGGGTGGCCTCCATGCACCCCAGTCTGGGGGTGGGGCCTCGGTGGAGGCCTCCGCACACCTGCACCAGGGATCCACAGGCCTCTGTGTGACCTGGCCTCGGGGTGGGTCCCAGCAGAGGCCTCCACATGGCCCAGAAATGGAGCCCGGCAGAAGCCTCCACACAGCGAGGCCTGAGGGTCCTGTGGTTCCATGAAGGAGGCGGGACCGCCAGCTCCTCAGCCTACCTCTTTGGGGCAATCCATCGAGGAGCTCCTGATGGGTAGGCGGGGCCTACCGCTTTGGGGTGATGGATCATGGGGCTCTCGCACTGTAACAGGGTATAGGCCAGGTTGGGGGACCCCTCCCCCGAGTGTATGAATTTCATGCACCAGGCCACTAGTACAAATATATTTTAAAAAATGAAAAAAAAAAAAAAGGAAAAGCAAGATGAGTAAGATAGGAAAGTCTGAGGAAGGCAATCTCTAAATGTGTGTGTGTGTGTGTGTATGTTTTTATGTCTTAATCTGAGCTTTTTTATTATGTCTTGATATTATATACACAACTTATTAATTGCTTAAATTAATAATTGTTATTTTACTTGTATTACATTATATAGTTTACAAAACATTTGTACATCCACCAATTTACTTAATACTCAAAAAGTGCTATGCATTTAATTTCATGAATTTGAAACTAAGAGATTTAAATGATATTTCCAGAGACTGAGAGTCACAAAGAGTGGACTCAGAATTTCACTTGTGACTTATGGTTCTAAAGTCCAAGATACTCTCTGCATACCCACATTGCATATCTTTTGTCTTGTTACCCAAACTTCAAATGGAAATAAATGCATAGGAAACATTAAAGAAGAAATAGAGAGATATAAAGCTTTGTGAGATGTAATTGGATTTGCCCTTTGCAATCATCAATAGTCAATTTGTTTTATTGGTTCTGAAATGTGCTCTGCAATCAGTTTTATGAAACACTCTATTAGCTTTTAGATACAGCAATACAGCAAGGTGTCCAAACAGCAATCAGCAACATACTTCAAATTTTATATCATTTCCCCTTTGACACTGTCTTCTGACCCACCTCAGCTGGTTAAGAAGGAATTAAAAAGAAATGCAAAGTTATATTTTTAAAAAATCTTAAGATAGTTTATTATGCTTCCTAAAATGTTGATTTCCCTAGAATTACTTGCTTTGTAAAATAAGACTTTGATCACAATATTTACAAAAATCACTGTGTTTCAAAAAATGGAATATGAAACATTTCATGTAACAAAAGAATATCTTTGATATCTTCAAATTTTACATCTTTTGTGAAATTGTAGAAATTTAAAAAAATCATTAGTAGACCTTAAATTACACAGCAATTCTCTAACCTAATTTATTCTTTATTCTTCAAGTTAAAATTACACCTTTTAAATGTAATTAAGGAATAAACTGGGCATATTAGAATTGTGTCTTTCATATTTTTATTACTTTATCTTTTTTACCCATATTGATTAAGGGAAATGGATTTGGGAAATTAGTCCATTGTTTTCCAAGAAAATAAAAATATGTTTGTCCATTTTGTTTTCATTGTTGTCCTTTCCCAGTCTCTCTATATTGCAGCCCGGGTGATCTTCCTAAACATTAAAATGCTCCCTAAGTCATGACCTCAAAACTGAAGATGGTATAAATTCCATTATTCTTAGCTTAACATAGAAGGCCCTTTACAGTCTGAAATAGTACTGTTGTTTCAAATGTATCTCCTTCCATTTACCCTGATCAAATATTTGGCCCTTCCATGATAAAATACTGTCATCTGAATGCTCCATATACATTTCATGTTTTATACCTTGCAAACGTTTTTGCTTTTGCTACTTGGCCTTTTCCATTTCTCATACAACTCATAAACTATTTCTTAGTGACAAGGAAGCTGGTTCATCTTCATTTCCCATAGTCCTCTTCTCCAACGTACTAGAATTATTATTAGCTGGTGCAGCGCTGCCTGCAAAATACTATACTTCCCAACATCGCTTGTGGTTAGACTCTGGCCAACAGGGTGCCCTGTGTGCAATTGTCCTGTGGCTTCCTCTTTGAAAATCCCCTAAAGTGACAGTTGGCCTATATCATCTGTCCCTCCCTCCCATCATTGCTTCCTTCCTGTTTTCTAAAATGGGGTGACTAAAGGTCACACAGGATTAGACTTCAGGGTGTATATTTGGAGAGACCAAGGTCATCAGGAATTTGTGGTACAGAGCATAAACCAGCCCTGGATCACTTACTTCCAAAATCAATTGAATAGAAAGAAAATGTCCTATCTTGATTAAGCCACTGTAACCCAAGTCTAACCATATATAGTTTTTCAAGATCAAACTTAATTTTCAGACTAAGAGAACTAATAACATTAGATTGAGCTACATATAATGGCAATTCCTGTAGGTCAACAACCATGAAATATTTGCAATTTTATATGATCCAACTTAATACTATTAATGACAGTAATTTTTTATTCTATTTTGTATAATCCTGTAACACTTTATACCTCTCAATTATATCATTTCATATCTAGTATTGTAATTATTTTCTTACATTCCTGTCTTCAAAACAATTATGAGTACTTTAAGAGAAAACATAAGATTTCTTTATTCTCAAATTCTCTAGAGCATAACTCCTGATCCTTAGTAGGCTTTGGTACTTTTAAATGAAAAGAATGAATCAATTAAATACAGTATTTCTATATTATACTTATGTAACTTTTTAAACTGTTAGCCTTTTGAGATCAATTACTATATATTTTCATAGCTTATTAAGTTTACTAATATGTCATTTAATGATTACTTGCTTACTTAAAGGGGGCTATAGTTTGGGAAAAAGATGCATGGTGTTCCTTTGTGGCTCATTATTGTAAGAAGTGCTTAAAGACTTTAAAATAAAACCTGAGTCCACTCCTTCTCAACTAGTGAATCTATAAACCTCAAATTTATGGCAAGTTAATTTATTTGCCAATAAGGTATAAAGTAAGGGAGAAAATGATCCAGACTTTCCATAGGAAAGAAGTTAATCCATTCTATATAATAAAAGCCTAATATGCTAAGTGTCCGGTCATCCAGTCATCCATTCAACTAATCAAAGTGTAATATGCTAATGATATGCTAAGGCTGCTCAACCACTTGCTATGGCATGCACTGACCACCAGGGGGCAGACAGACTGGTCAACCAGTTGCTATGATGTGCACTGACCACCAGGGGGCAGATGCCCCGACTGGTAGGTTAGCTTGCTGCTGGGATCTGGCTGATCAGGACTGAATGACATGGGCCAGACACACCCTGGAGCCCTCCTGCAGTCCCTCCCCACTGGCCAAACTCCTGCGTCCCTCCCCAGCCCCAATTGTGCCCTGGTGGGATCCCTCACCTGGCCTGCACCCTCTTGCAATCCAGGACCCCATGGGGGATGTCGGAGAGACAATTTCGGCCTGATCCGTCAGGCCAGGCCTAGGGACCCAACTGGTGCACGAATTCGTGCACCAGGCCTCTAGTTACACATAATTGGTTCTATCTAAGGCATTAGAGATTAAATCTCTCCTGACAACACTGTTAAAAAGACTCTCATAGACTACAGTGAAAGTAGCTAAGTATTATTTAAAGTAATTCCATAACTATTAGTAAAGCTTTTATTTCATGTAAATTATGGTTTACTTCTCTATGAAGAATTATATTTCATGCTTCACATTCTCTCTCCATTTAGCCAGAGTAAAGGGAGACCTAGAAGGGGGTGTCTTCAGTTTTATAGATTTTGAAACAATATTTAAATAGCATTAGCCTTACAGAGAAATACAAACATGAGTTTGCAGGTAAACACTACATCATTTTATAATGCCCATTTCATCATTTACAATTAAGCTGCAAGTGGTATTCAGCTTTTGGATGTCTCCTTCTAAAATAGTACTTGAGGCCCGGTGCATGAAATTCATGCACGGGGGAGAAGGTGTGTGTCCCTCAGCCCAGCCTGCACCCTCTCCAATCTGGGACCTCTCAAGGGATGTCCAACTGCCCGTTTAGGTGGCATCTGGCCTAAATGGGTAGTAGGAAATCTCTCTCACAATTCAGGACTGCTGGCTCCCAACCGCTCGCCTGCCTGCCTGCCTGATTGCCCCTAACCACTTCTGCCTGCCAGCCTGATCACCCCCTAACTACTCCCCTGCCAGCCTGATCAATGCCTCACTGCTCCCCTGCCAGCCCGATTGTCCTAACTGCCCTCCCCTGCTGGGTCACCCCTAACTGCCCTCCCCTGAGGTTTGGTTGCCCCCAACTGCCCTCCCCTGCTGGGTCACCCCTAACTGCCCTCCCCTGAGGTTTGGTTGCCCCCAACTGCCCTCCCCTGCTGGCCCAGTAACCCCTAACTGCCCTCCCTTGCCAGCCTGGCCGCCCCTAACTGCCCTCCCCTGCTAACCTGGTTGCCCCCAACTGCCCTTGCCCTCCCCTGCTGGCCCGATTGCCCACAACTGCTCTCCCTTGCAGGCCATCTTGTGGCGGCCATCATGTGTCCACATGGAGCAGCCATCTTTGACTACATGGGGGCGGCCATCGTGTGTTGGAGTGATGGTCAATTTGCATATTGCAATTTTATTAGATAGGATGTTATACTTGCAAGAAGAGAAATGAGAGCTCTTTTTGCCAACACTTTCTAGTATATATCAGGCAACTGCCTTAGTTTATATAAAAATAGATACATGTATTGATTTGGACAAAGTGCAGAAAGATCTTCAGAGGTATAGTCTTTAATAGCCATTCTATCCATCTGTTGTAACTCCTTTGTCCTTTGTGCTGATTGGCAAAATGTGGGAATAGTCCAGTGTTAAACAAAACATTTTGCTGAGCTAAAAGTCTTCCACTGAACCAACACTAATCAAATCCACAAAGCTAATTTTCTACAAGCTAATTTTCACACTTAATGTTTTCTGAAATTCCTTTAATAGTCACCATCCTTGCCCTCTCCTAAAATTGTAGGTGGTGAATATTTTCTTCATTCTTTCTCATACAATACCCATAGCTCTAATCTGTTTGATAAACACACAAAATACACTTTTTATAAGTTTCAAAATTTTTTATACCTGATAAAAATATATTGCTTACACAAATTTGGCATAATCTTAGGCCCTGAAAAAAAAACAGACAAGCAGGTCTAAATGACAATTTATAACTTGGATTCCTATTTTTCATCTAATTTTATTGGATTCCACAGTAACTCAGTGTGTAAAATCTGAAGCCATTTTCTTTATATGCTTTGTTTCCCTCTATGTGTCTCCAACACTCAAAAGTGGTAATTCTTTGTTTCTCACTTAGTTATTTGTTAGTGTTATTTATTTATTTATTTATTTATTTATTTATTTATTTATTTATTCATTCATTCATTCATTTTAAACAAACTGTCTCTGTTTAAGACCCTGATACAGGAGCCTATCAGATGTATTTGAGGGGATAACTTTGCTGGCAATTTGAGAACAGAATACTGGGCGTGTTTTAGTGGTTGCTGTGAAAAACAAATAAAACAAATATACAGAACTCTCCTCAGAATATTCCAGGCAGAATAACTTTTATTTGGTTGTTTTAATTTATTTACCATTTTATTTGACTCTGGTCAGAAAACATTATTTGTATTATTCTTTTTTAAATTACTGAAATTTATGGTCATTATATTGAGTGCTTCTTTAATACTTAAAAAGCATGTTTGATATAAATCTATGATCAGTTCATATTATTCATTATATAATTTCCACCTATAACTATTCTTTTTAAAAAATTAACAATGGAAAGTGGAGAATTTAAATATTCAATTTTAGTTTGTTTTATTTATTTCTCTTTTTATCAACATTTTTTCTACCCTATAGAAGTTGTAGCTATGCTGCTCTGTATACAAATATTTATTATTCGTGCCTTTATTAAGATTTATGTCGTTTAGCACTGTGAAGGCTCTTTACACATTTTGGACTGAATTTTGGCTTGTTCTCTTACTTGTGTTTGCCTAGTATATCTGTGTGTTTTATTTTTAAAGAAACATTCTGATTCCTCTCTTTGCCTTCAGTCATGCCCCTTGTATTCTATCATGTTAAATTATGCTTTGTAAACCAGTCTGATTTTCTCTCTTAAGAGATTCACTAATCTCACTAATTTTATTTTTATATTTGAAGACTATTTCATCAATATTTTGTTATATGTAAGGATATGTATGTATATGTAAATATTCACTTATACTTTCTTTACATGTGCATGTGTATATGTGTATCTGCACACAGATTGACAATATCACTGGGTAGAAGAAATGAATAGCAGCATTCAGAATTAAATTGAGAATTAGAGACAAAGTACTAGAGCCACAAATTCTCCTTGTCCAAGTCCTGTCATACATTTATTCAAGGCATGAGTCTGAATGCCCTAGTTCAGAAAGGCATCTAATAATCCGAGGGTTCAAATGATATTTCATAGTTTGCATAGTGTTGAAAGAAGAATAACTGAGTTTTTTATATGTAAAAAAAAAAGACAGAAACAAGAAACTCAGTATCTATATACAGAGAAAACAATACAGAGAAAATAATCTCTATAGGTTTTTGTTTGCTTTGTGTGTTTTCTCTTACAACCATTACATAAATATGATCATGATTGTATATACCTATCTTTCTTTTTTCTGTAGTTCATGTTTGGTTTTTGAGTGTGTACTTTTTTTTTCATTTATTGAAAGAATTTAGTTATGAATGAAATTAACTGTTTTTCTTACTTTGATATTTTCTCTTAATTTCCATATAATATTCAACTCTTTGACTCTATACTGTTATATATATTTTTTTCTGTTTACATATTCTTTTCATCTGCAGTTCAAAAATATAGACTTAGTTTCTAATTTTAGGTTTTATAATTTTTATTTCTGGAAGTCTTAGCTCTTTACATACAACTGATTACTCTTTTTCATAACTGCAATGCCATTACCTTAATTTATTAAATTCAAAATCTATACTAATAAAAGGGTAATATGCTAATTATACTAGATAGACCAGGCGTCTTCCAGATGTCCTTCCAGACAAAGCCACAGCGGCTGTGAGGGCTGAGGAGGGCCAGAAGCCACAGCAGCCAGCAGTGGCAGCAGCAGCGGGGTGATGAGGGTGGTGCCTTTCCCCTGATCAGCCCAGTTGCCTCCTCTAAGGGCTCCTGGACTGTGAGAGGGGACAGGGTGGGCTGAGGAACCCCCCACCCCAGTGCATGAATTTTCATGCACCAGGCCTCTACTTATTTTATAATTCAGATGATCATTCCATTTCATATTATAAGTCTAATTATATTGTTTGTTATTTCATTACTGAGAATTCTCTTAGAGAAGCAGAAGTACTGGAAATTGTGTGGAATAAGAGATTCGTTACACTAACTTGACTTTTTATGGGACCTGGTAAAGTAGACTTAGCTCATCTGTTTCTTCTGTATCTAGGGCTGAGCCTGATGTCACAGAACATGAAGTGAGGGAGAGTAGAAAAAGTGGAATTCTGACTGGCCCCAACCATCTCCCAGTTTCTTTTTCTGTTATGGAGGACCCATGGCAGGAAGAACTGTCACTCTCTCCATGGAGAGAACCTTATTGCACCTGCCCAGGATTAAAAAAAAAAAAAAAAAAAAAAAAAAAAAAAGAACAAAAACCAAAGAATTCTCCCTTTCTTCAGTTTTCTTTACAGTGCTATCGATGGCCCTTACCCAGTCAGAAAGTAGCAGGCACAGCAGTTGAGGATAAATGGGCCCAGCAACATACCCAGAGGCTTAATGCTATTTTACCTTAATTACAGAAAGTAAAAGGAATTCAACTATATTTGGAAACAGAATCTGTGAAGCAGTAAATCTTACTTTCATGACTTTGAAATTTGGTATAATTATTTCCATTTTGCAAATGAAGGGGAAAAACTGAGATCAAGCTTGCCTGAGTTCGTATAGCTAATAAATAAAGCTTCTTAACCCTTCAGCTACATTGTCTTGCCTTCATTATTTTACTTCTGGTTTATATCACCAAGTAACTCAGTGTCCAAAGGGCTGGTGTTATTCAGCCCTATAGCCAAGTTTCCATTCAGAATAAACAGAGAGACAAGTTGTATTTTGAGACTCCAGTGATATGTATCAGAGGAATTGCATGTACTTTTCCAGCTTCCCTCTTGGGATGCTCTCTAGGGAGATGATGAGACCTTGAAGACAACTAATGTTTGTTGTACAGGTACTTACATCTAAAAACACCCTTGATCTTGACTTCACATGTAAATACCCAAAAGAAGTGAACAAGTGGTTCCTCCTAGTAATTGGGATCCTCCAGGGATTAATTAAAGCAGCATCCAAGTTCATCTGCCTACCACATTCTCCAGAGGCCTATATCTATGCTGAATTACATAGTGAATCTACCAGTTACTCCCAGAAAACACTTGGCTATGGAGTGTTGGAGTCTATTCCCCAGTGATGTTTGTGAAGGTTGGGTGAACAGGAGGCTCTATTTCAAAGTTTTATCGTAATGTTCCTGTCTAGGTAAGAAAGCTAGATAGGCAGCCAAGCTCTTGCATGCCATGCTTGTTCTCCTGAATACAACTTCCCTGTAACGTGATCATTCATTTGATGGGACTGAGCTAGTCTCATTTGTAAGAAGGGTGAAGAGACCATCTCAAGGGTTCCTTTCTGCCTTTTATGCCTGTGATGCTAGGCTGAAATGTGCTTTTAACTGGATTTAAGTCTGTAAGTAGCACTGTATAAATACTACAACCATTATTACTACCTCTAATACTAATACTACTATTGCTGAAAATAATAATGATGCCACTTCATCTTTAAATAACGATTTGCACTATGCACATTACTTTCATCAATATCATCTAATTTTATTCCAACAATGCTGCAACTCAGTGAAGCTAAGAAATGGAGTGATGAGGTTAAGGCCAGAGGGAGTGAGTTAATGAATTTTCTTGAAGTTTACTTGCATTAAATGATAAAGAGATGTCTTTATAATATCAATACAGGGGAAATCTATTTACCACTAGAATGAAGCCAAGAACATTTCATCTAATATAGAGTATTTTTTTTTAACAATTACTCCATGCCACTTATTATTACATTATTTGTATCTACCAACTACCTATATTAATTAACTATTACCTCACTCTTTTGTAATGTAGACTCAATGAAAGCAAAGATGTCTTTTTATATTTCACTGCTATACCCCCAGAGCATAAAACAGTGCCTGAAATATAGAAAGAACAATAAATATTTGTTGATTTACTAAACTATTACATCTATAATAGAAAAAATATCACTGAAACATTTTATATTATCTTTATTTTAAAATGGGACTTTGCTATATAGTTAATCAAACTTTTCTAAAAGTACATCTTATAAAATACAGAAGGTATATATTTCTTATAATCTGGGGTCAAACCCTCTTTTCTCTTGGAAAGCCTAAAATCCAATAAAAAACTCATTCCTACATTACTAAAAATCAGTAGATTAAAATTTTTTCAGAGAAATTAGACAGTCCCCAAAAGACATTTACTTAATGATTCCAATTATGTAAGTTATCCAAAGTAGTCAAATTCATGTGAACAGAAGTAGAATGTGGTAACCAGGGTCTTGGAGGGAGGCTGGAGAAGGAAGGTTGTTTTTTAATGGCTATCGAGCTCAGTTTGCAAGACGAAAAATTCTGGAGTTCTCTTTCACAGCAGTTTGAATGTACTTAATACTAACAAACTGGACACTTCCCTCCAGATTTACATAATACTTTTATTGGCCATTACTTAAATCCTCTATATCCTTCCAGTACATATTAAAATGCAAATGCACTTAATGGATGAGTGAAGATGGAGATGAACTATAAGTCATCAGATTAAAATTGTTCTCTGTGGCCCAAGAGACCAGCAGTTACAAAAGGATTTGAACACAGCTTGGACAAGTTCACGTGAGACCACGATTCAGTACTAGCATTGTAAAATGATTTTACTTTGCAAAACTAAAGTGGAAAAATCATCCATCAACTTGGAAAACCTTGAATACTCCTCCATTGTCCTCAGGATAAAGTTCAACATTCTTGGGTTGCCTGTAAATCTGGACCCTTCACAATCTGCTTCAGAATTTCCCTCCTCATATTCACCCTGAGCACATCCACTCCTCCCAGACACATCTAGTATCTCACCTGCATTCACTGCCATGCAGGTTCCCATTTCAAAAGCCCTTTTGCCTTGCTGTCTCCTGTTGTAGAAACATCTTTCAATCCATTCTCTGACCTATTTAAATCTTACTGAAAAAGACCTTCCTCAGATCATTTATTTGTGAAATCTTTCCTGATATATTTCTCCTATTCAGACATACCTTATAGCAATTAATTTCCTCATCAGGATCCAAACACTTAGCCTAGTAGACATGGGCATTAAAAATAAGATAGTATTTGGCCTACTCAAGGACTCAGGACCCCAAACAGTAATGTTTTTTCCTTCACTGTTAATTCCTCTAAGAGATTCCCAAGATATATTTCTTTAACAACAGACACCAAATTAATCATGGAGAATAAGTTAACTTTGAGTGAGAACATATCTCAATTTTTCTTAGAGAACAGTTGAGTTTATGAGAGCCACACATAGATAGCTAATATTAAATCTGAAGTTATCTAGGTTGATAAAATAGAAACATCTGTTTCATTTCCACATCACTTCCAATTTACCAATTGTCTCTTGCACAAGTGTTTTGTGTGAGCATGTTTGTGTGGATATATTTATGAATGGATGTCTAAATGTATTTATTTAGAAAAATAAAGGAAGTTCTGACCTTCATGTTCTGCTCATATGGTATGGAACAGAGAGAACCCACAAATAGAAGCCCAGATCCATCACTGGCCTGCAAAACAGAAGCACCTTAACACAGAAAGCTTTGAGCATCCTCAAAAAGAATGTGGGAGCCCTAGCCGTTTGGCTCAGTGGATAGAGCATCGGCCTTCGGACTTCGGAAGGGTACCAGGTTTGATTCCAGTCAAGGGCACATGCCTGGGTTGTGGGTTTGATCCCCAGTAGGGGGCCTGCAGGAGACAGCCAATCAGTGATTCTCTCTCATCATTGATGCTTCTATTTCTCTCTGCCTCATCCTTCTCTGAAATAAACAAAAATATTTTTAAAAAAGAACGTGGGATTTTCAAAAAGCATTTTTGTCCCTAAGGTATATGTTACTTCTCTTTCTGATAAGAGCCTGGTAGAGGCATATGGAACACTGTGGGGAGTGGAGGCAGACCCCCATCCTTACTCAAAGACGCTCCAAAATCATTAACTTTTATGTTCAACTGCACTTGTCACTTAAGGTTTCATCAGAATTTCGTTTTAGTTTTTTAACTGGGTCTTATGGTTGCCAACCCTACCCCCAGTGCTGTGCCAGAGGTGAAATAATTCATTGTGATTGTCCCACTACAGAGGGCTGATCTCCTTTAGAATTCTGTTCCCCTTAAGAACTTAGCTCTGATAGAATATGAAAAATGATTTTCCTGTTTTTAGGGTGATAGTGACCTTCTCTTGTGGTTTCTACATCCTAAGTACAAGCATAATTGTAAAGCAACATGGCTTTGAAACTGCCAGAAATATGTCTGCCCCACCCCTACCCCGTCACTATCCTCCTCTCCAAATGGCCACCTCTCCCACAGCTGGTGATAAATAGATTTTAATAGACTTGAAATGCTCAAAACAGTGAATAACAAAATGACTCCTAACCAATAAATATTGGGAATGACAAATGATAAAACGTTGGAAATCAATGTTGTAAAAGGCAAACTAGAGGTTTATTCCACAAAATTCAATTCTTCCTTTCTCTGTAGGTAATGCAGAAGGCTTTTGTAAGGAAAAGGAAGCACCAGTCACAGGTCATACTGTGGCCTAACGTGCCACCTCAAGGTCTTTTACTCCGCTGTTGTTTCTGGTTTTCATTACTGTGGTGCAGACAAGGATTTCCAGAGAGATAGCTCCCCGGAGCTAAATCAGCACCCTACGAGGCAGGTCCAGTAGCTGCCATCCTTGTGTAGGCATGTGCACACCTGTAGGGACAAGCTCTGTGGAAGGGACAGAGTGCCCTATGAAATACTCAGTGTAATGAAGCATGGTGCCAAGTGGGTACTTGAAATATCGGGTTCCACTTTGTAAAGTATGATTGTCTAACCACTATGCTGTACTCCTGAAACTAATACGGAATATTATTGAGTGTAAACTATCATTGAAAAATAAAATTTAAAAGAAATACTCAGTATCTTTTACCAAACAAACACCTATTAGCTTTTAAAATGAGATACATTCTAGATGATATATTTATTTAAAAATAGTTTATTTCTTCTATTGCTCTTTAGAGTGCCATGCAGATTACCTCAAGTAATTTTTTTTTTCTAAAGCAGGCATGCGTTTTAAATGAAAGCAGTGATATATTATGAAATCTCAGGAGCATATTAGGAAATAAAGAGAGTGCATGGGCCCAGGAAGATTGACAGAGCTGCAGAGTGAGCCTTGGGTTTCAACAGATCTCTAAAGACAAAGTCTTATAGAAAAGACCTTCCTGTTCTGTGATCCAATCCAATCCTGATTATACTTTCTATGTGCAATTTGTTTTAAAAAATCTAATCATCCTCTCCTGCTCCAGATATAACCTCTCTACCCCATGGGGTTCATATTATGTAAATGGAGTCAGAAATGTAATAGCTCAAATTTGATTAGAGCGGCTTGTAGCCCATGGTATCATTAAAAGTGCACGTTGACACACAAGATTCTAGTTTATGGGACTGCATGTCATAAGCACATTAGTTAAGGCAGTAACAGCCCCTGTTTACTTTCACACAGCAACTGGCAAAATATGTGATCTTTGTAGAATAGACTAAGTGCTATAACAAAGAACTTTCAGATCTCAATGGCTTACAAAATAAGTTGCTCACTTGCATTTCAGTGGAGGTAGGTTGGCTGGAGGTGGGAGGGTCCTCCACTCCTCCGGTTCTGCCCCTCCCTGGTATCTTCCAGCCCTCCAGGGGCCCTTTGTTCTCTGCTGGCTTCCAGAATGTATAGAGTGGCCTGCATGTGGCACCCATCACCTCTGCCTTTCCATCGCACGGGTCTCAGTCACATGGCCAGTCATTACAAGGGCACTGTGAATCGTGTCATCATTGCACCATCAAGAGCAAATGTGAGCACTGTGGGACAGCTTGTTAGGGTCAGCATCAGACAATATGCAATAAATGAGAAAACAGCTAACCCATAATGTGGATAAGTCTCAAAGGTGTCTGGTTAATGGAGAGAAACAATTCTTTTTCTGTAGGTCAATAAGTCACAGACTCATCTGAGAAAGTCCTTATCTATAATAATAAAAGGGTAATATGCTAATTAGACCAGATGTCCTTCCAGACGTCCTTCCTGATGAAGCTGGGGCCATAGGGAAGCCAGCCTGGGTCCAGGGTGCCCGCGGGTGGCCCAAGGGAAGCAGCCCAGGTCCCGGGTCCCGGTTGCCTGTGGGCGGCTGGAGGAGGGAAGCCCAGGTCCGGGGTCCTGGTTGCCTGTGGGCAGCTGGAGGAGGGAAGCAACCCAGGTCCCTGGTGCCTGCTGGTGGCTGGAGGAGGGAAGCCTGGTCCCAGGTGCTGGAGGGAAGCCAGTGCTGGCAGCTGGGGGAAGGAAGGCCTACACTTGCACGAATTTTCATGAATTGGGCCTCTAGTTAAAAAATGTTTCACATGGGTAGTATTTGAAACTTTTATCAAAACACATTTCCTAAACATAGTGAATCACTCAGAATGTAGAAAGTTGACTTCAGAAATGAAATTAATTTAGAAAACAGTAAACAAAAATTGTTTTATTCAGTAGATAATTCTATATAATAAAAGCCTAATGTGCTAAGTGTCATACCGTTCGTTTGATCAGTTACTATGACATGCACTGACCACCAGGGGGCTGACACTCCAACCTGTAGGTTAGCTTGATGCTGGGGTCCAGCTGACCAGGACTAGTTAAGACAGGCCAAATGCCCTGGAGCCCTTCCTGCAGTTCCTCCCCAGCCCTGATTGTGCACCAGTGGGGTCTCTCAGTCTGGCCTGCACCCTCTGGCCATCTGGGACCCTTCAGGGGATTGGAGAGCTGATTTAGCCCAATACCCACAGGCCAGGCTGAGGGACCCCACTGGTACCTCTTAAAAGTGGTATGATGCATCAGAGCATAGTTTATTTTGCCAGAGCAAAGGATAATAAGAGTCTAGGTTATTGAAAGAGACACTGGATTAAGTAATCTTGAGAGCGCACATTTGGAGTCTCACCCAGGCTATCTGTAAGGGTAGTTATGGGAACTGATATTGTATAAGTCTGAATGGCAGGCCTTAAGAGAGTTGAAAATGATTCACAAAGAAGTAGAATTAGCTCTAAGTAGGAGAAAATGAAACAATATGTATATACTTAATAGTGAACTGTACTAGGTATTCTATATACATTGCCTTATGTCCTTATTAAAATACAGTCTGGGAGCCCTCAGGGGCAAGAGGCGACCCGATGATCAGGGTAAGGTGATGCCCCATCACACCTCTGCTGCTGCCACTGCTGGCAGCGCAAGCCTCAGCCAGTCCCGGTTACCTGAGACTCGGATGGCCCTGGGTGGCTGGGTAGCCACCATCCGAGGCTTGCCTGCGCCTCGGGCCAGCCCTGGGCAGCTGGGGGGCTGAGGGGACTAGGGGACTCTGGAGGCAGGTGCGAGGAACAGCTGGACCCACCTGGAGGTGGGCCTGGCTGTGCCACGTGCCTGCCACCCTAGTGGGGCTGAGGGGACTGGGCATCGCCATCTTGTGGCTGTGGGTGCTGTCATATTTGAGGTCGTGGCAGTCAATTAGCATATTCCCTCCTTATTGGAGGTGGGTGCCGCCATCTTTGCAACAGTGTGATGATCAATTTGCATATTCCCTCTTTATTAGATAGGATAGCACAGACCTTTAGAAAGGAACTGAGTTCTCTATTCTAAACTCACCTTTTCACAGGTGAAAAACAAGAGCCACATAGACCCAGGAATGTAACATTCCTCTTATTCCAAAACATCATCTCTCATTCCCTCAGGCTCTAATGAGGGCACTCGTACCTCAAAACTTTTGCAAGGTCCCGAGTGTAAAAGCTCTATTTGGCCTCTTCTTTGAATTGCATATTTAGTCATTTTTCTAGCAATCACATTGTGTCATTTACAAGTGGGGTCTCATAAATATTCCAGTTTGCACCGTCTTGCATCCAGAGCATTCACATTTGATGGTGTAATTTCATTTTGGTTAAGGAGAATTTTATGCATTCAGGATCCTTTTAGTTCCCAACATGATTAAACCTGGTGTTGTAGCTAAAAAGCTCTTATGGCAATTTATCATTTGTTGGCTTAAAGAAATTTTCATTACTTCATCCCATGACATGGCTTTCCTTACAAGTTGCAGAACCGATTTTTCACGTAAAGACACTTTCTCTTCTCACTCTCTTCTCTGTTACTGCCCAGATCCTTTCATTCAAAATGTGTGTTTTTTTTCTTGAGGTAGATCCAAGAGAGTACTTATGAGAGAGAGAGAGAGGGAGAGAGAGAGAGAGAGAGAGAGAGAGAGAGAGATTTTCTTCATTTCTCCTGCTGAGCCTTGGAATTAATTCTAAAGGCTTCCTTAGTCTTTCCATTTGCTGTTCACATTTTTTGTTTTTTGCTAAAATACATTCATTAGCAGCTACAAAAGGGGATGAGGCAACCTGCTCACCTGCTTACAAATACAAACAATGAAAATAGTTTTCACTGCCCAAAGGCCCATCATACACTTTGATTTATCCTTGGAGCTTGAAATTCTTTAATTTAATGTTTGCAGCCTCTAATTCTAACCTAGAAGATTGTTCATGTTAGTGTATGGAAGAGGATCTTAAAGTTTATGTAAATTACCTAGGGTTCAAATTCTGTTACAAAGAATAAGCTAGACTTGACTTACCTAAATCTTCAATGTATTAGCACCCTATGATCTTGTTTGCCTCCAAAACACCTGACAGAATTGTTCAGTAGAAGGAAAATGAATGATAAATTGAGATGACTTTGTGTAATTTATTATGTCTATTAATACTCCTGTCTCACACTATCACTGAAAATCAAGAGCTGCCCATATCACAAACTAAGAAATTGTTTGGGGTACAGATAATATATGGGGTGGTGCAAAAAATGTATACACACACTTTGAATAATTACAAAAGCAAAGTGTAATAGGTGTGTTTCCATTTCATTTATTTTGCAATACTTTCTAATTTCTATTTTGTTTCTCTCTTTAACATATGTATTATTTGGACGTGCGTTAATTAGTTACAACATATTTGGATATTTCCTCTTGCTCTTTTTATTACTAATTTCTAATTTAATAACTTACCCTGACAGAATGGACTTCACATGGCTGAAATCCTTTCAAATGTATTGGCCCTTGTGTTAGTGGCCCTCAGTATGTCTGTCTTTGTATCAGGTCCGCATACACTTGAAAAGAATGCGTATTTCTGGGTAGGCTATCTATAATGTGAATTAGATAAAAGTACTTTGTAATCATATTCAAAACTTCTACAACTTTATTTAGTTCCTATCTACTTGTTCTATGAATTCTTGAGGGAGGGGTGTTGAAATCTTCAGCTATAAATTGTGGAGTTGTCTTAGTTGTAGCAGAAGCCTCTGGCCTAGACAGAAGCAACTCTGCAGTGCTTTGCAATCCCTGTCCTCCCTTTCGAATGCAGGGTCTCCATATTAGTTTACCAGGTCTGCCATGGCCGAGTACAGCAGACTGGGCAAAGGAAACAAGAGAAATATGTTGTCTCACATCCCTAATTTAGAAAAAAAAAATGTTCCCTTGACTTACATTGGACTAGAAAGCTTCCTTGATTTTTTTTTTTCTGACCAACTTTTATTAAAAAGGAAAAGTAACCTTCAGCAGACATCCAGCAGGACTTGACAAAGTTTTGATTGAGGGAAGATTGATTCTCTAAAGTTTGAGTGGTCAGACATGCACTGAATTTGCTGTGGTTCATTGCCGTATCCCAGAAAGGATTTCTAGCCATTCTCGCCTAATGAGCTTATTAGTAAAAGGCTGAAAGGATCACAGATTGTCTATCAGGGAAGATTGTCAGTCACAAGCTGTTAGCAACTCTGCTGTGATTTATACGCCAGGAGTAAGAACAGAGTGGTGCTAAAATGCTGCTTATTATGTCCCACAGCTTGTGCAGTGACACAAATAAAATATGTGGAGCAAAGGTTTAAAGGGAAAAAAATAAGTACTGAAGAAGAAAATCAAAGGAAATTAGACAGAATGGTGCTCTACCACCTCCCATTTCCTTTAGTGGTAATTATAATTCAGTGTAGAAATAAAGGCACCTGCAAAAAATAATAGCCCAAGTCCAAAATGCTGCTGCTAAAGTGTTGTTGGGGGGAAATAATGTCTGCTCAGGTGCTGTTAGCAACAGGTGGAACTGACTTCTGTCCCTGAGAGACTTTTTTGCCCCCAAAGATTAGGAATTCTTCTCAATTCTGCAGTCCTTCTTTTGCACCTTAGTTTAGTTTGGAAAATCAGTATTTTGGAGTATTTCTTGTTTGTAGTCAGAAAAGTATCTGACTACAAAACAGATTTGTTGATGAAGATCTCTGAATTGATTAAAAGTTGGCAATACAAGCCTATGAATTTGATAATTCTTTCATACTCTTTTAATTCAGGTTCTTACACAAATAATAGAACTATATTTATATACTTATCTTTCCTGACAACTGATTAGGGATAGTCCCTAAAATGACGGTCTAAAGTGGATGAACTACCATAGAAGAGTATCTGGCACATAGTAGATACTCAATACATATATGTTGAATAAAATAATAAAGTGAATGAAGATTAAGTTTTATTGCCAATGCTTATTTATTATAGGTAAAGTGATTTTGGATTTTTTGTTGGTTAAAAATGTTTATAGAATCTTCTTTAATGAATGGACACATTTCTTCACCTCTGTTCTCTGTACTTACCCTACTGAATTGTTAATCTCCTATCCCATCATAATTTGCTAAATGTAAACTCGTCTATGCTGCAGTCACATTGACCATCCCTGGGAATGATGGAGGTAAAGTGACCATGTCATGATCCATTCACATAATTTACTAGAGAGTATTGGAGGGTGGGGAAGGAAAGCAGGGAACTGGTCTAATTTTCTTGCCAATGTCATTAAGAAATAGGTCTCAAGTCAAATAGATTAATGGTATTTTATAGGAATAGGGTCCTTATTATGGAATATTCTTAAGATGATGCCCCTATTCAAAGATTGCTTATACTAAGTAATCATAATCCAAAAATCTATGAATTTATGCAACATGATTACCAGGAAAATGTTGTCCAAGCTGAGGTGTGAAATGTAGATATTTCATAGACTAAATAGTCTCCATTGTGTGGTCATAACCCACTCACCTCCTATGGAGACCTCATCTACTCTGCACCAGAGAACATGTGTTTGATGTTGAAAGGGAGGATGTAGGGAGCTGTCCTCAATGCCCAGACTCTCACCTGCTTTTTCTGAAATATTGATAACTTATAACCTTGGAGTTATTAGTAAATGCCACAACCTTCACGGCAGGGTTTAGGATCTGAAAGAGGGGCCAACGTACAAATGAAAGTGCTATACAAGAAATATAAATTTAGAAGGCATTGGGGGCCTGGTCCACTATTTATTTACTTGAATGCACATTTTCCCTTTAGCAGCGCATACAGGCATATCAAAGGTAAAGTTTGGTAAACAGTAAAAGGATTATCAGGTTAGGGAATTGCCTTGAGCCACCACTATCTCAACAGATGAGGTGCTTAGCGTCAGCCCTGCTAAAGCCTGAGGTCCATCAGCCTTCCACGTTCCTTGGTGCACTCTCGTGACAGTATTGGCAAGAGTGGCTTCCCACAAGTAAAGCTTGATTTATTTGTGTGCTGTATAAGTCTGATTTATCTGAGTTGACAGTAAGATTCTTTATGCTAAATCAATGCTAAATTGCTGCTTTTATTATTATTTATTACTGCCTTGGTTGAAGCAAATAAAATTCTGTAGTTCCAGAACATCCACTGTCATGTTGTTGGAAATCTTTCCTCCAATGTTCTAATAGAAGAGTATCTGGCACATAGTAGATACTCAATACATATATTGAGTCAGTCTTCTAATTGGTTGAAACTTGTTCACTCCCAGTCCTGCAAAGCACTTCAAATATTCCCACCCCTGCATTTTGTTGGCATTCTCTAACCAACCTTCTTTCTCAACAATTACAGTTTAAAAGTGATCTCTACACTAAGCTAATATCTACCAACCTCCTCAATTACTGCCCACCCACACACCCTCACATTTCAAACAAATCAATTTATCTTCAAATTTAAAATGGGAAACATTGAAAAGTTAAAAACAGAGCTACATATTTTTAAGGAAATTCAAGTAGTAAAATCTTATAAATGCAAAAGTGCATGAAACTGACTATATAAAAATTTAAAATTCCTGTTGAAAAGAATAAATAAACCCCTAAGAAGAGACTGGGAAACCATTTCTGAGGTATATAATACATAAGTAATTACAGCTCCTATTCTAAAAAGACCTCTCACAACTCTGTAAGGAAAATGTGCAAACCATGTGACAAGGCAAAGCACAAAGAAAAATAACCTAAATGACAAATAAATATGGAAATGGTTATATAATCTTTCTCGACATTAATACCATGAGCTACAGGTTTTCCTAAGAAATTTGAAAGCGAAACAAATTTTGACTACACAACTCTGAAAAGGAGTTCAGGGAACAGATATTAATTATAGATGTGTAAGTAATAAAACCTTTTAAATTTAATGAAACTCGTCAAAATTTAAATATGTGCATTTCATTTACCAATTTTGAAAATTCTACTCTCAGGATACATAAACAACATCACAACCATAATGCATATGCTCTGGAATGTTTATTGAAATATTGTTTACAATAATACAATATTAGAAATGCCTTAAATATAAATCAAGTGGTTATAATTAAATATAATTAAATATATAAAGTGGAAGCTAATGCATATCTTAAAACATATGATAGAATGTAATTATTCACGTGAAAAGACATCCTGTTCATTTTTAAAGATCACTAATCAGTATGTTGAATGACCTATTTGTGAAATATATGTATGTATGTATGTATGTATATAATTTATGATATAATTATAGACAGTACACACACAATCACACACAATACAATTTGAAAATATGCACCAATATTTCCAGTGGCTCTCTGTGATATATGTACTTACTGAAACTTTCACTGTCAATACATTTTTATTGTATCTAATATTTTTAGATAGATAATATATTTTATTTTTATAATGGTAGAAAAATAATATATTTGCTATATATTTTTTCTTTATTAGTTTATCAAAACTCACATTTGTCTCACCATTATGTCCTATGACATACTAGTATATGAAGCCAGTTTAAGAGCAGGAATAAAATGGTTCAATGACCCCCACTCCTGCTCTAGCCTGTAACAGTAAAAGGTTGGTCGCAAAGCTTGGTCCTGTGGGACTGAAAATTGTCTCCACTGCAGATATTAGATTTCCTGTTAAAAGAAGTCATTGACAAGACCTGTCTAAGTGGTAAGCAAAATAAAGACAACAATCCAGGAGCCCTCAGAGGAAGACTGAAAACAGCTAATGCTCTTTTCTCCAGGCCATTTCCGTTATAAGAGCTGTTAGCCATTACCATGGCTGTGGTCAGTAATTGTCATCAGGCACTTGGCAGGGGTCTTTGTTAGAAAGCTTTCCTTTAAATATAGTCAATAAAAGTCTGTATTGTTAATGCAGAGTCTTAGAATTCTCTGAAATCACTAAAAAGGAACTTAACCAAAAATGAATGAGCAAGTGATTGAGCAAACAACAAAATAAAGAGACGAGAGCTGAAAATCTCAGTGAAGCACATTAAGTGACAACTTCATCATGGGACACAGTGATAAAGACTAGACAAACCCATAATAGAAAAAGAAAAAGCAGAGGAAAGGAGAAAAATAGAGATAAGAAAAATAAAAGAAATTCATCCTGAAATAAAGCCATTATAGTTAATTGCATTAATACCATCTGACTAACAGTACTGTTGGATTTCTGTTTTTATAAATAAGTAGTGGTCCAGTGCACACATTTGTGCACCAGTGGGGTCCCTTGGCCTGGCCTGAAGGATCAGGCCAAAACCAGCTCTCCAACATCCCCTGAGGAGTCCTGGATTGTGAGAGGGCACAGGCCAGGCCAAAGGACCCCACTGGTGCACGATTGGGGCTGTAGAGAGACGCAGGAAGTTGGCCAGCTGGGGAGGAACTCACTTATAAGTGTGATCCTTCAGATGAGATACTTTAAGCTCCAGGAGTAAGCACAATCATGTCCCTTATTCTAGTGTAGTACCTTTATTATTATTGTTGTTATTATTATTATTACTTACAGATAGTAAGAGAGAGAGGGAAAAGAAATAAATGTTCAGAATAGATAGATCCTCCATATATTTATGTCCTTCTTTCAGAAGTAATTTAAATAAAGTACATTCCAGTCTTTTGGAAATAAGTTTTTCTATCTGTATTAATTGTTCTTTTCAAATACCTGCAAATATGTTTTCTTTATTCTCCCACCAAATTGATCTACTTACTCTCAAATAACCAGAGTAGCTGTTTTCATGAATGTCAAAGTCACAGCCTAATTTCAAATTCAGATTTTCAACCAAACTCTGAGGTGGTAAAAATTTCATCACTTCCCTTACATTTGTTATTCAAGTATATAATAATCTTGACTTTGTTTCGTGTATGTTTTATGAAAACTTTTAAATTTTTAGTGAAGGTTACTTTTGCAGAAAAAAATGCTTAATATTCTGACACTAATTTTGTATGAAAAATGCTAATTTAACACATCATCAAACTATTCAGGTTAACGATAATCTTAACAGCAATTACCTGCATAATGATTTTTTTTCATTATAAAATATTGTAGATATTTAAAATCTTTGTAACTGCTGCTCATCTCATGTAGATATAGAGAAATCATGTAAGCATTATCATAACATGTTGATAAATTAAAAATGTGTGTGGTTTAGTTATATTTGGTTCAAATGTTTTCTCTTTACCATTATCAGCCTCCACAGTGTGTAAAATGTGCTAGAAAGAAAGCACCAGGGTTAGCTAATGGACTTCACTTCTAATGCCAAAGACTGACAGTGACCAGAAGCTCTGCAGAAATCATGATCTTGAAGTTTCTAAAGCAGAGAATAGGTTACACTTTCTTTCATTTACCAGAACCCTGACAGCTGATATTTTAGACTCCAGAACTGGGAGAGAAAATCCACTTCTGTTGCTTAAGTCACCCAGTCTGTGGCATTTTGTTATGACGGCCCTTGCAGACTAACTAAAGTTTCAAAATTTATTTCGCTTAATAATTGCTTCCCATCATATGCTGCACTTTGCTATGCTGAAACTAAAAAAGGAAGTCAGTTTTAAACCCGTGTGCTCTCTAAAATGTGGAGGAATTAAATGATATTCTAGTATTTATAATCAGATTCAACATTTCCTTTTAGTTTGCTAAGAGGGAAATAGATGAAGTTGGAGTGTAGCATGTTTGTTCTGAACTGGCATGGTATTTTCATAAGCACCATATATAAAATGTATTCCTTCACATACTTGCTATTTTCACATCTGAAAATTATATACAACATATAAAAGTCAACTTGGAGGGAAAAGGTAACAATTTAAAACTCTGTAGGAATAGGATCAAGAAAGTGTTACAAGCCTGAAGTAATTTAATATAAGAAGTCATTTTTGGTCCCTTAAAATCAAAGCTCCATGTAGGAGGTTAACTTTGTGGTTTTGCCAATGTTTCTGCAGCTCCCAGAATAGTGCCCATGCAGTGGGCACTCAGGAAATATTTATCAAATGAACTGATTCTTATTCATTTCATTACTTATGTGAACACATTGATATGAAATAAAAATCAAGTTAGAAATATCATTTCCCATTCATGTTTTCGGAAATTATTCATAAACATACTCAACATTAGAGTTTCTTCATCTGTAAACCCACTCATTGAGTCATCTAATCAATATCTCCTTATTAGTTTTAGTTGCGTTCAAATTGTTTGAGGGTCAGCATTTTTTGGAAACATGTATTTTTTAATATATTTTTTTTTATTTTTGCCCCTGGAAATATTTCCCCATATAACAGGTATCCAGTTACATAGAATGAGGATTGAATCAATTTTTTCTCATAAGCATCTTGTAGATGGTTATGTGTGATCACCACCTGATGATAATGATATATATCGTAAATCTTATGCATGATAACCCCTAGTGTATTGCTTTTCAATTGATTGTTATAAGGCTTGTCCATAGTGACATCCAACACTTGTTATTGTGCAACTATATACGAAAAATAATTACTTAAACTTTTTGAAATTAATTTGTTTACTTTCTTATATAATTTAAAGTCAACTCTGAACATATCAAAAAATTGTGATTTCTTTAAAACACACATTCATTAACATAATTTTAGATCAATGTCAATTTTTCAAAATGTACTTTTTCCAAAAATGTCCTTCGTCTTTCAGAACAGTGTTTGAGAGGACAGTACTATAACATGTCCTTTGTGAGAATTTGAATATAAGTTTTTCCCCCAAGGGATGATTTTGTGGGAAGAATAATTAGTTTTAAAATATTAATAACAACAGTTTAATACTTTATTAATATAATATTGTATTTATATTACATTCTTCAATATAATATAAAATATTAATAAGACTGTTAATGCCATATTAATAAATATATATTAATCTAGTCCATCACTTTTATTATTTTATTATCCTTTTACATTTCTTTTCTATGTACAGATTTTTCTCCACATCTCTCTTACTTTGCTCATATTTTTTTGCTCTAATAGTACCTTTCTTGTTCAATTTTGTTTTTTAACCCTATGTACACTCACCATATACTCTGTTTCTATTTAGGAGCATGAGTATATGATATCTACTGTGTTAATCTCTCTAATTATCATGCAATATTAGTAGTTTGCCTATTTGTATAAGCTGATGAAAATTCTCCTTTGAGAGAAATCTAGCTACAGTGTGGCCAAGATTCCTAATTTCCTGCATGACATTAAGCTTCCGGTCTGAGATGGGAATACTGCTTCCCAGTTAGAGATCATCTTCTCTGTCTGTGTAGATGGATTTGGTCCACATGATTAAGTTTAGACTCATGGGATATGTATGAGGGTGATATTTGCAACTTAAGGAACTTCTCATTGATGTCCCACTCATCACAGATTTCCTTTTTCCAAATGTCTGGAATGTGGAGGCTGGCGAGGCAGCGTTAGTGATATGGATAACTGTGATATCCAGGAAGTGATGTAGCAGAGGGCAGAGTGGAGCCTTAGTCTCTACTTGACTTCCTAGAGCACATGAACTCTGCAACCTGGACTACTCCCTTCTGGATGTTTTTGTTTGTAACAAGAAAAGTAATTCGATCTAATTCAGAGACACCATTACTACAAGTTAGTTTGTATCCTTATACACCATACAGGAACGGGAAGAAAAAACAACATACATTCCATTTGGAAAATTTCAGTAAACAGAAATGAGTCATTCTGAGCATAGGTTTTGATGTTAGACAATTTTAGTCTTAATTCCAGTTTCACCCTCACTAGGTGGTGAAATTAATTGTGAACAAACAAATCTATGCAAGATAAAATCTAAGTGATTTTATTATGAAAATAAGAACTGTAAAACTACTGTACTTAGAAGTCTTCAATACTTTTCATTGAGAGGGAAATGCCTGTAAAAATATTTTTTGTTTTCCAGAGGTTCACTGATCATCATATGGTAAAGCATGTTTCTACACATCTGTACATGTTAAATCCATGGAGACAGCCTGCTCTAAACTGTTTGAAAATATACTAAGTGTATAATTTTAAAAGGTTTGGAGCCATTAGTTTTAAAATATGCAAATTTGTATGAATATTTTCTATTCACAAAATTCACAACAATGAAGATCAGGAAAGAAAAAAGCAATTACACTAATCAAAATATGTAATGTTGATATAAAACTAAGCATCAAAATTAAATCAGATTTAGAACTTAAATTGTTTATACTAAACAATTATTATACTAAACAATTTCCCCTTGGGGGAAATTAGTAATAAAATTTATTTTTTCAAAATTAATGGAGCATATTATATCACACTGGTCATTTTATAGAATGCTATTCAAAAATTTTAATCATTAATATATGAAATAAAATAATTGAAATTACAATATATGGAATCTTATTCTCATTTTCTTAACAATTCCATGTCTATATATATTTAATGTGTATGATATGTGTATACTGCTACAGATAAGGAAGGCATTTTATAATTATCAAGGAATTACAACTGATCCTTATTATTAAATTTTATTATTGCTTGAAAAGCCCTGCTTCGCTTTATAATCTTGACAGGTTTTGTATGTTCTCTTTTCCAATCACACTTATCAAAGGAGTAAATAGTATAATGAATAAAACACGTAAGAAAGCATACAGAGCTATTATTTGAAAGAATTATTAATTCTTGTTTTGCTTTAATTTGGGATTCTATTCAGTCAAAGGGGATATGTTGAAGCTCTCACTTGTGTCAATAAGTGTATTTTAAGATTCTGGACCTGGAGAGTATTATGCTAAGCAAAATAAGCCAATCAGAGAAAGACAAATACTATATTGATCTCACTAATTTGTTGAATTTAATGAACAAAATAAACTGACAAACAAAATAGAACCAGACACATGAATACATGTAACAGACTGACAGATGTCAGAGGAGAAGATGGTGGTGGGGAAATGGATGAAAGAAGGTGAAGAGATAAGCCAAAGAATATGTATGCACTAGAGGCCCAATGCACGAAATTTGTACAAGAGGCTCAGCTCCCACCACTGCAGTGACTGCCTTGGCCCCCGCCTGCCATGGCTGCTGCCTCTGACCCCTCCCTGCTGCCTTGGCTTCTTCTGGAAGGATGTCCGGAAGGATGTCTGGTCCAATTAGCATATTATGCTTTTATTATTATAGATAGCCCATGGACACAGGCAACAGTGTGGTGATGGCTAGAGGGAGAGCTGACTGGAGGTGAGAAAAGGGGGAAGAATGGGGATGGGTGGGGGACATCTGTAATAGTATCCTATATAATAAAAGCCCAGCGACCAAAATAACAGAACGACCAGAATGACCACAACAACCAGAAAGACCTCGGCCCCTTGCCCTAGCCAACCCCACCCCCCAGCGGGAACCCCCACATTGATCGTGGGCCCCCTTCAGGGCAGGCTGGCTGGCCCCCACCCATGCACTGGGCCTCTATCCTATATAATAAAGAGGTAATATGCAAATTGGCCATCACGCCCTTGCACAAGATGTTCTCCCCCATGTAGTCACAAGATGCCCACCCCCATGTGGTTACAAGATTGCCATGCCCATGTGGTCACAATATGGCTGCCCTCATATTGTCACAGATGGCCACCACAAGATGGCTGGCAAGGGAGGGCAGTTGGGGGCAACAGGGCCAACAGGGGAGGGCAGTTGGGGGTGACTGAGCCTGTAGGGCAGGACAGTTGCGGGGGACCAGACCTGCAGGGAAGGGCAGTTAGGGATGACCAGGCTGGCAGGGGAGTGGTTAGGGGGCAATCAGGCAGGCAGGTAGGTGAGCAGTTGGGAGCCAGCACTCCCGATTGTGAGAGGGATGTCCGACTGCCAGTTTAGTCCCGATCCCTGTGGGGTCCCAGATTGGAAAAGGTGCAGGCTGGGCTGAGGGACACCCCCCATGCACAAATTTTGTGTACCAGGTCTCTAGTAGAAATATAAAACCCTATCCTGCCACCACTCCAACCCACCCACCAAAGGCTCCTGAAACTACAAAATTAGACCACTGATTCAAGCTAGCAGTTCAAAGTGTAAAGCCTTATTCACATGTGAGGAATTCACACCTTTCTCCTACCCCTTGGACTCCATGTCTCAGAGGAGGCATGCACGGTATGGATGTGCAAATGAAAACTCAGAAAAGTCACTCTTTTGGGGTCCTGTGGTGCATCCAGGCAAACAAACTGATCACCAAAAGCCAAGCACCAGACTCTGTCCCTTTCTCATCCCACAGTGTCAGCTCCAGACAGGCACTCCCCATGGCAGGATACAAGGAGAGCCCCATCTTGATTCTTCACAGAGAAGAGAATGCTCAGGAGACCAAGATAATAGACATCTAAGGACCCAAATGCTGGGGCACATGCCACCAGGGCCTGCTCAGCATAAGGCCAATGGGAGCTTGGAACAAGTTCTGGTCTAATTCCTAACTTGGTCATGATCTGCCATTCTGGGGCCGCATCACACACTAGAGTGTATAATTGAGGGGGGCACTTTGGAGGCGCAGGGCTCACCCTAAACCCCAGGCCCCAGGGGCTCTCTGCCTGCCCACCCTTCCCCCAGGTGCTCAGCTCCATCTGTGCCACCAAAGCCCCTTTGCTGGGGCAGGATTGCAGGGGGAAGGCTGGGAGAGGAGTGGCCAGCCTGGCCTCCACTGTGGCTCTTTGCACACATAATAATTAGCTCTAAATATCCAGGGCTTTCAGTTCTCCGACTCTAGGCCTGGGAGCTGCGTCCGGGGTGAACGCACCCACAGAGCTGCTGTTCCCCCGAATGAGGCCTCTTACCAGGCCGGGAAGCTCTATGATCCTGTTTACTCGTTCCCCATGTCTTGATGGCCCTTTTGTCTCTGTCCCTCATTGGATCCCTGCACGTGGAGAACACCCTGCCACTCCTGCAAAGGAACACACACCAGCAGAATCTGCCCTTTCAATAAAAAATGACAAGTGGGAAACACAGTGAATTAAAAAGCAATAACTTAAAAACAATCCATGTGTCTGCAAATGTGTCCCAAATGGCAGCACTTTATTGGGGGTGGCAGGGGCGGGGTGTGTTGGCCACATGTTCTGGAGCCTCAGACACAAAGTGTAGGGGGGTCAGCACCTCGCTATGGACCCCTCCCACCAGCCACCTGGGATGGCAGGGTCTGGGAAAGGGACTTAGTCTATACTCATTTTTGCAGACCCCCACCTGATTCCATAAACCGTTTCCCTTGTTCTGGCATCTGCTTGTCCCTCTTACTCCCCCAGTACCTCCAAACCTTCCTATGCTGAACCCAACTCTCCTTCTGCACCAGCCCTCCCCCCCATACACACACAAATTTCACCTTCTCCCTCCCCCACCCCCAGTCTTCTACCCCATACTTCTTCCTGCCCTGCCCCACCTCCATTCTGCCCTCCTGCCCCAGACCACCCAGCAGCCCTGGCTCCGGGAGAAATGGTTAGAACAAAGCTTTCCTTGGCTGGAAGAGACTCTCCAGGGAGCTGCATGCAGAAAGGTGCTCCCAGTCCTGTACCTGCAACTGCTCTGGCCTGCCAGATGCCAATCAGAAATTGTGTCTCTGGAGACAGAGGGTAGCAGAAGTAGGCTGCTGTCTTTTGAAGCTCTTCATCAGGAAGAAACTCTTCCCCTCGCAAAAAAAAAAGTTCACCCTGCTGCCTCCCTTATCACTTTCAGCAACCTCCCTTTGCCTCTTTCCCTGGAAGTTGAAGGATTGGAATATATATATATATATATATATATATATATATATATATATATATAATATGCAAATCAACCAAAAGGTGAAACAAGCAGAATGACTGCTCGACCAGTTGCTATGAGGCATACTGACCACCTCTCTGTCCCTCCCCCTGGCCAGCAGGCTCCGATCCCCTGATGGCAAATGGGGAACCAGGGGTGGGTGGCAGAGGGGGCAGGGCCAGCTGCCAGCAGCCAGAGAAGATGGCCCTGATCACAGGCCAGGCCTAGGGACTGTACTTGTGCACAAATTTTGAGCACTGGGCCTCTAGTGAACAATAAAAAGAAAAGATTCCCACTTTTTTCTCTACAAACAGTAGAAATTAATTAGCTCCTTTTTAATTTTCTTCATGCTTGCAATTTTTCATTTATACAAAATTAATTGGTTTAAAATATATTAGTCATTCTCAGCATATTGGGACTTGAATACCATTGAAATAGTTTTAAAGAGTGTATTTGGCATATTTGAAATTAGGAAATCTGATATCAAAATGGAAAATGTTTGGCCAAATAATAGAAGTCCTTTTATAATAGAATTGTTTTGTGCTTTGTTTTTATTTTTAGAAGACAGGGTTGTGATGAATAATTTAATAGATATTAAAATATGATTGAATCCTTGATTAGCTTAAATTATTCTAATTTCTAGAGTTGACTTTTGCTGTATTCTCCACTTTTAGTTACATCTCTAGCTAAAAGTAAACTTCCAATATTGAGTTTTGTGTTCAACCTAGCAATATGGACTAAACTTAATTTTACCTTTTATATATACTATTTATTTTATATGTACTATTTCTGATCTTAAAACAGTTCTTAGATTAGCTGGGGAATAAAATCTTCCTTATTCAATCTTTGTGGGGTGACAGCTGCTGGACTATCTATGCTGCCAACCTATGGGCCATATTATGACATCACTGAAGGATAGAACATTTTAAACACTTAAATAATAAAGCAGTGACTCTCATTATTTTGATACATTCTCCAGGCTATTTCTGGCTTTGTCCAGAAAGTTCATACCTGTGAGCTGGTGCCAGGGGAGTCTGTTTCCTAGGTACGTGGGCATCTCAGACAGCCACAAGCTTCCTCTCACTAACCTGTATGCCTGTCTCTGCCCAGATGGTTTCCCTCCTGAGAGAAATGAAATTAACTAGGGCCACGCTTTCCCTCAGCCTGGTGACAGTAAGAATTAAGCTCCCTCCCTCCAGAGAGCACTGGTTCTATGGAAAAGCTTTCTCACTCTGTCTATGTGTGCTGTCATCTAGTTCAATTAAATCTCTAGCTTTTCACTTTTTTGCTTTAATGAAATGTCACCCTTCACCTCTCTCCACACCATAACAACTACAGCCCTGAGTAATTGAAGACCTCTTCATACCAGAGCCTACCTCTAAAGGCTACTTGATTCAGGAGGGGACCTCTATCCTTTGGGGATTTACTCTTTTATATTTCAGTTGACTTGAGCCTAGCCCTCAACCTATATTGGAAATGAAGAAGAAGAAAAAGAAAAAATATATATTCTTCAGTAGATCTAAAATTAAAATATTGATTGTTATACTAGTGTAATTAATGTGTGCACTCAGGGCCATCACTCTTATTTCATTACAAGTCTAAAAGATTCAAATTGACTCTATTTTTCACATACACTTCATGCCTTATTTCTCTTAAGTGCATGAATTAAGTGCACCACACTTCCCATTCATGTCCTTGAAGGACACTCCAGAGAATAAACACATGGTTGTTTTACTTTGTTTATTAATTATCTTTCTCTTAAGGGAACAGGACCACATACCATCCATATTGCATAAGCACTGCTTTATTTGCAAACCTTTATGAGATTTTCATTTAATAAACCTTAATACATTTTGCAGTCAGTGATATTAATAGCCACACAGGAGAAACTACAGTGGGTCATGTTTGATGGACCGGTGACTCCCAGTTCAGTGCTACCCCTGAGCATCCCTAATTATCACACAACTCTTGTGAAACTCTAAAATGACTCTCAGAAGAAAATTAATTTTAATTAGTCTCAATTTTGAAAAATACATCCTGCACACCATTTTTCATGGCTGAAATATTCGCAATCAAATATGGAATGTTGCAATGCTGGTACCGTATCCCTGGCATGCAATTCGATTGCACAAACATGGTTTGAGCACCTGCTTTGCACAGGGTCATGAGTCAGGCCCAGCGAGTGCTCACAGAATACAATTAACACTATGAGAAACTGGAACTCTTATGTGGGACATAAGCATATAAATAATTAAGTAAACCATGAGAAAATTAATTTACTAATAACAAGCTTTGCCATGGGAGAGCTGAGGAAGGAACAATTAACTCTGGTGGAACATATGAAATAGGGCCTTCAGCAGGATGAATTTGAGTAGCACCAGGCCTTGAGAATTAAACAACATGCTGGTGGGTTAATAATGGAGGGTGGGCACTGTGGAAAGGGCACTTGTTTCCCCAGAGGAGCAAACACAGAGGCCCAGGAAAGTAAAAAGAGTATGAGGTAGAAACCTGTGAAAATATAATGATTTTGTCTTTTAAAACTAATAAGAACCATGTGTATGATAATTAAAAATCAAATATATTTCTCCCTCCCACCACATAATTTTAGCCAATACTCAACTTGGTTGAAAATGTTCTGAAATGTGGGTATGAGTTCTTGTTAACAGTGTAACTGGGGATGTCAATATGTCAACATTATTAAATGTATTATTATTTAATCATTAAAATTTTGCCTTGAGCATTTATCACATGCATGACAACATGCTAGGAGCTATTTATTTTAAACTAGAGATCTGGTGCACAAAATTCATGCATGGTGGGGGGAGGGGGACCCTCAGCCTCGCCTGCACCCTCTCGCAATCCAGGACCCCTCGAGGGATGTCCTACTGCCGGTTTTTGCCCAATTCCGCAGGGATTCCTGTGGGATTGGGCCTAAACCGGCAGTCGGACATCCCTCTCACAATCCAGGACTGCTGGCTCCTAACCGTTCGCCTGCCCTCCTGCCTCATTGCCCCTAACCACTCACCTGCCTGCCTGCCTCATAACCCCTAACTACTCTTCATGCCTGTCTGATCATCCCTAATCACTCTGCCTGCCTGCCTGATCTCCCCTAACCACCTCTGCCTTGGTCTCCGCTACCACAGCTTTGTCCAGAAGGACATTTGGAATGATGTCTGGAAGGTCGTTTGGCTGTCTGGTCTAATTAGCATATTACACTTTTATTATTATAGACTAGTAGCCCTGCGCATGAATCCATGCACCAGTAGCTCTTTGCGGGACCTGGCCACTTCGCACCCGCTGCCCAGAGGCTCTCCGTGGCCCAGAGGTCTATCTGCGGCTGGGCGGGGAACGCTTGCCTCGTCACCACAGCAACAAAGCAAGCATTCCACCAGGCCGCTCATGCTGCCAGCTCTCAGTGGCCGCCCCTCCCCTTCCCCCGAGACTGGGGGACTCTGGCAGGGCTGAGAGGACTGGGCACTGCCATCTTGTGGCTAAGGGTGCCACCATCTTTGTGATGGAATGATGGTTAATTTGCATATTACCCTTTTATTAGGTAGGAATAAAGTAAAACTCCACATGATCACCTCTGACTTCTCATTCTTTCCCTTTTTCATCTATATTCTCACTCGTACTTCTAAACCCAGACTGCTCCTCTGCCATACATTACTCTTGCCTATATGTTCCTTCATTCTCACAAAAGTGTTATATTTGGTTGAGAAAGAGGCCAAGATACTAGTACATTGCAGAAAGAAGGAATATTAGTTATTTATTTATATAATTCATTAACTCATATTATGTATTGTTGTATATTGACTGTTATCAACAAAATAGACATATACTCTCTTGCTGATGTGTGTGTGTGTATGTGTTGGGTATGTATGATCTCCATTCAATTGTATTCATCCCAAAGAAAGGGAGGGGGGACTACTAATGTGGAATATGTTGATTAGGAAGCAGTCAAAGGAAGGCAAGCTTTGGCTAAATAGATAAAATGAATTACCAATAGTCAAAGCTCTGAGTCAATGGTAAATGGAATTTTGTAAAATAATATGTCTACTGCTATAATATACCGAGCATTCACAGTCACAGGCAGAGGTACTGGAGCAGAGATTCCTCCAGTTTTCTCATTTGGGAATTGGCCTTTATTACCTGAATACGGTTACATAGCAATCTCACATGTTAACCCATTATGTCATTGGGATGACCATTCCATGAGGCTGGTTTATACATATTTAGGATATTTCTCTCTTAGTTTGTGGTGTTGCTAGCATACAGCCCAGTATCTAACAATCCCAGAATGGGATCTATCCCCGAAGGCCTCTCCCACATTGACTTTTGGGTTGGTATACTATGTCCAGCCTGCTAACTCTTTTTGTAACTAATGTTTTGTAGGGACTCAACCATTTACATTTGTGTATGTTTTGTCTACAGCAAAATTGACTGGTTATGAAAGAGATGGTATGCCCATAGAATCAAACATTTTTTTATCTGGCATTTACAAATCATGATTGCTGACCTCTGCTATAAACCACACCTCAGTGCTGCCTTTCTCTTCCCATTCTCACTCCAGAATGTCATCCAGTGCTAATGCTTCCAAATGCTTAGGACACTGTTGTCAATGTAGTTATTAAATATGAAATATAGATCAATGTGTCTTATCTCTTTGGTTCATGATTATATTACTCGTGACCTGGTACATGGATTCATGCACATTGAAAGGAAATTAATTAGAAGAAATATTTTAATATCGCTATTCACCCTTTCTCTATAATAGAAGTGTCAGAGGTGAAAGAAAAGTAGTAAAATGTATATGAAAATAATATATAAATTGATTAATAAACAATAATATGATATAAAATTAATAAATAAACAACAAAGACATGATATAAAAACATAAAAACATGATATAAAAACATTGATAAAAACAATGACTGATAAATTGATTAAACTTATTCTAATATTTCCCTTTATACCATATTAAGAGTAAAAACACTTTCAGAGTGCTTGACTAATTTCCCTTGTGATGAACTTTAACCTCACATGCTCTTCAAACTCAAGAGAAAGCAATATATAACTGACCATGTCCGAAAACAGGTAAGAATATTCCTACTCTGTCTAGAGTTGTCTTTGTGATTTATTAATAGTCATTGCAAATGCTGGCATCACGGGAAACTGTCTTCGAATTAATTTAAATGGGAGGCCAGTGTCATATGAGGACAAATCAATTCTTGGAATCAGAACAACCTCTCCTTCTATTAATACTTCAGCCTCGATTATGTTAGGTCGTAATCTTGTGATAATAAATCCAGTACCATTACAAAGACCCCATTTATTAAGATTTCTCAGTAGCATGATGATTGCATCTACTTTCAATTTTAATTTAGGACATGGCATTCCCGAAGTAATACTATTAAGAAATTCGATGGGAAAATGTTCCTTTTCAGCATCATGAGGTTTTCCAGTCAAGTGAAGCACCCCAACGTCTCTTTCAGGTAATTGTCAGCAACACAGCAGTAAATATAAACAAGAAGCAGATTATTATTATAGATCATGCAGGGAGAACAAAGGGTAAAATATTTAACTGCAGCAGTGATTGACTATATTCTGAGCAGTGAGAAAACCTGAAGTCATTTTCAAGTTCCACCATTTCTTACTTCTTTTCAGTTGGGTCAAGTTTCTAAACTTTCTAAATCTCCATTTTCAGACTAATGAAAAGAAAATAGGATTCTATCGAGTCTCGTATCTACCTACTCCAGGATTTCAGTGAGGATCAAATGAGATGAGGCACATGAAAACACTTCACAGACATTTGGTTAAACAGTAAAATGTTTGCACCTGGCTATAAAGCAAGTCAGGTTCCTGGGCTGAAGAAACTCCAAGGAGGCTAGTTGCTAGGGAGAGGAAGCCAGGTATTGCTACATGACGTCATTACCCAGCGTCCACAGTGACCATTTCTGGGCTGGGCTGGCTGGGCTGTGGGCCACATTTTGCACCATGGGGTCTTGGCAGCAATGGCTGCAATTTGGTGGGGTGTCATTCCAGGTGGTGGCGGGGCCTGTGTCCCACTTGGGGGAAGCAGAGTGTTGGTTTGTCAGTACCAGGTCCGTGGTGCCATTTATTATTAAATGGCCAATGCGCATCATGGCAGCTCCTGTGTGGAGGATCTACCCCTTGGTGGTCAGTGCATGTCATAGCTACCGGTCAGATGGACACTTAGCCTTTTATATTTTTTACTAGTGGCCCGGTGCACAAAATTTGTGCACAGGGGTGGGGAGGGGAAGCGTGTCCCTCAGCCCGGCCTGCACACTCTCCTATCTGGGACCCTTCAGGAGATAACTGTCAGTCGGCCATCCCTCTCACAATCCAGAACTGCTGGCTCCTAACCGCTTGCCTGCCTGCTTGATTGCCCCTAACTTATTCTGCCTGCCAGCCTGATTGTCCCTAACTGCTTCCCTGCTGGCTTGATTGCCCCTAACCACCTCTGCCTCGGCCCCGCATCCAGGATCCAGGATTCCCTCCTCCAGCCGACCACAGGCACCCGGGATCTGGGCTTCCCTTCCTCTGGTCAGCCATAGGCGCCCAGGCCGGCTGCAGCCGCAAGGGATGGTGGGCAGGTAGCTTCGCCTGGGCTGTAGCCACAAGTACTGGTGCCCGGGACCATAGGGTGGGCGGCTTCTCCATCTACCAGGCTGTAGCCAGCTGCAGGTGCTGGCGCCTGGACCACAGGCAGGCGGCTTCTCCGTCTTTCCTGGGATGCAGTTGTGGGCAATTTCTCCGACTGGCTGCAGCCTGGGATAATGGGGCAGGTGGCTTCTTCGTCTCCCAGGCCGCAACCAGCCTCAGGCGCTGGGGCCCAGTTTCTCTGTCTCCCCCAGGATGTGGGGCAGGCAGACATAGCTGTTGGCTGAGGCCTAGGATCATGATGGGGCAGGCGGCTTCTTTGTCTCCCAGGCTGCAGCCAGCCTCAGGTGCTGGCACCCAACTTCTCCAACCCCCACAGGCCTGGAGCGGTGGCAGGGGGGTGGGGAGAAGGGCTGCCGTCATGTTTTTTGGTTAATTTGCATACTCTGATTGGCTGGTAGTGTAGCGGAGTGATGGTAATTTGCATGTTTCTCTTTTATTAGTGTAGAGATTTTATATATAGCCAATATATATAGATTGTCCCTCTCTTTCCTACCACTTGACAGCATATAAAAGCAATAACAAGATGACAAAGCAAACAAACATGAATGCACCTGGATTCCCACCACCCCGAGATTCATGACAGGACGTTCTCATGTGTGGAGATGTGTTTCCATTATCTCAAGTAGTGGAGCCCAATGCATTTTCTGATATTATCATAATTATGAGTCAGTTCAATTCTACAGGGTTATTTTCATAATATAATAACAGGCAAAGTCTCCACATTATACTCTTAGTTTTAAATGGGTGATGAACAGAGACTTGACTTGGGGTGGTGAACAGATGCAGTGTACAGATGATGTGTTGTAGAATTGTGCACCTGAAACCTGTATAATTTTGTTAACCAGAGTCACCCCAATAAATTCAATAATAAAAGAAAATAATTTGGTGTACTTTCATGGTACATCTAATTTTAGAACCTAACAAAACCTTCAGCAATATATTTTATACTGAATGTGTGTCCACAACCAGATGTCTTTTAACAAATCTGTTTCAGTTTTCTAAAAAAAAAAAAAAAATATCTCACAAGGTTATTATGAGCAGTAAATAAGACAAAATAGAATATATTTTATAAGGTTTTATAAAATATATATGTCAGACATTGTTCTAGTCGTTTACATATTTTGTAGGCAAAATATTTCATCTCTGTTGCAATTAGATCAGTAATTCTCTGTTCTGACTCATCAGAGGTGCATGAAAGCCCCCCCTCCCCAGCTGTGCTTGGAAAGGATGCCACCAGTTTCCTATCAAATCATGTGCGTTGTTCTGCAACCCCAATTCTCATTACAATGGGATATAGCAATTTATGACATGGCCTCAGTGCTCTAATCCATATTACCTGTTATTATCCCATTTTAGCACTCTAGAATAATGACTACTGCTCTGAGATGTATATTTCTACTGTTTGTGGAATACTAACTCTAGATGCCAGCATCTTTCTGAAAAGTCAAGTACTGTAGTTTTATACTTTTTTCAATACCCCAGTCCTCTTCCACTCCTGGCCAAACTCTCTCAGTTTAATCTGGGTGGGTGTGATGGCTCTGGGTGAGCAATTAAACCTAACATCAAGAAATGCTGCTTTAAGATTATTTTGTCCAACATCAACTTAGTTGGTACTTTGGGCTCTCTCTGGAGTTTTATGCCGACCTTGGATCACCACATGCAATTGGGTCAGTGTATTAAAAATAACCATCTGCCTTTTGGGATTTAAAAACAGGCCAGCACTTTGGTGCTTCTATTTTTTGTTGGCGTGTGATGAAGGATAATGATATTGAAGGATCTGATACCCTTTCCCATGAAACCCAGCTTTTTAAATGCCCATTGTTCTACAAAAGGAGAGGCCTCTTGAGTAAAAATGTGTATGTGGTGGGGGGGTGTGGGGGAGGATCATGCACAGACTCTAGAGCCGGCTGCCTGGGCTCCAAAAAGGTTTCAGCTTTGGGCAAGGTAGTTCCTCTGTGCCTTGGTTTACCATCTCTAAACGAGGTGATAAGACATCATATGGTGCTATAAAGATGAAATGAGCTAACTCACCTGAGTTTCATGCAGTGTCTGACACTGAATGTTCAATGTAAGCAATCATTATTGTTCTTGTTGTAGTTATTTCTCTCCACACATTTAATAGTTCTATGTCTTTGAATTCTCTAAGGTTGGTTGCTTTATTTCTATAATAAGAAAAATGCACCACTTTTAAACAATTATTTTAAATAGTAAATCTATATTGGATAGAATTTATCCGGGATGACCTATAAAACAAATAATAATGTTTGAATAAACAGAATTCTAACATTTTAACTTAACATGTTGGAAAGTGTTTAGAGAGACTTGAATACTCCCAGGGAAAAAAGCAATTCCCATATGTTTATTCTGTCAACGAATGAATAAATGCTTACCTTGTTGTTTCAAAAAGTGTTTCTTTTGTGTTCACAACAGTCTCAGTGCTGTCTCAACAATCTAAGAGTTGAGCAGGTGTTGTTTGAACATTTTTTCCATGCGACTGAGCTAGGGGAGAGTGAGGTGTCTACATAACCTGGCATTTATAAACGTTAATTTGAAATAAAGTGACCTTTGACTTGAAAACTAAAACTACCATTACTATTCCAAAATTATTTCAAAGGTTTCTATGAAAAAAAACAGTTATTGTTTTTTTCTTCCTAATTATGCTTACATATAATTAAAAAAAACAAACCAATAGATTCTTAGCATTATTGGTGGAAAATTATAGGTTTCTTTGTCAATCATGGTCTCTGTAATTCTCTCATTACAAATTTAACATTTCCTTATGGTAAGTTTTTTTTTTTTCAAAAGTGGTATATTTCAAGTAAGAATCTTGAATATTAGGTAAATTTCAAGTACACACATACAAATATATGTGTATACATATATGTGTATTTATATAAACTCATTTTTCTACTGTTTCTTTTCCCTAATTGTACTTTTCTAGCAGCAACTCCCCCTCCCCAAAGGAATGTCACAGTGGTGCATTATAACTTTACTTTCCATTTTATGATCAGGAGCTATTAAATTAGACCCATTGGATGCAAGGGAGCTAACACTAGGAGCTATAGCTCCTATTTGGGTAGGCACTTCTCAGCTAACACTAGGAGCTGTAGCTCCTCTATTCTCTTATGAAAACTGCCATGAATTATTGGAGGACAGGAATATTTGACAGCAGTTTACAATGGCCAATACTAATAAAACCTAAAAGTAGTTACATATGATAGTATTACTGCTGAAAAATATGAGTTAAATAACAAAATTAGGTCTCATACTTGTATTGGACTTTTGCTTTTCACATTTTATCTTTTAAAATAAGAAAGATGATTTCTAGAAAGATTAACAATTAATTCAATATCCTTCGGCTCCTAAGGTACCAATCACATGCTTGAACTACAAGATCCAGGTGCAATTGTTATTGCTTTTATAATACCTTTCTAAAGACTTTCAGTTAACCATCTCTCTAAACTTATCCACCATTGTTTCTATGCCTTGAGCATTACAAGGCAGGTGCTTGTCATATAGGTTATTAGCTGTCACATTTGTGCATTGAGAAACTGAGGTTCAGAATGTTTAAGAATCTAATTCAAGATTACACAGTCAAATGAGAAAATTGAATTCAAACCCTGGATTTTCTGATTGTGAGTTCCACAGCCTTCCCATTATACTAAAAACTGGGTGATATGTTACATATACCTAAGACAGATGTACTTTTTAAAATGTTTATAACTTTTCATTTTCACTTAAGAACAGCATTTGAGCTTGGATATCCCTTAGATTGCTTATTTAGCTCAGACTGAAAAATATGGAAAAGCAAAACAACAACAACAAAAACTAGATTCAGAAAATATTATATACACCTTTTCATGGCTATGGTCTAGATAAGTACTAGAAAAATGGAAACACTATAGTTCCATGAAAGATTTTAGAGGAGTAGGGCAACTTCGAGATTTTCATTTTCTGCTAAAGATTGCAATTATTGGCTATTCATAGACCTGAATTCAGAAGTCTACTGATACAATAAACTTAGTGAGCAATGAAATTAAATTAGCTACAGTTCAAATGAAGGTATTTAGATTGTACAACCAGTAACCATGAGCAATAATGCCACCAAAATCATAAGCGTACTTTCACTTCCTCTTTTAAGAACTATCAAGGAAGATAAATTACATGGGTTTTGGATTTCCAGATTCCCTAGACAAGTAAATCTACACAAGTTTCCAAAGGTAATTTGTACTAACTACTTAATTAGGAACTCTGGGCTTGTTCTGTGAGACAGTGACTTTTCTGGTGGGACTTTTTGCAAATCCTCAGTGAATCATGGGTTGTTGTTTTTTTGACTCAGGAACATTCATATCTGGTACACAAACACCTGAAGATTAGAAACTATTCATTTTTTCATTTCAGATCAGGGAATGGGAATTTATCAACATAGATTAAAAATGATAAGCATGCAGCTAGACCAGACAATTCCTATGACTAAGTAAGATCCAGGGAAGAAAGGAACATTTATATATATATATATATATATATATATATATATATATATATATATATATATATATATATATATTATAATTGAGTAGAATTTTTGTCTTAAACCATTACGGTATTTGCTTAGAAATTAGAAGAAGAGAGTTCTCATGTACTTAGTCTAATTTCCTCAGCTTTAATGAAAATACTTGCCATGAGTTTTCTAGGTAACTGGAAATCATGGAAATTACATGGAAGACAAACTCTAACCAATCAGAACATTTAAGAGAGTACTATACTATTACCCAACCTGTGGCACCTAACTATATTATGAAAATGGACAGCACATTTATTTTCCTCATTCAAAAATGCATTTTCTTTTTGTTAAATACTTTATTTTTTTAGAGCAAGTTTAGCTTTACAGGAAATTTGAGAGAAAGTTAGAGAGATTTTCCATATGTAATCCACCCCCACATATGCAGAGGCATTATAAATATCACTCACCAGAGTGGCCAGTTTTTACAAAAGATGAATCAACGTTAACGTATCATAATTAACCAAAGTCTATAGTTTATCTTAAGATTCACTATTGGTGTTGTATATCCTATAGATTTACAAAAGTATACTAATATGTATACCTCAGTACACTGTCACACACAGTATTTTTGCTGGTTTAAAAATCCTCTGTGCTCTGCCTGTTCATCTCTCCTTTCCACCCTTGGCAACCACAGATCTTTTAACTGTCTTCACAATTTTGCCTTTTCCATAACATCATATATTTGGAATCATACACCATGAAGAATTTTATTTATTTTTTATTAGTTAAATGTTTTTAAAAATATGTTTTCATTGATTTTTAGAGAGGTGGGGGGAAGGGAGAGGGATAGGGAGATACAAACTTCAATGAGAGAGAAATATCACCGATCAGCTGCCTCCTGCATGTCCTCCTGCACTGGGAATCAAACCAATGACTGCTTGATTCATGGGTTGAAACTCAACCACTGAGCCACACCAGCCAGATATATAGATTTTTAGATTGACTTTTTGTCACTTAGTAATAGTCACTTAAGTTTCCTCCGTGTGCCTTCATGGCTTTATAGATGATTTCTGTTCAGCACTAAATAATATTCCATTGTCTGTATGTACCACAGTTTATCCATTTACCTAACAAAGAACATCTGGTTGATTCCAAGTTTTTGAAATTATAAGTAAAGCTGCTATCAACACTCATATGCAGGTTTTTGTGTGGACATAGTTTTTCACTGATTGCTTGATCAAATGGTTATAGTATGTTTAGTTTTGTAAGAAAATGATACACTTTGTCTTCCAAATTGCTAGGCCATTTTACATTCCCATCAGCAGTGAATGAGAGTTCCTATTGCTTCAGATCCTTGCCAGTATTTGGTGTTATCAGTGTTCTGGATTTTAGCCATTTTAATAAGCATGTAGTAGTATCTTATTGTTGTTTTCATTTGCATTCCCTGATGATATATGATGTGGAGTATGCTTATTTGCCATCTGTAGATATTCTTTGGTAAGGTCTCTGTTAAGGCCATTAGCTCATTTTTAATTGGGTTGTTTTCTTATAGTTGAGTTTTAAGTGTTCTTTTTATAATTTGGTTAACAATCTTTTATCAGATGTGTCTTTTGTTAATATTTTCTTCCAGTATAGTTTGTCTTCTCATTCTATTGATAGTGCCATTCATAGGGAAGAAATTTCTAATTTTAATGTAATTCAGCATATTTATATTTTTTTCATGGATTATGTGTTTAGTGTTATATCTAAAAAGGCATCACCATACCCAATATCATTTAGGTTTTCTTCCATGGTGCAGTTTTCAGCTCCTTAATTATTTTAATTACCTCCAAATCATACACTGTAGGGATTGAATTAGAAAGCATTATGGCACTTTGCTTTCTGCATTTTAAGAATCCAGGGTTAGATTTCAAGGAATTAATTTAACATGAGGGCTTCACTGTGATATTATGGTTCTTCTGGTACAAGCAATAGAAACGTGGTTTAAAGAGAAAAAGAAACTGTAAATGATATCAAGAATTCAGAGAGTCAAAGGGGGTCTCAAAACAATGTGATAGATGGTCAAGGTGCCCACGTCAAGATAATTGTTCCAAATGTTTTCACTCCTGCATTATTCTATTCTACATTCAAAGTCCAGGGGGAAAGTGATACACAGGGATTTTTTTGAGTGTCACAAACACACTCTCCAGCTAGGGAAATGGAGAGGATCTTACCGATCTTCAGCTGTCACATCAAGAATTCATATAGGAGTAGATCCTCAAAGAACACTGAATATGTTAATAAAAAAGAAGAAATTATGACTTCTAGGCATTATAGCATGTGCCTGTTACACTCATAATGACAAGGTTCTTGTGTATTTTAGTTTTTCATGACAATGTGATAAAATTACCTCAAATGTAATAGCTGAAAACATCTATTAATTATCTCAAAATTCTGCAGGTCAGATATCTGGGCAGGCTCAACTGGGTTCTCTGATTAAAGTCTTACAGGCCAAAATCATTTTAGAATGCTTTCCTCCTACACCTTTTCAAATTCTACCTCTATCTCAGGACTCTATCAAGTGTCATCAGGAAATCTTTTGGTCTTCTCTAATTCACTCTGGTATCTTTATTCTAAGCAAATGCAGTATACATTGTTTGTATTATACAAAATTTTCTGCACTCAAATTTCGACACATTTTTAAAACATGGACTATTAAGCTATCACAGAGTGCCTATTTCTCCCAGAGCACTAACCAAAGTTTCAAGTACATAGGACATAGTGGTTGTTATCATATATATAATATGCAAATTAGGCTGGGAGGCCGTATCGGGATGACTGGACAGGAGGAGGCTACACATGCAGGTGAGGCACAGAGCAGAGACAGAGACAAAGACGGGGGCCTGCCCAAGCCAGCGCGGCAGCTCCAGCAGCCCGTAGCGGACACAGTCAGGGGGTCTGGGGGACCTGGGGCAGAAGTCAGGCACAGGTCCTGGCCACCCACAGCGCCAGTCTGGCACGGGTCCCGGCCACCTGTGGCACTGGTCCGGCCTGACTCTCACGGTGGCCCATGGGGTGCCTCCTCACACGGTGGGAGGCAGGGTACCTTTTCGCATGTGCTGGGCCTCTAGCATGCATATATATATATATATATATATATATATATATATATATATATATATATCCAAGGAAAGTACAATGTCAAAAAAAAGTAATCTAAAGCATGAATTCTTTCCATTAAACCTGAGTTATTGTCCTGTTTTACATTCAATGAAGCACTTCTTTTTTGAAAACCATTTTCCAGGTACTTGTTTATCCTCTCTTATTCCTGCCTTTTGCTGCTCCTTGTCCATACAAAATAGTTCCGATTGGGGACAAGGGGAAATCTGTAACTGAAAGGCTAAAATGCGTAAGCATGTGAAAAAATGATTGATTATGAAAAGCAAAACAAAACTGCAGAAATTTCAGCATCCTACAAAAATATGTGGACTCCTCTATCCAGCTTTCTGTGCCCCAGGTAGATACATTTTGGAACAAGGCGCTTGGCTTAATAAGAGCTCTGACACTAAATGAAAGGTTTTCAGCCTTGATGGTGCAGCTCTGAACATACTCTTCTGGTGCCAGATTGGGCTGCCCTGGAGGTGACAGGATTTGATGGGCCTGTATGCATGTGTAGTATCCGTGGATGAAGACGCAGGGGCTGAGAGGCAGGCAGCCCCTGACAGAGAGAACTGATGGGAAGTAACATCAAAATGTACTGTAATATGACGAAATTCAGTGGCCATAGAGCCAGCCCATTAAGGAGCAAGGTTTGAGCCATCAAGCTGAGACATAGGGCCATTTACCTTGCTCACTGATGGCAAAATAAAGGCAGGCCACCCTATATTCAGCAGTAATTGGAATGGCTTTTCCATGCTCCCTGACATTTCTATTTCAAGACTGTATCAGAATGTTTCTATCTTTGATGTCTATTTTTTATTTTAGTCAATTTTAATAATAGGATTATATATTTTCATGGCATTTCTTCCCAAATACAGAGGTCATCTATCACAGAGAAAATAACACTAATTCCCCTTATGTGAGATGTGGAATAGTGACTAAGATGGCTGTATCTAAAAATATTTTCTAGTAAAACAACTGGACCTTCCTCTATCTAAGGACTGTTTGTATTAAATAGAAAGCATAATGAATGAAAGCTAGTGAGTCTCGGACTTGGCTTGATGTGCATATTCCAACTCTGCTTACTTTGTGTTCCCTGAGGAATGGCTTTAGCCTGTCAGAGTTTGTATTTTGACGTGCTGAAGTGAGCCCTGACATGTTATCTCCAGACCAAGTACTTCATCCTTGGACAGTAGAAAAGAAAGAACTCATGTTTAAGGATTCCTTATTAATGTGAATTCTATGATCTCATTTGGAAAGGTGAAATTGCAAATAATTTTGTATGTTTTGGTTCAGGATATACTAATTTTACTATATGGATTAAAGACAGCCTTGCTATGATCAATGAGCAAAGAAATACAACTATTTTAATTTATTATTTGAGTTAAATTTTGGGTTTGTAATTAATATAATCTATCCTATATAATAAAGAGGTCATATGCAAATTGACCATTACTCCAACACACAAGATGGCCGCCCCCATGTGGTCAAAGATGGCTGACCCCATGTGGACACAAGATGCCTGCCACAAGATGGCCAGCAAAGGAGGGCAGTTGGGAGGGTCCAGATCTTCAAAGGAGGGCAGTTAGGGACAACCAGGCTGGCAAGGGAGGGAAGTTAGGGGTGACCGGGCCGGCAGGGGATCAGTTAGGCATTGGTCAGGCTTGTAGGGGAGGATAGTTAGGGGTGACCAGGCCTGTAGGGGAGGGCAGTTAGAGGCAACCAGCCTGCAGGAGAGAGCAGTTAGGGGCAACCAGGCCAGCAACTTCCTCTGGCACCCACCGCTGGAGACGGCCCTGCTTGCACCCACTGCTAGAGCCACTGCTCGCACTCACTGCCAGCATCAGCCCCACTCGCACCCACAACTGGTGCTGGAGCCACTGCTTGCACCCGCTGCTGGCACCCAGCGCCAGTCCCAATTGCTTGGCACTGTCAGCGGGTGCAAGCAGCGGTTGCTAGCCCGGATCACCCCACAGGGCTTCTCCACTTCCCTCTGCTTCTGAGGGGTGATTGGGGCAGCAGCCACTGTTCACACCTGCTGACAGAGTTGCCCCCACTAGCACCTGCTGCTGGCACCAGCCCCAGTCATCTGCACAGTCACCGCATGGGAGCAGTGGCGGTGGGAGCATGGCTACGGGCAGACAGGGGACTGGGGGCCATGGTGGTAGAGGCCAGGCAGGTCACAGAGGATGGGCCAAGACCTGCCCCTGTGCCCACCACAGCCTCGCAGCCCACAGTTCCTTTCAAGGGCCCCTAGTTAGTTAATAATGATAAAATAGACTAGTTCTTTAAGTATACCTAAAAATATAAATATGCCAATGAAATATGATCTTTAGCTTCTGTTGTAACAGCTTTGGAACTGGTCTGAAGGAAGCCTATTGGGAGGCAGACATCTTGGGCTATCTGAGTCCAAGTGATTGAGCAAGGGGGTTGCATTGGTGTCATTTGGGTCTTTTTTGGATAATGCCTTGAGGCCCAACATCATTTCTTCTCTTTGTTTCCAGGCATAGAGGTCAGAATCCAGATAGATACTAACTAGTTAGATACTAACTCTTGGTTGTCTTGAGTCACATCATTTCTAGGGGATAAATGCTAACCTGTGAGCAAAGGCAGGTGAATACAGGAAGAGGTAATTGATACTCTTCCCTTCACACAATACATCAAATTAATAGGTCTGTTTTCTCAGACATATTGTACCCTTTGTGTGTGTGTGCCTGGGGGTGAGGTCCAGAGAGTATTTTTTCATCAGCATTTCTGGTCTTTCCCAATCTAATGAGTCACTCTGTAGAAAAATCCTTCAATTTCTCTACCCAATCAAGTACCTAGACCTTCCTAGGCCAAGCAGATGACCTGTGCTCCCGTAGGTCAGATCCAGCATTTGCTTCTTGCCCGGTATGCCTATGTAAGACTCTGGACTGGGTGCCAGCTAGGCTGCCTCATCCTCCTCATCCCCATGTGCAAAGCCAGTCCTTACGATTGGGGTCCTTCCTGTGTATGGAGAGTTCTTCACCTCTACTGGAACTGAAATATTTCTATGCTGTCCATTTCATGTGAGAGAACATTGTTCCTCAGGTAAGAAAATAATTTTTTTCTTATCTTTCCAGGAATTGTGCCAGGAGATTTTTGCATTTATTTTCTCACCAAGTCCTGAAAACAATGTTAAGATGCAAATATGATTACTGACATTTTATAAACAAACAGGCTTATATTATTTAATAATTTGCTCAACATGACTGGATACTATTTACTTGAGTAAAAGGAGACAGCTTGATAAGAACTGAAGTTCCTAAAGTGTCCTCTTCTCCGAGTTAATTTGAATTTTAGATCATAAAATGTCTTACAAATGGCAAGTTTTTACAGATTCTAATAACATATTTTATAGGATGATGATTGCAATTTAAGCGTCTGAACCTCTGTATCTCTGGATGTGAGAATATTTTCTCATGCTTTGTGATAAAAGTAATATTTATCTTATCACTTTATCATTTTGTCATTTTAAATTATTTTAATAATTTTTCTTCCACTTTTGCATTAGTCAAAACAGTGTTGCAAGTAGTAATCGAATCCAACTAAAATTAACTTAAGCCAAACTAAATAAGTAATCCTACCTAATAAAAGGGTACTATGCAAATAACCATCACTCCGTTATGCCCATGATTGGGCTGGCAGGAGGCTGGGGGGCGGGACTCAGGGTGGCCTATCCGGCCGTTGAGAAGATCAAGATGGCGGTGCCCAGTCCTCTTAGTTCCAGGGGTCCCTGGGAAGATCGCTGCCCCGGGGAGGCGAGACCAGGCTGCCCAGCCACTCCCGGGGGTCCCTGGGGAGATTGGCAACCTAGGGGGGCGTGTCCAGGCACACCCAGCCACTTCCGGGGGTCCCTGAGGAGATCGGCAACCAGGGAGGGGGGGTGGCATGGCCTGGTCAGCCCAGCCGCTCCCGGGGATCCCTGGTGAGATCGCTGCTCTGGGGGGCGTGGCCGGGCCCGCCCAGCCACTCCCCGTGGGTCCCTGGGGAGATCAGCAACCCGGGGGCAGGGCGTGGCCAGGCCGTCCAGCAGCTCCTGGGGGTCCCTGGGGAGATTGGCAAGGATGGGGGGTCCCTGGGGAGATCAGCAACCAGGGGGGCGTGGCCAGGCTGGCCCAGCCGCTCCCGGGGGTCCTTGGGGAGATCAGCAACCCAGGGAGGTGAGGCAGGACCCACCCAGCTGCTCCCGGGGTCCCTGGGAACATTGCAGGAATGGGGTTGCTGAGACCCAGACCAGGCCTCTGGCCACTAATTCATAGCTTCCTGGAGACCTAGGGCAAGGATCTGCCTCATCTGCAGAGAGACAGAGGTTCTGCAGTGCCCCCAAGACGTGGGTGGGCCCAGCCAGGGATCAAGGGGCATGGAAGGACTCCTGGCAGAGGGGCAAGGACCCTCACCCCTGAGGCGGGGGTTGAAGGGTGGTGCCACCTCAGTGGAGGGGTGCTGCACTGCAGGGTACTGGACTCACTGACGTGATTCAGAGAAGCTCCCAGTGCTAACTGGCCACGCTCAGGTGGCCTTCACACTTCAGAGGCGGTGACTCCTGCTCCTGCCTTGACCCAAAAGCAAGCCCGGGGTGCCCTGCCCCATGGCAGAGCATGCCTAGGCAGTGAGTGCGAAGCCTTCCACCTGCTCTGGAGAAGCTGGGGGAGTAAAAAATGGGGGGCAGGGGATGGGGAGAGGAAAGAATGTGGAGCATCCGCAATGAAGAGGTGCTCGAGAAAGAGTCTCGGAAGCCTGACTGGAAGGTTTGTTCTGTTTGCCAGGCGACTGCCCCTTAGGAAGCACAAAGAGCATGGCTCTGAGGGCTTCCCGTGTGCTGAGTCAAGTTCCACAGCCAACTGGAATTGGCCTCAGTTAACTGGTCTATAAAATGGATGAAGCGTGTCCCAGTGCCTTCACTGAGCTTTGATGGCCAATTGAGATACTATATAGAGAAAATGAGGGAAGAAGTGAGAAAGAAAAGGAAGGATGAGCAACACAAAAGAAAGACTGAAAGGAACCTGTAAACCCATTGTCACTTAAATAGGGAATATAGTCAATAGTGTTGTAATGATGGTATGATGCCAGGTGGGTACTGGAAATATCGGGGAACACTTTGTAGAGTATATGATAGTCTAACCACTATTCTGTAACTAATATAAAACCTGAAACCAATACAAAATAATGTTGAATGTAAAGAAATGAAAATTGGAGTGAATTTTTTATAAATTTCAAAGTTTAAATAAAAGCTGTAAAGGAAGGAAGGGGAGAATAAAAATGGTGTTTTTCATTTTACCACTTCATTAAAAAGACAGTTGTCTTTATATGGTGCTTTTATACTTTTCTAAGTCATTGTCTCATTTTAATTTCCGGCAACTTAAAGACAAGATAATTATTCCCTCCACTATTCAAAAAAAGGAAATCTTGGTGTCTGGTCCTAATGATTCAATCGTCAAGCCCTTATTGTAAAGCAGGGTTAGTAAAATTTTCTGTGCAGGGTCATATCTATACTAATAAAAGCCTTGGGGGCAATCAGGCCTGCAGAGGAGCAGTTAGGGGGCAATCAGGCAGGTAGGTGAGCGGTTAGGAACCAGCGGTCCCAGATTGTGAGAGGAATGTCCAACTGCAGGTTTAGGCCCGATTCCACAGGGATCGGGCCTAAACCTTCAGTTGGACATCCCCCGAGGGGTCCCATATTAGAGAGGGTACAAGCTGGGCTGAGAGACACCCTCCCCCAGTGCATGAATTTCGTGCACCGGGCCTCTAGTAACAATAATAAATATAAAAGGTAATTAATTTATCTGACAAATCTAAGGTATAATTTGAGCAAAGCTAAGACCAGTTGTTAATTCAATAGGAGGGCCTTATCTCTTCCCCATTTCTCAGTACGAATGGCCTCTCTTTAGTTTCACACTGAGGCTGTATTTCTTCCACAGGGTGGTGTCATCCAAAAGCCCCAGTCACATAATTTACCATTTGAGTCAGGCTGTCTGGATATAAAAAGTATTACCAATATTCTTCTTATAATTCTTGTTGAAAATTTTCAAATAGTTCTCAAATTGGGCAAGTTTGAATAGTGAACCTATTCCTGAATGACTCAGGTGGCTTGGTGGGGGGCAGTCTGAAAGAAAGTTCTGAATTAAACAGCTCTGGGAGGGATGGCACATTTAGATCAAAATGGTTTTTATGCCAAAAATTATAATACATATTTGTTCTTTTACCAAAACAAAACAAAAAAAGCAAACATTGATGTAAATATTCACACATAATGGTTTTATATACAATCTAGAGGCCTGGTGCACAAAATTCTTGCATGGGTGGGTGTGTCCCTCAGCCCAGCCTGCACCATCTCCAATCTGGGCCCCTCGAGGGATGTCCGACTGCCCTTTTTTGGGCCTAAAAGGGCAGTTGGACATCCCTCTCACAATCCAGCACTGCTGGCTCCCAACTGTTTGCCTGCCTGCCTTCCTCATTGCCCCTAACCGCTTCTGCCTGCCAGCCTGATCACCCCCTAACCACTCCCCTGCCAGCCTTATTGATGTCTAACTGCTCCCCTGCTAGCCTGATTGCCCCTAACTGCCCTTTCCTACAGGCGTGGTCACACCTAACTGCCCTCCCCTGCAGGCCTGGGTACCACCCAACTTCTCTCCCCTGCAGGCCTGGGTCCCCCACAACTGCCCTTCCCTGTAGGCCCAGTCGCCCCCAACTTCCCTCCTCTGCCAGCCTGGTCACCCCTAACTGCCCTCTCCTGCAGTTTTGATTGCCCTCAACTGCCCGCCCTTGCAGTCCTGGTCCCTTCCAACTGCCCTCCCCTGCTGGCCATCTTGTGTCCACATTGGGGCAGCCATCTTTGACCACATGGGGGCAGCCATCTTGTGTGTTGGAGTGATTATCAATTTGCATATTACACTTTTATTAAATAGGATAGAGGCCTCGTGCATGGGTGGGGCTGCCTGGTTTGCCCTGAAGGGTGTCCCGGATAAAGGTGGGGGTTCCCTTGGGGCATGGGGAGGCCTGGGCTAGGGGCCTGTGGTGGTTTGCAGGCCGGCCACGTCCCCTGGCAACCCAAGCAGAGGCCCTGGTATCTGGGATTTATTTATCTTCTATAATTGAAACTTTGTAGCCTTGAGAGGAAGCCAGGGCCAGCCAGAGTGGGTGGGAAGCTTGGCTTTCTCCATTGCCAGTGGCAACCCAAGCCTCCTGCTATCTCCCACTCCTTGGCTGCTGCCATTTTTGTTGATATTTATTTATCTTCTATAATTGAGACTTTGTAGCCTTGAGTGGAGGCCAGGGCTGGCCAGGGTGGGCGGGAAGCTTGGCTTCCTCCATTACTGGGGCAACCCAAGCCTCCTGCTTGCTCCAGCTCCATGCCCAGCTGCCATCTTGGTTGGGTTAATTTGCATACTCTCTCCTGATTGGCTGGTGGGTATGGCTTGTGGGTGTAGCGGAGTGATGGTTAATTTGCATGTTTCTCTTTTATTAGTGTAGATAGATAGATAGATATACATTTTCTTATCCTAATTTTGAATTGATTTATATGAAAAATTTACAGTGAATAGGAGTATTATAGGAAATGCAGCAATTTATATTTGCTCAGTCCCCAATAGTAAAAACTACATTTTCTTCCAATTCCAATTATTTGACCCTAAAATGAGCCCCAGGAAAAATGCTGATTTTGTTAATTCAGGAAAACCTCAAAGAGAAAAACATAATATCTAAATTAAGTAAAAATACCAATTTTTTAGCCAACTCACTATTCTCTATATGGAAGAATCCAGCCTTTTTTGGGGGAAATGTAGTATCTAAATTCTGTGTCCATTTTGTAACTTCACTTGTTAATTTTGATGTGTCCACAGTATCTTGTGTAGTCATTTACCATAGCAGTATATTTTTTAAAAAATCAATTTTAAAAATATCAATGGAGTACTTAGTATATTTTAAACAGTCATTGGCCTTGTGCGACTAATCACATTTTATTGTAAATATTTTTATTTCAAAATGTACAATTTTAAGAAATAATTACAAAATACCTATAATCAGGTTCTTGTATTGCCTTCTAATCAGTTTTCCCTAGTATATGTCTTGTCCAGTTAATTTACTGTCTGTGTTAGAGGTGTGAATAGGGTGAGCTTGATTTGTAGATTTTTCTGCCGGAGACTCAGAGCTAAGGAGAATTTGATGAGGGCTGATTCTTCATGAGATTTGGAGGTGGAACTGCTCTTGTGTTTTGGAACTGCTCTTGTGTTTCACTTCTTAAAACTCACTCCTGTGCCCGAGAAAGAAAAAACACTGATAATCAGAATGTAACTGATACTAGGATCCTCATACTTTGGATTCATTCCATACGTTATAGAAACTGCTGAACTACCTTCTATTCCATGGTTGGAAGAGAGGCATTAGCCCCACATTTGGGTGTCAATGATGCATTCTTAATATCATAAAATAATTCTAGTCACTACTGACCACAAAAATTTTAATGTTCATTCATCCCTTCCTGGTGTTCATGATGTGATTTAATTTTTCACAATTTATTTTAAACAGTATAAATAACCAGTTTAATTTCATTAAACTACATTACAAATCATATTGTTTATTTTCAATGTGTTATGCAAGATCACTTTTAGCATAGTGTATCCTTGAAGTTCATCTCACTACTTCCTGATCATTTTCCCTCTTCCCTCTTTGGGGATCTTCTTATAATCTTGTTTTCTGAAAACACTATAAATTCTCCTATACATAAATAATTTCTGATTACTTCTAAAATGAATTTGACTTGAAGGTCAGTATTTTTAAAATATATTTTTATTGATTTTAGAGAGGAAGGGTGAGGGAGAGAGAAAACAGAAACATTTGTTGAATGTATTAAATAGTGGAAATACTTTTAATTATAAATTACTAAATAACTTAAACTGCAGAAATATATCTTAAAATCCTATCTTCTATGAAATTTTTGAGTTCTCAACTAATCTTCCATAAATTCTTTACTTACTTTTATGAAAGAATCAGACCATGAGGAATGTGAGTTGTTCAATGTGCTGTTCCCCAAATATTCACATCGTATATAATAAAAGAGTAATATGCAAATTAACCATCACTCTACCACACCCACAAGCCATGCCCACCAGCCAATCAGGAGCGAGTATGCAAATTAACCCAACCAAGATGGCTGTGGCCACGGAGCGAGCAGGAGGCTTGGGTTTCCCCGGCAATGGAGGAAGCCAAGCTTTCCGCACACCCTGGCAGGCCCAGGCCTCCTCACTCGAGGCTATAAAGTTTCAATTATAGAAGATAAATAAAGCCCAGATACCAGGGCCTCCACTTGGGTTGCTGGGGGGTGTGGCCAGCCTGCAAACCACCACAGGCCCCTTGCCCAGGCTGCCCCACGCCCCACCCTGATCCGAAACACCCTTCAGGGCAAACCAGCTGGCACCCACCCATGCACCAGGCCTCTATCCTACCTAATAAAAGAGTAATATGCAAATTGACCATCACTCTAACACACAAGATGGCTGCCCCCATGTGGACACAAGATGGCTGCCACAAGATGGCCAGCATGGGAGGGCAGTTGGGAGGGACCAGGCCTGCAAGGGAGGGTAGCTGGGGGCGATCAAGACTACAGGGGAGGGAAGGTAGGGGTGACCAGGCTGGCAGAGGAGGGAAGTTGGGGGTGACCGGGCCTGCAGGGAAGGGCAGTTGTGGGGGACCCAGGCTGCAGGGGAGAGAAGTTGTGGGGGACCAGGCCTGCAGGGGAGGGCAGTTAAGGGTGACCAGGCCTGCAGGGGAGGGCAGTTTGGGGTGACCTTGGCCTGCAGGGGAGGGCAGTTAGGAGTGACCAGGCTGGCAGAGGAGGGAAGTTAGGGGCGACCAGGCCTGCAGGGAAGGGCAGTTGGGTACCCAGGCCTCCCGGGGAGAGCATTGGGGGGGACCAGGCCTGCAGGGGAGGGCAGTTAGTGTTGATCAGGCTGGCAGAGGAGGGAAGTTGGGGGAGACCAGGCCTGCAGGGAAGGGCAGTTGTGGGGGACCCAGGCCTGCAGGGAAGGGCAGTTAGGGGTGACCAGGCCTGCAGGGGAGGGCAGTTAGGGGCAAACAGGCTGGCAGGGTAGCAGTTAGGCATCAATCAGGTTGGCAGGGGAGTGGTTAGGGGTGATCAGGCTGGCAGGCAGAAGCGGTTAGGGACAATCAGGAAGGCAGGCAGGCAAGCAGTTGGGAGCCAGCAGTCCTGGATTGTGAGAGGGATGTCCGACTGCCCGTTTAGGCCAGATTCTACTGGTATCAGGCCTTAACGGGCAGTCGGACATCCCTCGAGGGGTCCCAGATTGGAGAGGGTGGGGGCTGGGCTGAGGGACACATACCCCCATGCATGAATTTCGTGCACCGGGCCTTTAGTCAATGATAAGAGAGAATCATTAATCAGCTGCCTCCTGCATGCCCCCCACTGGGGATGGAGCCCACAACCCAGGTATGTGCCCTTGACCAGATTTGAATCCTCCAGAACCCTTCAGTCTGCAGGTCAATGCTCTATACACTGAGCCAAACCAGCTAAGGCTTAAGGTCACTATTAACAGACATTGAATAGAGGAGCTAAAATATAAACAGAAAGAAGATAAGAAGCCAGTTAGATAGGGACAAGGAGTCCAAGGTATTCCAATCCCTTGCACAGGAAGAGAATTATTTGATCTTCTTACCAATTTTTACAGTTCTCTTTTGTAGTCTTAATGTATTGAAAGCCTTCTGCTGTGCTTTTATATTAAAGAACTGAGCTAATAATGCTGTCATTAGTGTTGATGCAGAATGTGAAATTTTAAAGTTATCCCCAAATGTTAAACATTGTTATGCAAATAGTGTATAGAGAATAGTAGTGTAAAATGCAAAATAATACTATGTAACATCACTTTAAATATAACAAGTTAATTTTTCTTGACACTGTGGAAAATTTCCAAAGCCCAATATTATTTATTCTCTTCCATAAAATCAATTTATGTTAGTAAGAATTCAATAACATTGGAAAATAATATCAAAAAGCTTTTAAAAGGATTTCTAAGTCACATGAGTTTATAAGATAAATACCAATTTTAATGAGATCTCTACATGAGAAAGCTCAGATATGAACACAGGGGTAGGCAGGAGTTTTAGAGAGGGGGTAACAGTTTAGAATCACCTTACAGTATCACAATGATCTCTCTCTCTCTCTCTCTCTCTCTCTCTCTCTCTCTCTCTCTCTCTCTCTCCCTCCCTCTCTCTCTCTCCCTCCCTCCCTCCCTTCTTCCCTCCCTCCCTCCTTCTCTATCTTGGTTGTTCCTACTGGAAAGAGGAAATTTCTTTCAACTCTTCTGTCCCCCAATAACATCACCAACAAAGTACCATCATATATTAGATGCTCAAAGAAAGAGGCCTCAAACCCTCAAGTCTGTGCAAAAGGAGCTCCGTTCATCCTATGGTCACCAGCCAAGTAAATAATTTATTATACAGAAAATCAGTTTTAGTGTTAAATCTCCAGGTATTAATCAAAAAGACACTCTGCTTGGCCAAGTACTGCTGTCTGACTTCCTCAGGCTCCCCAGGAAAGGCTGGGGCAGGGTAAGTCTTAGAACTTAAGACTTAATCAATCTCTATTACCAGAAGTATGACTCACAAGAGCCCTGAAAATTGAGGTACTCTTGAGTGATCTGGACACATCAGCTTATATCTCTAGTTTTCAGTTTGCTCATCAATAAATGCCAGTTTTGAGTTTATGATGTCTAAAGCACTCATGGTCCTAAAATTCTTCAAATCTACTTTCTTTCTTCTATGTGATTATATTAGAAATGTTTTTTTATGTTTATTTCCAAATGTGTGTTGAATCAAATTTTCATATGCAGAATGGTGGCACTAAAATGTAATAGAGTGAAACTGTATCTGTTTATACAAGGAAAAGAATCACCACCAGGAATTTGTTAAGAATTGTGTGAGTACAGACTGCCATTCATTTTTTTCATGGCAGTGTGAACCCTGCACTGTGGGATTATAAAGTGTGGAAGCAGGGAAGATCACATATTATGGTGGATAGTAGAAATCTACATTGATGTTTTCTCTCTAGAAATCCCCCGGCTTTCAATTTTATATCATTAACAGATGATGTCACATCTCTTAATGACGTGTGAAATCCAAAGACGCTTGTTTCTATTCAACAGTAGTATAGAAATAATTTCAAATCAGCTTTGGGACAGCCATAGCCCAATGTTGTTTTGGAGTCATTGAGTAGGAGAATCATGCCTTGCGCCATCTGTTGACAAAGTGGAACTCTGCAGCCTGGGAGGCTTCTCTAAGCCCAATGAGTGTATTCCTGCTGGAAGCTCATTTAGTGGGAGAAAAACAACAACAATGCAGCAGCAACAAAAAGCCATGGGGTGTCCTCATAAAAAAGCAAACAAAAGATCAGGAAGTGCAGACCAGGAGCTTAGATGCTTCCTTATTTGCACACATCTGCTTGCTGAACACATTCCAATTTAATTATATAGCCAAATTACCATCCCCTCACAGAACTATTGTCATGGTTTTCAGATTCTTCCAAGTGTCAATTTCATTGTAACTCCTGTATATTTCAAAACAATGCCTGGACAGTTTTCCCGCTCTGCAGATATGAAACATCTGAGGATAGTGGCTTTTTTCCCCCTCTCATCCAGTCAAATTTTCCATGTTAAGTTCCTAAAAAGCACCTGCCTTTGTGTACATATCTGCTCAGATCATTTGTCTCCAGATCTTACTTAGACATTTAAACAATAAGTACTTCCTTTTCATATAAATATTAGAAATATAAAATTTGAATTTTATTTCAAACTTAAATGAGCTGAAATTTCTATGTATGTCATAAATGACAAACATAAAAAGAAAAAGAATCCACTGATTATGACTGCCATCAATCTCTAGAAGTATATGGAAAATTTTCTTACAGTAGTTACAGAACGGTTACAAAAGTTTTTGTCCAAAAAATAAACTTTGACTAAAACCCTATGATGGCAGGAAAGGAATTCATTTAGTTGAGAAGGTACTTGTGGTCTAGTGTGATGGGCTTATTCTTACCAGTTATTGAGGTTTTAAACATAGGCCTATAAATGTGACTGGCTTTAGAAAAAAACAAACATTTTACTTCTATCAAAAACAGTTTTATATCCTATGATTGACTGATTATTGAACTTAAGGTATAAAAACTGAGATATAGTCCAGACATAATATAGTCTACTGAAAAAACTAATTTAATAAATTAGCTGCCCATTTATTTATTTACTAAACATTTATTGAATGTGTTCTTTGTGTCAAGAAATGTGCAGGGTGGTTTTTAGATCTACCATTATATTAAGTGTACACATCAATCCTTTAGTCGAATTCTTCTACCCTATGTAGATAACGCACTCAATATTTTCGTTTTTATTCTTAAATGTTTGGTTATGTTATATGAATACTAGAGGCCCGGTGCACGAAATTCGTGCACGGGAAGGGGGGGGTGTCCCTCAGCCCAGCTTGCACCCCCTCCAATCTGGGACCCCTCAAGGGATGTCCGACTTCCCGTTTAGGCCCGATCCGATGGGCAGTCGGACATTCCTCTCACAATCCAGGACTGCTGGCTCCCAACTGCTTGCCTGCCTGCCTGCCTGATTGCCCCTAACTGCTTCTGCCTGCCAGACTGATCAACCCCTAACCACTCCCCTGCCAGCCTGATTGCCCCTAACTGCCCTCCCCTGCCAGCCTGGGTCCCCCCCTACAACTGCCCTCCTCTGCTGGCCTGGTCACCCCTAACTGCCCACCCCTGCAGGCCTGATCGCCCCCAACTGCCCTCCACTGCTGGCCTTCTTGTGGCAGCCATCTTGCGTCCACATGGGGGCAGCCATCTTGTGTGTTGGAGTGATGGTCAATTTGCATATTACCTCTTTATTATATAGGATTATTCTGGTTTCCTTTTTATAGTTAAGAGTCTCTTGCACAGAATATAAAAACAAAACCAAGAAACCAAGCGGCAGTGGTAGTTGATATGAAGACTTTGCATTCTATGGAGAATATAAGAAGTTGAACTTTCATTAGCAGGATTGATCCAGATTATATATGTCCTGAAGTTTATGTAATGTTTGGTGTTTCTAAGCTTCAAAGTAATTCCATCTCTGTGCCTCATTCCTTTGCTTACTTGGAAACATACTGTTTCTCAATGTTGCAACCTGAATGAAATAAACATGATTTTTAAGTCAGGAAAAGGGTAGACTGGCTGATCCAGATGTGAACAAGGCTTAGGTTGTTGTGAAGATTACGTGCTACCCTGAGGTGTTGGGGAAAACCGCCAGTGAATCCAGGCAGAAGCCCATTCATTTGGCAAATAATTGGTTTCTCCAGTGGAGACAGCTGCTCTCCTGCCCTTCTGGCTGAAATGTACCAGAAAAAAAAGTCCCTACAGATGAAAAGGAAAACAAAAACATTTGTGATGCGGGGGAAATCCAGCAAAATAAGGACCTAAAGCCAAGAGAAAAGCAGTTTAGAACAACCTGTTTAGGAAATTGGGCCCATATCTGTTTAGGGAAATACCAGTTGCCTTGTCTTCCTTCAACTATATGTTCTACTCTTTCCAAGCTAGTTTTTAACAGCATTTAAGCATGAACTCTCTTTCAGTAATACAGTATAAGAAGGAAAGCTTTTCCCGCATTGATTCAATCATGAGTAATTGTGTAGAGAGTAGAAAGTTCTTAGGAAGGGAAAGAGCATTCCTCATTGATCAGCAGGACAGTTCACTTTGTCAGCATTTACATAAGAGCCATCATCCATAAAACCTTCTCAGAAAAGTATACTGCAGAACTAATGAGTAATTTGAATGAATGAGTGAATGAATGCCTAAACTCCTAGACTTGTGTATGACTAGGTGACTCTGAAAAACAATTAAAATCACTGTTGTCCCCCTTTATCTACATGTCGCTTTCTATGATTTTGGTTTTAGTTATCTGAGTTCAACCACAGTCTAAAAATATTAAATGGAAAATTCCAGATGTTTTCAGAGAGACCACCTTCATATGACTTTCATTACAGTATATTGTTATAATTATTCTATTTTATGATTAGTTATTGTTTTTCATCCCTGACTGTGCTTAATTCATAAATTAAACTTTATCCTAACTATGTATGTATAAGGAAAAAAACATAGTATATGTAGGGTTCTATACTATCCATGGTTTCAAGCATAAACTGGGGTCTTGGAACATATCCCCCATAGATAAGGGGGAATCACTTAATTTTTACTTATCTAGAACTAGGATAGTATACCAAAATTTTAAAAAATATCTGCTAAAAAAAATTGCTTTCAGATACTTCAATGGGAGGGAGAGCATCTTTACTAGAGAGGGCAGAGGGATATTTCCTGAATCTATGCTCTCTGGATAGAAAAACAAAGACCTAAAGAAATAATAATAATAATCCTATATAATAAAAGCCTAATATGCTAAGTGTCCGGTCGTCCAGCTAGCCATTCAACCAATCAAAGCGTAATATGCTAATGATATGCTAAGGCTGCTCAACCGCTCACCATGACGTGCACTGACCACTAGGGGCAGACAGTCAACTGGTCGACCAGTCGCTATGATGTGCACTGACCACCAGGGGGGCAGACAGTTGACTGGTCGACCAGTCATTATTACATGCACTGACCACCAGGGGTCAGACATTCCAACTGGTAGGTTAGCTTGCTGCTGGGGTCTGGCAGATCAGGACTGAGCGAGACAGGCCAGACATACCCTGAAGCCCTCTTGCTGTTCCTCCCAGCTGGCCAACCTCCCGTGTCCCTCCCCGGCCCCAGGCGTGCACCCGTGGGGTCCCTTGGCCTGGCCTGCACCCTCTCACAATCCTGGACCCCTCAGGGGGTGTCAGAGAGCCAGTTTCCACCTGATCCCACAGGCCAGGCTGAGGGACCCCGGTGGTACATGAATCCATGCACTGGGCCTCTAGTAATAATAATAATAATAATAATAATAATAGTGTATAAAATCTAAGTTTGATTCTCAGCAGTGTATAAACAAGGTTTCAGGCTACTCTAAAAATATCTGGATGACATATATTGTCAAACAGACAAAAGACCTAATAGTATAAAGGTCTAGAAACCAACCATCGGTGAACAACTTGCCCTAAGAAAAGAAATAGTTGAAATGCATGTGGTAGTGATTAGAGATCTTACCCAGTTCTTCTTTTTCTGGTCAGAGGATAGCATGGCAGGTATGTGATTTGCCTTACCAGAGAAATGTGAGTGGAAATAATGTCTGTCAATCATTGGTGAAAATTTTAAAAGCCAGTATGGAATTTGCCACATTTTCTTTTTTACTTCCACTGTTGTGGATGCAGGTGTTGAGAGGAAGATTCTGACCATCAGCTCCCTGGTGACCATGAGAGCAAATCTTTTTAGCTGGTGAGTTCTGGATGAGTATTAGGAGTAAGCATAATATTGGGGTGTACTTTATCAGAAAGAGGCAATAGGAAATCTTGGTGTGAAAAGGCTGCTATTGTGGCCCTGAGAACTACAGAAGTTTTATCCTCAGTGCTCACTGTGTGGAGCAGAAACAGAACAGGGAATCCCAGAGAAGGAATGAATATCAGAGATATCCCTTCAGGGTTCCTAAAAATACTGGGGTGGATTTGAAATAGGACTGGATATACCTTAATTTCAACCAGAGTTCCAGAGAAATATAATTTAACTAGATGCCCGGTGTCCCTCAGCCTGGCCTGCACCCTCTCCAATGTGGGACCTTTGGGAGATATCCCACAGGGATTGGGCCTAAACTTGCAGTTGGACATCCGTCTCATAATCTGGGACCGCTGGCTCCTAATCACTCGCCTACCTGCCTGCCTGATTGCCCCTAACTGCTTTTTCCTGCCAGCTTGATTGACTCCTAACTGCTCCCCTGCCAGCCTGATCGCCCCCTACTGCCCTCCCTTGCTGGCCTTATCACCCACAACTGCCCTCCCCTGCTGGCCTGATCGCCCACAACTGCCCTCCCCTGCTGGCCATCTTGTTGTGGCCATCTTGTGGCAGCCATCTTGTGATGGTCATGCAAGGGCATCACATGAGGGCATGATGCCAACTAGGCTTTTATTATATAGGATAATAATGCAACTCTATTATTTACTCTGTCTCTCTAGGAGACTGGGTATTCTGGGAAAGCCTGGTTAATAGGACCCGATTTCAATTCTTGCCTCACATATTTTTGTTCTCTCATGCACACTTCTGCCATTTTCTTTTTTTAGTAGCCATGATTTTACCAGAAACCATATCATTATATGGAATATTTTGAATCTTTTGTGGTAAAGACAGGGTATATTTAATGTATTTTTAATATGTTTTTATTGGTTTCAGAGAGGGGAAGGGAGAGGGAGGGAGAAAGAGATAGAAACATCAGTGATGAGAGAGAATCATTGTTCTGCAGCCTCCTGCACACCCCCTACTAGAATTGAGCCTGCAACCCAGGTATGTGCCCTGACAGGGAATCAAACAGTGACCTCCTGGTTCATTAGGTCAATGCTCAACCACTGAGCAACATCAGCTGAGATGTTTAATGTATTTTTATCATCTTGATGGTAATATAATAATGCAAGTTTGAATACCTAATTATTAAAAAGTCATGAAATAAAAGCAAAAAAAGTAAAATATTCAACTGTAATTGGCCCAGAATTTGAGTCTCCCCAAATGATATTTCAGCATTGTCAACCAGAATCTCACAAATTGCCAGTTTTTGAAAACATCAATATTTTATGTATTTCAGAAGAAATGAGACAAAATAAAACAATCACAAATTAACACAACTTAACAGAGCCTTCTGCAATCCATTACAAATATGTAATCAAAACATTTGTATTTCCTCTTATAATTCTTTTGAAAAAATCTAAATTGTCTAGTTGAACATTATGTGGTTTGATAATTTTATTGCAACTCATTAATACTTTAACAATGTATTTTCAATTAAGTAGTTCCAAGTGTTTGGTTCTTCAAGTTGTTAAAGATAATTTTTTCTCATCTCCTACTAAATTAAATTTGTTCTCTTAGGAGCTGAAGGGATTTTGGATCCAACTTTATATTAATATTATCATTGGAAGAAAATACCCATTGGTTTGAAAATCTTGAGATCTTCTTAATTGTTGTTTTCTTCCCTAAATGATTGTTCACCTGTCTGCATTAATGAAAAGTACCTCTTAATCCTTTGAAATAGCTTTAGTAATAGGAATTGTACACATGGCTATGGATATATACAGTGTGCATACTAAGCTATGTGTAAATAACATCCCTGAAAGGATGCCTCCTCCCTAAATTTCTGTTTCTGTGCAAGCCCAAGTTCAGTAATGTGAATCATTCTTTCCATGAGAGATTTCTTGCTTTGAGGTAGAAATCTTATAAGTACAAATGGTAAATTTCATGAAATTTATCATGTCTTAAAACAACCCTATATAAAAAAGAGCTACTATGCAAATGGTCATCATGCCCTCATGCCCTCTTGCACTCACAGAGGAACTGCTCAGACACTCAACACTGGGGAGAGAGGAATGGGGACCAGCCAGGCATAAATGAGCTCACGGGAGAGGAATGGGGACCAGCCAAGCACAAATGAGCTCGGCCCGGGAGAGGGACAAGTTGCCTGCCCTGCAGTCCTGGGCACCAGTGGCTGTGCCTGTGCCTGCAGCCAGGAAGAAGGACAAGCTGCCCACCCCGTGGTCCCGGGGACCTGCAGCGGTAGCCCGGGCAAAGTTGCCAGCCTACAATTCCCTGCGGCTATGGCCAGCCTGGTTCCTGGATGCCTGAAGCTGGCCAGAGGGAGGGAAGCCTAGGTCCCGGGTGCCTGTGACCTCCTGGATGAGGGAATCCTGGATCCCGGGTGCAGAGCGAGGCAGAGGTGGTTAGGGGCAATCAGGCCAGCAGGGGAGCAGTTAGGGGTGATCAGGCAAGCAGGCAGAGGTTGTTAGGGGAGATCAAGCAGGCAGAGGTGGTTAGGGATGATCAGGCAGGCAGTCAGAGGGGTTAGGGGCTATCAGGTAGGCAGGCAAGCAAGCGGTTAGGAGCCAGCAGTCCCATATTGTGAGAGGCAGTTGGATATCCCCCGAGGGGTCCCAGATTGGAGAAGGTGCAGGCCGGGCTGAGGGAACCCCCCTCCCGTGCACAAATTTTGTGCACTGGGCCTCTACTAAAGTATAATAGAAAACATACTTTGTGCTCTTGTAAAATCCTGTGAACACAAGCCAAGCCAGCCTGAAGAGAAGCAGAAAGGAGCAGTAACAAATTTAGAGAAACACAGCAGAAGCCCTGATCAAATATTTCAGTTTGAAGAACCAATCAATTCCCTTTTCCTGAGTTTGCTCAGCTGTTAATTTCCACAGAAAGCATGCTAATCCATGCATTTACATATTAATTTAAATGCTTTTATTCATTTATAAACTCAATAAACTTTAAATAATTGATTATTAAAGAGCATTTTATTTATATCTCCACAAAGTCTAAATGTATGCAATGACAGCCAATTAGAAATATCATAAACTATACAAGTGCCATAGTATGTCAATCATTTTGACATTTTTGCTTAAATGAACTTTTTAATAATTTAATAGATTTATTAATAAAGCACTTAAGTAAAGATCTTTTTAAAATTTAACTTAATAACCTGACCAAAAACCAATAAAAGTGGTAGTTATGAAGAGGTAGTTACTAGAGAAATGCTAATTTAAATGATGATGTATATTTGACTGTGATATAAAACTAGAATCACCTTACACAGCAGATGAGGCCTAAATTGGTGCCAATTTTTTGCAGAAAAAAATGGGAAATGTGTTAAAAAATACTACTAAAAAATATTTTCATTCATTTTTTGACTTCTAAAAATTTTCCTAATGAAATAATTGAGTAGTGTACAAAGATATGTACAAATATATTAACATAACTTATTTTTATAACAGCAGAAATGATACTTAAGATTTTGCTTAAATAAATATGTAACCAAATATAATAATTTACAAAACTGAAAATGTTCCTTATATCTGGAGGATAGTGTCTAATACTGAAAATAGAGAGAAAAAGCTTGAAGGTGAGCAGCATCTAGCTGGACAGGGCTTTACTTGCTTGCTGCGGAGTTGAGCCTTATCCTTAGTCCCATGTTGAGCTGCTCTAGGGAGTAGATCGGGGGACTAACATGAACATATGTGCATTTTTTTTCAACTCACTTTGGCCATAGGCAGGAAAATAAATTGAAGGTTATATATTTGTCATTGGACAAAGCTGTCAGGAAGGAAAAAGCCATCTCACAATATTCAACTATTTAACAGCAATTATTTATTGAGCATCTACTATATGTCAGACACAATGGGATACTGACATAAACTACCTAAGACTTCCCATGTCAAAATGTGCATTTATTGAAATCAATTACTTATTCCACTGTTCCTGTAAGTCCCAAGGCAAAAGTTGATGATAGTGCAGCCATATTTGGATGAGGTGGGTTCTATTATTTTTTAATGTAATGACAATGATCTATGCTATATAATATGTGAACAATAAGGTGTTGGTATCTATAATAATATTTTTGTTGTAATCATCTAAACCTTTAAACCTTTCAAAAAAGAAATTTATTATGTTTATAGTTCCATGAATGTTGCATTAACCTGCGCCCCCCCGCCTGGCACCAGGCCAGGGGCCCTGAGGCTGTGCCCCTCACCTGGCAGGGCTTGACGGGGGATCTTAGGCTGTGCTGCCTGTCTGGGGGGGCTTGTCAGATGTGGGGCCTGGCCAGCTCTGGATCTCGCTCAATGGGAGTGGGGCCGGCCAAGCCTGGGTCTCGTGCAATTTCGAGGTGCAGGTGGGTAGGGACTTGACTCTGGGTCCCGCGGCATGCCCCAGACTCTGACAGGAGAAAGATTTTCGTATACATTTTACTCATTTTCTTTCATCTCTGACACTTCTATTATAGAGAAAGGGCAAATAGCAATATTAAAATATTTCCTCTAATTAATTCCCTTTTAATGTGCACGAATTTTGTGCACTGGGCCACTAGTCTATATATATAAAAGCCTAAGTGACTGTTGCAACCAGGGTTGACCAGTCATTATGACACGCACTAACCACCAGGGGGCAGATGCTCAATGCAGGAGCTGCCTCCTGGTGGTCAGTGTGCTTCCACAGCAACCTTCCACGGTCCCTCCCCCAGGCTGTCCGGGTGCCCTGATCAACGCCAATCAGGACTGGGAGAGAAAGCCCTGATAGGCCCTAATCACTGGCTAGGCCGAGGGACCCCATCTGTGCATGAATTTGTGCACCAGGCCTCTAGTATTATATAATTGATATAGTATCTTTTCTTTTACATATTTAAAAAAAGTTATCAAAATTATATATAATCAGTTCACTAAATTCAAGTTTTCATTTTCTCACTATCTTATTTTGTAATCTACCTGAGTTGACCTGTAAATGATAAAAAGAGTAACTCTACAATATATATTGTGTTCACTGGTTGAAAGAAAATACTATTAAGTGGTTGAGCTTTTTTTTTTTTCCTACAAAGCCCAAATAGAGGAGTAAATTATGAAAAAGCAATTTAAGACAAAAGGATATTATAAACTGTACTAAGACAGAGAAAATGTTCCCTAAATGTACTTAGCATTTGGTAACAGTATTGAGTTGATGATTTTACTATCTAAAGCTGTACATCAATATTTGCTGGAGGGTGTAGATGTTCTACTCAAGCAGAAATTAGCACAGACACCCAAACACATGGAGCATTGCACAGAGATGTAGAAACATAAAAGAACGTTTACAGAAAGCAATGCCTGCATTTCAAACAGGAATACAATTTCAAATCCACCAAAAGCTAAGGGTTATAATAATTGTTCATTGTATCTAATATATAGTAATGTATTTGTTGAGGGTGCTGAATAGTACTGAACATCACAGCCCCTACTCTGAAATATCCCAACTCACCAAGTCCCTCCAAATCATCAGTTCTCTCCTTTCATCCAAATGGCTACAGCATCTTCCCCGTGCCATGAATTTGGCTCATAATAAAGACCATTTGTTAAAGAGCATGTCCTCCAGTGGAAGATAGCCTGTGTTTAGTAATTATTACTCTAACACTCTTGTGTAACTTTGAGTACATTGCTTAAACATACATCCATGAGTTTTCTCATTCATATTCCCTAAATATAAGAGTACCTAATGTCAGGGTGTTGTTAATATCAACTAATGCACATAAGGGGCTTACAACAATGCTTGCCACACAAACTTTCCATATAGATATATTGTTATTATTATTATTACTGCTGGCATGATCATTATCATTTATTAGGCTCCCATTAGTCTTCATCTATTTTATTTCTCTATTTAGTCATAGGTGAAAGAAAATGTATCATTATTAGATAATAGAGGCCCGTGCACGAACTTCGTGCATCGGGGGGGATGTACCTCAGCCCAGCCTGCACCCTCTCCAATCTGGGACCCCTCAAGGGATGTCCGACTGCCCGTTTAGACCCGATCATAGCAGGTTGACCAGTACAGTCAACCATTGGGCAGTCGGACATCCCTCTCACAATCCAGGACTGCAGGCTCCCAACTGCTCACCTGCCTGCCTTCCTGATTGCCCCTAACTGCTTCTGCCTGCCAGCCTGATCACCCCCTAACCACTCCTCTGCCAGCCTGATTGCCCCTAACTGCCCTCCCCTGCAGTCCTGGTCACCCCTAACTGCCCTCCCCTGCAGGCCTGGTCACCCCTAACTGCCCTCCCCTGCAGGCCAAGTCACCCCCAACATCCCTCCTCTTCCGGCCTGTTCACCCCTAACTGCCCTTCCCTGCAGGCCTGGTCCCTCCCAACTGCCCTCCCCTGCTGGCCATCTTGTGGTGGCCATCTTGTGTCCACATGGGGGCATCCATCTTTTACCACATGGGGGCAGCCATCTTGTGTGTTGGAGTGATGGTCAATCTGTATATTACTCTTTTATTAGATAGGATAGAAGCCTGGTGCATGGGTGGGGGCCAGCTGGTTTGCCCTGAAGGGTGTCCCAGATCAGGGTCGTGGTTCCCTTGGGGCATGGGGTGGCCTGGACAAGGGGCCTGTGGTGGTTTGCAGGCCGGCCACTCCCCCTGACGACCCAAACGGAGGCCCTGATATCTTGGATTTATTTATCTTATACAATTGAAACTATGTAGTCTGGAGTAGATCCAAGCTTTCTGCTCGCTCCGTGGTGGCAGCCATTTCTGTTGGGATATATTTATCTTCTATAATTGAAACTTTGTAGCCTGGAGTGGAGGCCTAGGCCAGCAAGGGCTGCAGAAGCTTGGCTTCCTCCATCGCCAGGGGCAACCCTAGCCTCCTGCTCTCTCCAGCTCCGTGGCTGCCACCATTTTTGTTGGGATTTATTTATCTTCTATCATTGAAACTTTGTAGCCTTGAGTGGAGGCCTAGGCCAGCACGGGCAGGCGGAACGCTTGGCTTCCTCCATTGCTGGGAAAACCCAAGCCTCCTTCCTGCTCTCTGTGGCTGCAGCCATCTTGGTTGGGTTTATTTGCATATTCGCTCCTGATTGGCTGGTGGGCGTGGCTTGTGGGTGTAGCAGAGGTATGGTCAATTTGTATATTACTCTTTTATTAGATAGGAAGGATCAGTATTTGGAGAATGGACCAGGAAAGTTGAAAAAGAAGACCAGAAGTAAAAATCCATGCTGAAAAACACAAGAACTTTTTAGTAAGGTCAGGGAACATGAGACACATGGTTAGAGATTTTGACCTTAGCAATGTGGAGAGGTATTATTGTAAAGAATGCAGCTCTACATAGTTTGGGTGTAAATTATCATACAGAATAAATTTTCCACCATAGTATAGAATGACCTGCAGTGGACTTAAATATCTGCATTGTTATGAACTATATCAGAACCGTCCTACTGGTCAACCTGCCACCAGGAGTGCCAGGGAGATACCTAAAAGTTCACAAAAGTACCGGCAGAATCACCCTGATTTTCTGTCCTAGGATGTCACACCTCTGGTTTTCCCTAGGTTTATGGATAAACGAAACAAGTTAGGAAAGGGAAAACTGAAGGATTTCAGAAGGAGGGCACTTCTTTTACAATCCTGATGCTTCCTTGTGGGAGAGGCCCAATCTGCCTCCCACCTGGCCAGCATCTGGATGAGCACTCTGTCCAGGTGAGATGCAGCTACCTCTCTGAAGGCCAAGGTCCAAGATTCATGACACCTGAAGCTAGCTAAACTCTGTGGGTCCTCTTAAAGAATCCAAACTTATAAACACAAAAGTATGAGCAGAAGTGAATATATTATTTGAATGAGGAAAGGTATTACAATAAATTTCAAATTTTAAGAGGCTGACAGATACCCTGAACATTACACACATCAAAAACACATAATATTTTTGCTAAATAATGGCTGGACATCCTATATAATAAAGAGGTAATATTGCCAAAAATGGTTTGGCTCAGTGGATAGAGCATTGACCTGTGTACTGAAAGAGGTAATATGCAAATTGACCATCACTCCAACACACAAGATGGCCGCCCCCATGTGGACACAAGATGGCCACTACAAGATGGCAGGCAGGGGAGAGCAGTTGTGGGCAATCAGGCCACCAGGGGAGGGCAGTTGGGAGGTACCTAGACCTGCAGGGGAGGGCAGTTGGGGGAGATCAGACTGGCAGAGGAGGGCATTTGGGGGGGACCAGCCCTGCAGGGGAGGGCAGTTGTAGGCAATCAGGCCAGCAGGGGCGGGCAGTTGGGAGGGATCAGGCCAGAAAGGGAGGACAGTTGGGGGCCATCAGGCCTGCAGGGGAGAACTGCTAGGGGTGATCAGGCTGGCAGGGGAGGGCAGTTGAGAGCAACCAGTCTGGCAATGGAGGGCAGTTAGGGGTGACCAGGCTGGCAGGGGATCACAGTTATGGGCAATCGGGCTGGCAGTGGAACAGTTAGGCATTGATCAAGCTGGCAGAGGAGTGGTTAGGGGCAATCAGGCATGCAGGCAGGCTAGCCGTTGGAAGCCAGCAGTCCTGGATTGTGAGAAAGGTCTCAGATTGGAGAGGGTGCAGGCTGGACTAAGGAACACCCACCCCCCCGTGCATGAATATTGTGCACCGGGCCTCTAGTCTCTATAATGATTCTCCATTTTCCTGTCCTATTCTTTTTCCCTTTACATAAGAAAAATTATTTGATATCATTCTATAGAAATAATAGGAAGATATTTTTATCATTCCTCTATATTTATTTATAAATAAAACAAATAAAATTTGTATTTTGATAGTTTAGGGCAATTTGTTTCAAATTTCCAACTTTTAGTATGATGTTATATAATTTTAAAAAATTAATTTCAATATGATAAAATCCCTGCCATCGTTTCTTTTTCTATGTGGTGTAATATTTTTTAAAACATTGTCCTTGAGGTAAAGTCTGACTCCATACATTTCAATCTTTGTTTCTCTTTCTCCTCCTCTTATAGGTCTGGCATTGGGGTCCATAGGCATGATATGATATTATATAAAAATGCTAGGGCAATTAACACAGCAGTTCTATTCTTCCTTCTGAATTGCAGCAATAACCTAGCTCTGTATGGAAATAAACCACATACTTAATTCAAATAAATCCTAGCTTGATGTATCTGCTACTGTGTGTGATGTAGGGAAGGCATCATGAAAAGGGACATTTGTCTAATGTAATAGAGGTCAAAACACCTCTTTCTGCAAATTTTATAAGATATAAAACTCCATTTCTATGGCTTACAATGCCTTTATGGTAAATTGGAGAATAATAACTTAGGTGTGCTTGTCTAAGTTTTCATTCTCCACTTGAGGAGAGAGCCTAAGTTGTCAAGATTTAAAGTTGCCTATTTTTCAACATGTACTAATATCACCCACCCTCTTCTTAACCCTCCACACCCATTTATGTACATACATTCTCACACACAGGCAAAGGCAAACCCAGTCTACTGTGCTCATGAGTAGGTATATTGTCTGCCTAATTCTGGAGTTGAGATTCTATATTTATATGGATTTCTCATTAGGTTGCATATTCACATTTAGTATCTTTTAATAACATTAATATGTGGCCTCCAATATGCCTTACTTTTTGTTTAATGTCTGAATACATGTAAAAATTAAGAAAGATATGGAATATGTCTTAGCAGGTTCTTCATCTGCAGTCATATTTTCCCCATTGAAGTTAACATCGTGAAGAATTTCTTGGAGGTACTGAACCAGTTGCAACTAGTACTTTAAAAAAAAGGCATATATAACAATTTTAAGTTTCTCAGGTTTTTTATTGAAGTCTTCACTTATTCCAAATGCTTACTCTTCAATTGTGAAAAGGTTTTCCCTTCATGGCTTCAAAACAATATTCAGGGGGAAATAGAGTATCGACCAGCATGACAACTCTCTCATTTGCCGACATCATCATTTCCCTTTACCCAATCACTTTGGGGGCAAATTGCATCTTTTAAAAAATGGCTGAATCCTGTGAAGAAGATTGATATAGTAAATAAAAATAGAATAGATCTTGACTAAAATCCCTGTAAACTTTCTAATACAAACAGTGACTTTTTTGGGGGCCACTTTTAGATGAACACAAGATTTTGGACAGAGGGAAAGGCAAACAGAAGTGTGAGCAGAGCTGCTGCAGCCAAGCAGGCGGATGTGACTCAGCTCTACAGCTAAGTGATGACTGTGATGGACAGTTGGAAGCTCTGAAAATAGATATCAAGGCTCATCATTTAGGAACAGGAGGTTTTGGTAAGAGGGGGGACTAGAAACTTAAGTATCTCATAGTCAGTGGATAAGAATTTATTGCATACATGGGAAATTAGTTGGGTATTTCAGTCATAATAGGGTGTGAGAATTCAAAACTAGGGTTAGCAAAGAAGAGACTAGAGTCAGCAAAAATACAGACTATTATATTTTACTAGAGGCACGGTGCATGAAATTCTTCACTGGGGGTGGGTGTGTCCCTCAGCCCAGCCTGTACCCTCTCCAATCTGGGACCCCTCGGGGGATGTCCAACTGCCCGTTTAGGCTCGATATCACAGGGATCAGGCCTAAACGGGCAGTCGGACATCCCTCTCACAATCTAGGACTGCTGGCTCCCAACTACTAGCCTGCCTGCCTACCTGATTGCTCCTAACTGCTTCTGCCTGCCAGCCTGATAACCCCCTAACCACTCCCCTGCCAGCCTGATCGACACCTAACTGCTCCCTTGCTGGCCCGATTGCCCCCAACTGCCCTCTCCTGCCAGCAAGATTGCCCCCAACTGCCCTCCCCTGCAGGCCTGGTCACCCCTGCTGGCCTGGTCCCCCCCAACTTCCCTTTCTCCCCTGCAGGCCTGGTTGCCCCTAACTGCCCTCCCCTGCTGGCCTGATCGCCCACAACTACCCTCCCCTGCCAGCCATCTTGTGGCAGCCATCTTTGACTACATAGGGGTGGCCATCTTGTGCGAGGGCAAGAGGGTCAATTTGCATATTACCTCTTTATTATATAGAATTGTATAATAGATAGTTATAGAGGTTGCTGATTCATGATAACTGGTCTTTCCTATTTTAGGGGAAGAGGCCTTTGGAATATATTTCCTTGAATTTTTCTATTAAATGTTTTCTCTTCTGCCTGAAGAATATTCTCTCAATCTGGATATTATGTTTACTCAAGTCTTTGAAAATTTGGAGGAAAATAGTTCAGGATAATGATGAGTTACCTGACAAGAGCTGAGACCCTAGCATGAGCAGGTTAAGGCCTGACTTCAACAAACTCCAAACTGTCTCTCCCCTCAAAGCAAAACACTTGCCCAGAAAACAATGGGGGCTTAAGACATAATTGTTGATTAGTGAATAAATATTGGGAATAAAGTTATTTCTTAATTTACCCTTCAATTTCTCCTTATTCACAAAGTATAACATAGAATACTTAATTTAAACCATGGATGAATGTTTAAATTAGAATATAATTATGCATCATTTTAGTTAACTGAGGCGATCCTATTGAATGATTCTTAGGCTCACGAATAAAATAGTTAAAAATAGGTTCTAAATTTATAAAAAGTATGAACTAGATATCCTATTTTTTCAGAGAGCAATGACTATTTCTTTTTTTGCCATCAAGGAAATATTTTCCACAGGATGCACCTAATGCTTGTCCTTTTCAACATTCCTTTTGAACCTGATAAAATTATTAAAAGGTATCTTAGTAGTAATTATGGGTTTATAATAGTTTAATATACCAATTTACCTGCATAGAACATTTTCAACTTATTAAGAAAAACCATAAGAGAGACAAAAAGCCTTGAGTGATAAAGTAATTGAAGTCATAAGTGCATTTATAACTGCAATAAACAGAGAGCCCAACATCCCCTCAACATGTGATTCTGTCTTCTACTTACTCATTATACTCATTACTACATTTTGGAAATACGTTTGAATAGGCAATATTACATAGGTTTAATAGTGTCCTGTAGTCATTCAGTGGACTCCTGTAGACATCACACTCACTCAATGTTTTAACAATAGCAAATAATCATAAGTACTCTCTGGCCTCTTCCTGGATTATGTACGGAATCTCTACAAAACAGTTGTATAACGTTAGCAAAGTCTTAGATGGGTAAGGATTTGTAGGAAAGTTTATTGTCTAGTTTAACAAAAATATGTTGCTTTTTATGTTGAAATGTTTTACACAGAGGCAAAGATTTAGAGTGTCTATGATCAGGATGTAATGAAACAAACATCAACTGGTGACTTAGTCTTCTGTTCCCAGTTTTATTTTTATTTTATTTTAAAATATATTTTATTGATTTTTTACAGAGAGGAAGGGAGAGGGATAGAGAGCTAGAAACATCGATGAGATAGAAACATCGATCAGCTGCCTCCTGAATACTCCCCACTGGGGATGTGCCCGCAACCAATGTACATGCCCTTGACCGGGACCCTTCAGTCTCCAGGCCGATGCTCTATCCACTGAGCCAAACCAGTCAGGGCTGTTCCCAGTTTTAATAAGCCATCTGACTCCTTCAGAATAATTTCATTTTTATTTTTCCTTAAATATTTACAAATTTTCAATTCTTTAAAGTGAAAAATTGTAGCAACTTAAGAATTAATAAAATGATGCTTATTGCTTCTCCCTGAAAAATGGCCTGCCATGGATGGAACTTAAATATAAGACTGATAAAATAAAGTCTTAACAATACCATTAGATATAGCTTTTAACAATACATTTAGTTGTGCTCAGGGAAAAGTGTTATACCAGAGTACAACCTATAATATGATAACTCAAATGTCAAAATATCTTTCCATAAATGGTCAATAATAAGAACAGCGATTTTAAACCATTGTTTTATAAAATGCCATTTTCCTTCTCAAGTGTTTCCTTGTGTTTTATTATGGTATATTGATGATGAATTTGAAATATATGTTGTGTTTACACTGGAAAGAATTTTAAGTGGCTGTTGTGTTCAAAGGGCAATAAACCCCAGAGAGAATAGAAGGAATATGCCCACATTCCTCAGTCTATTTGTATATTCATGAGTGTTTTTCCTACATCAAATTACTGTCACACCTTTGCTGTTTTTTCCTTCACGAAAAAATACATGGTAAATATAATAGCTCTGAAAAATCCATGCACAAGGGATACCTACTGGAATCAGTGTTTCCCTGGAGAACAGCAGAGCACACAGAGAGTTCTAGAATTCTTGTTACTCTTCATTTTTGTATTGGTTATGCCTTTGTCTATAATGTTTGAATTTCAAGTCAGCATTATGCTGAATTTGACAATATTTGTAACATGCATATTACCCAAATCAACATCACTGTGTTATTCATAGACCTAAGAAGGACCCCTGAAATATACCTTCTAGTTGACTGTTAATGATTATATCCTTTTATCAAAATAATCAATTGAAACAGTAATCATGAGGCCTAAAATTATATTATTTTTTTTAAAATTGTGTCTTAACCAAAAATAACACTAACAGTAAAATCACTGAGATAACACATTATATTTAAAATACATCTTAAAAGTCATTTTATGTCTGAAGTGGGAAAAAGGACAGAAACCTACAAAGTGATAAAGTTTGTGAAGTGTATTTTAAAATCCAATAGAGACTCTTAGGAAGAAAAGTCAACTTTTATCCACTGTTTGGTTTCTCCAGATTCTGTCATGCCTATTTTAAATATTTAAGCCAGTTTTAAAATGATGTTTCCTATAAATACTTTCTAGAAATAGCAGGGAAAATATTAGTTGTTAGATGAGCTTGATATCTCTCTGACCATCTGTGTTATCTATTATGTGTGACTCTTTTCATACCCAGCTTATATTTTTGTAATTGGCCCTCTAATCTAAATACCAAATGATCAACTATGAATGCCAGCTTGACTGGGATCAGAATTACAGCATATGTATAGTACCTCGGGTTATTATTGTCAGAACACTACAAAATATGTTTGTGACTCTTGTATATAATTGCACCCTGGACTCATTATACCTAGTAATAATGCAGTCTTTTATTCAAGTCAGGATTACACCGGATTCAGTGTAAATGCTGCTCAGCTCTATTAAGTCATTCAGAACTGAGATGACACTGCTGAAGGTCATTTGGAAAAAAATCACAACTAAATTGGCAGATTCAATAGCATAGGAGAGATGAAACCACATACTGAGTTGAGAAAGAAAAATGTGCTCAGTGGCTTTACCAGATTAGTGACAAAACTCATCAAAATGTATTCCTATTTTATTTCCACATATAAACAGGTTTTTTGCAGCTGATGTCTAATATGTTTATGTTATTCATCTTAGTGATATGATATAGTAAATACTTGGTCTTGACAATGCTATGAAAATAACAATAAAGAAAAATCACGATATCTAGATTTTGAATGAATTTGCTTCTGTCTGTGATTGGTTGGTCAGTGTAGAATTCAATACTATAGAGATGGTGACTTTTTTATTAGTTGGTAATCTACAGTTGCCAATTTCAAAATGATAGAGAATGTTAAGTTATGGATTCTTCTGTTAGGATAGAATGCCCTATGACTCAATCTCTATTATGATTTATTTTCACTTTATATTTATTAGTTGTTACTTTGTTTTAAATCAGCTCTTCTCATAATTGGCTCATGCCTACCAGGGCCAATGATATTAATGCTTTAAATAAAATATTTTTCTCTTAAAGATCAGATATTCCTTCATATCTTTATAGGTTATATCTCATATATCACATATAAAGCATTAGTTATTTGTGAAAAACCTACCTTATAAAATAAAAATTGAATTGATATAATCACACAAAAATAAGAATTGAAAGGGGTCCTGGCCATTTGGACTGCTTTTCAGATGAGGAAATGAAGGTCCAGTAATATTTAGTAAATTGCTCAAAGTCACAGAGATGGCTGGTGGAAAATTCAGGGCATCATGTTCTTTACATGAAAATATTACTCTGGTTGTAAATTGTTACTCTAAGTAATGCATCTACTGTGGATTATTATTTATTAAGAGAAGTACACAAATAGGCAAATCTTATGGCATTTCTGAAAAACTGTCTTCTCCAGTTGTGTTTTATGACTTTGTTTGATACTTGGATCACCTGCTCTAGTGAGTTCAACCAGAGGTCTTTTCTTAATCCTGCAAAACCCTGTCCAATCAGGACCCTTTAGTCAGAGGTCCCTTTAGCATCTGTCCTCCATTCAATTAGAGTTACAGCCATTTAGGATAGATGTATATTGTATATACTTTCCACAACAGATTGCCCCAAGATCATAGAAAGGTAAACAATATCCATGAAATTATCTATCTATATATTATACACACACACACACACACACACACACACACACACACACACACACACACATCCTTCATAATAAAAAGGCAATATACAAATAACCATCACTCCGCTATCCCACGATTGGGCGGTGGGAGGCTGGGGGGTGGGACTCGGGGTGGCATATCCGGCCATTGAGAGGCGGGGGACTCCCGCCCACCCCCCCCCCCCGCCTCTCAACGGCTGGATTGGCGGCCTCTGAGGGGGGCTGCCTCGGACACCCTGGACACCCAGCTCTGCTGCCATCGGAGGCGGGGAGCCGGTTTTCCGCACCCGGATCCCCTGCCGTGCTCCCCTTCGTCAGCGCCTCAAGCCCCAGCAGCAGCGGCAGCGGCTGGGGATGAGCTGGTGATCCCAACAGCCTGGCAGCTCAGTGGCGGCGGCGGAGGCAGCATTGGGCCTGGGGACTGGCGAACAGGCAGAAGATGGCCCTGATCGCAGGAGGCTAGGCCTAGGGACCCTACCTGCACGATTGAATCGTGCGCTGGGCCTCTAGTATATATATATATATATATATATATATATATATATATATAGAGAGAGAGAGAGAGAGAGAGAGAGAGGTAATATGCAAATTGTCTGTTATTACATCACAGTAACAACCTTTCAACAGGCTGTGCGGGGCTGCGTGAGCAACTGGTCACCAGAGCACCTTTAGGTCCCTGCCCCTGCTCCTGCTGGCTGTGGCCCGGAGATGGAAAAGCTGACCTCCCCGTGTCCCAGGGGAGACGGAGAAGCCGCCCGCCCCGTGGTTCCGGGGAGATGGAGAAGCTGCCTGCCCACAGTCTGGGCACCAGCGCCTGAGGCTGGCTGTGGCCCAGGAGGTGGAGAAGCCACCCACCCGAGGTCCCAGGCTGCAGCCATCCAGAAAAGCCACCAGCCCTGTGGTCCAGGGCGCCAGCGCCTGCGGCCCAGAGATAGGTTCCCTCTTCTCCCACTGCAGTCATTACTCCAATATTCCCCTCCCGAATTTCTCTCTGCTGCCCTGACCCAACTCCAGTTTTCATCTGAAGGATAGGGAACAGAGAGAGCAATGTTAAAAGCTTACATTTTTAACCAGGTAAGGTTGGTACTTACACATATAAATGGAAAACTAGAGTCCTTAAGGGTAACAAAGGCTAGAAAGGGAGGGGACAGGGACAGGGCAAGACATACTATATCCAGCAATCCATGTGGGGACTGAAAACTTTGCAATGATGATAATCAGTGAAGATACGAATCAACTAAAATAGTCGACAGGGACAATTCTTCCAACTTTAAAAATAGCTATATCAAGTCTGTTTAAATAGATTTCCATCTGCATAATATAACACATACTGACAAGACCACCACCACCAATGTGGTCAGTGTTGTGCTGGTAAATGTTTAACAACTGGCTCTCAATCAAAGAAAACAAAACCCTGATTTATAGTATCGGCCAATTTCTGTGGCATAAATTCTTCATCCATGGCTGATTTTGGCTGCTAATGTGATGCCACTAAATGCAGAGGTGAGGGAAATGTGCAGTAATACCCTATTATATTCGACCAGAAAGACCCAAAAGATATAAATAATGTCAAGAGTCAGTACAGTAAAGTGTAGTAAATAATTGAGGAATGATGAATTTAGAGTATGTATTACCTTTGGTTTTAATGTAATTTATTCACTTTTAAGATTATATAATCCTATCTAATAATAGACAAATATGCAAATTGACCATACCTCTGACACACCCACAAGCCACGCCCACCATCCAATCAGAGCGAGTATGCAAATTAACTCAAACCAAGATGGCTACAGACACAGAGATCAAGGTTTCCTAGGTAACAGAGGAAGCCAAGCTTTCTGCCTGCCCTTCCCAGGCCTAAGCCTCCACTCAAGCTACAAAGTTTCAATTATAGAAGGTAAACAAATTCAAACAAATGGCGGCAGAATGTAGCTTGAGAGAGCAGGCCAGGGTTGCCGCCAGGGTTGCCGCCAGCAACAGGGGAAGCAAAGCTTTCCACACACCCTGGCCGGGCTCACCCGCTTAAGGCAACAAAGTTTCAATTATAACCCCAACACAAATGGCTGCTGGCCTCGGAGGGAGCCCCAGGTTTGGCTCCGCTCCAGGCTACAAAGTTTCATTTGTAGAAGGAAAATAAATTCCAGATAACAGGGCCTCTGCTTGGGTTGCCAGGGGGCATGGCCGGCCTGCAAACCACCACAGGCCCCTCGCTCAGGCCGCCCCACACCCCAGGGGAACCCCCACCTGATCCGGGACGCCCTTCAGGGCAAACCAGCTGGCCCCCACCCCTGTACCAGGCCTCTATCCTATCTAATAAACGAGTAATATGCAGATTGATCATCACTGCAACACACAATATAGCTGCCCCCATGTGGTCAAAGATCCTGCCCCCATGTGGACACAAGATGGCCACCACAAGATGGCCAGGAGGAGAGGGCAGTTGGGAGGCACCCGGCCTGCAAGGGAGGGCAGTTGAGAAGGATCAGGCCTGCAAGGGAGGGCAGTTGAGAGGGACCAGGCCTGCAAGGGAGGGCAGTTGAGAGGGACCAGGCCTGCAAGGGAGGGCAGTTGGAGGTGATCAACCCTGAAGGAGAGGGCAGTTAGGAGTGACCAGGCCAGCAGAGGAGGGAAGTTGGGGGCAAACAGGCTGGCAGCGGAGGGGTTAGGGGGTGATCAGGCTGGCAGGCAGAAGCGGTTAGGGGCAATCAGGCAGGCAGGCAGGCAAGCAGGTGGGAGCCAGCAATCCTGGATTATGAGAGTGATGTCCGTCGGGCCTAAACAGGCAGTCGGACATCCCTCGAGGGGTCCCAGATTGGAGAGGGTACAGGCTGTGCTGAGGGACAACCCCCCTCTGTGCACAAATTTCGTGCACTGGGCCTCTAGTTTTTAATAATGACCATGTTTAACAACCAGCTTGCAAAGTTCCTGAAAATTTGTGAGCCAGTAAGAGCAGGCTCCAGTATAATATTGAGTGGAGTATAATGGTTAAACAGCATGGCTCATGGAATTGAAATGAGACTCAGCCACTTTCAGGTTTTACTGGTCAAGTTACCTGATCTCTCTATACCTCAGTGTTCTCATCTGTGTAATTATAGTACCTACTGTATAGAGTTGTTGCAAAGACAAAATGAAATCTGTGTATGACACAGCACAGCACCTGAAACAATAATTCACTCAATTAGTTATAAACTTACTACCTCAATTCATTGTTGACAAAATTACTCATGCTGAAAGAATGAAATTTTATTGATGAGAAAAATATCTTATTTTGCGATCTACCTGGAGACAGTCGATTTAGCTTCCTAGGCAGTAAATGGTAATCTACTACTAGAAACTGAAAGGGGAAAATGACCTCAATCAACATGATTGAGGCAATGTATTATTAGCTGGATCAGAAAGCAGAGAGGATGCCATACATTTTGGGATACATCTGTAGTAAGAGGCTTCACCTCAGATATTAATTATGATCATCTAAGCATCAGACTTAAGATGAATGGTGAGAAGGATTCTGAGGCTGCTTCTAGACTTATAAGGAATAGAACTTTAATACATAAGCAATAGTTACTATGGTTAGTGATGGCGAGAAAAAACACACCATGATCTATACTAATAAAACGGTAATATGCTAAATAGACCAGACGTCTTCCTGACGACCATCCACATGTCCTTCCTGACAAAGCCAGGCCCGGGTGAAGCCGCCTGCCAGTGGTCCTGGGAACCAGTGCCTGTGGTTGGCTGCAGCCTGGGAGATGGAGAAGTTGCCCACCACGCAGTCCCGGGTACCAGTGCCTGCAGCTGGCTGTGACCTGGGAGACAGAGAAGCCATCCACCCCACGGTCTGGGCACCAGCACCTGCAGCCTGGGCAGAGCCACCTGCCCACCATCCCCTGCAGCTGCAGCCAGCCTGGGGGAAGCAGGCCTGGGTCCCGGGTGCCTGTGGCCTGCCAGAGGGAGGGAAGCCCAGGTCCCAGGTGCCTGCCAGCTGGAGGAGGGAATCCTGGGTCCCGGGTGTGGGGCCAAGGCAGAGGTGGTTAGGGGGAATCAAGCCATCAGAGGGAATCAAGCCAGCAGGTAATCAGGCTGGCAGGCAGAAGCGGTTAGGGGCAATTAGGCAGGCAGGCAGGCGAGCGGTTAGGAGCCAGCTGTCCCAAATTGTGAGAGGGATATCCGAGATTGGAGAGGGTGCAGTCTGAGCTGAGGGATATCCCCTCCACCCCCCCGTGCACAAATTTCGTGCACTGGGCCACTAGTATAAATATAAAAGGCCAGTTTCTTATTGTATTTGAGGTCCCAATCCTGTGAGCAGATATTTAAAATGTGGTTGTGACATTTTAGAACAATGGTATTTCCAGCTTTTTCACTTAAAAGGCCAAATGATAAAGAACAAGGTAACAAATATAAATCACCTTGAAAAAAAAATGATAAGCTACTGTTTTTCAATAAAGAGCTGTTTTGTTCTTTAGATAAACAGAAGACAAAAAATAGACTTGAATTCTGATAATTATATCTAGTTAATGAAACATATCACTAGATAAAATACCTTTGACAGTCCATGAGATCTCTGTTTATAAATCAATAGTCTTCCTTAATTTTGTAATTTCCTTTTTTATCCTCCATAGGCAAATAAATATTTGACTGTAGCATCAAATATTTTCTCTCTTGAATGCTCTTTGCTGTCAAATTTTATTATGTAGTTACCAAATACATTTTGTCACCTGAGCATTCTCCTTTGAGTAATTTCAAGTGAGAAAATATTGCATTGATTTCAACATTTATTCTTTATAGAAATTGCAAATCTCAACATAATGCATCTGGCCAGAAAAATTCTCTAAGGAAATAAAGGAAAATAGCAATTGTTTCAAAATTAGTCCTCAAGGCTTGACCAGATGCCATTCGAAAGATTGAAGAGGTCCACATAGTTGACCAAATAGAAAATAAACTTTGCAACTATCTGACACATTATCCTTTGTGTTTATTTATTTAAATTTAATATTTATGCTTGCATAAAGATAGTAAGCCTCCAAATTATAAATATTCAGGAGTTGCTGAGTTCATTCTAAAATTGGGGACAGATATATGTAATTGAGGGGAAAAATATTTATTTCAGTGACTTTTCAGAGTCTTTATTTAAGCCCGCAGATTTCATAGGATGGATACACTTTGATATGGTCCTTACCTTCCTGTATAGTGTCAGCTCTCCACATCCTAGATCCCCATCATATTGAAAAGTGTACTATGGAATATCCCCAAAGGACCTTCTCTCATTTTTTCACAATAGCTATTTTCCAAGTAGCATTTTATCTCTCTGTCAATCCCTTTTTATTCTTCAAATGCCCTTTTGGTTTTACTCTACTATTCTCAAAAACACTAGTACAGTTATGTTTTGTACTGAAATTATTTGGTTAGCTGTTTCTCTCCCCAACAAGCCTGTGAGCTCCCATGTCTGTCTCTTGAACCTAAATGCTAGATAACCCCAGTGACTGCGAGCTACCTTACTCAACGTGGACCTTCCTTGAATGCCTGCCCAACTAAAGTGATTTTCTCTCTTTATCTGGATTGTTGGATGCATTTTGGAAATCATTAGTATATCAAGAAAGTATATCACTAGACACACAGGGCTTCTATAAGTGTCAATATGTATTCTATACAAAATAGTTATTGTACACACATATACATGCACATCCAGATCATCCCACTCAGTAATTAGAAGCAATATATCCCAATCCTCCTCATATTTCAATTTCTAGTACTATGTTATAGCCACAGTTGCTTCAAAAATAAATGTGTACCATTTCAGCACCTCAAAAAGAAAAGAAATTTTACATAAGTAAAATTAACCCAAAGCTCTTCAAAATTATCCAATATTTTTTCCATATTATTTTTTTATTCTGTGAACATTTTACTCCCTGCACCCTTTTTACAAACTTAAGAAGGATTAACCTTTTGCTCTAGTACTCTCCTTCGGTGAATAATTAAAAGTTGCCTGTAGCCATGGCAGTTTATGTTTGAAATCACTTCCATTAAACAAATTTTTTTTTTTTTTTTTGTCATGTAGGACCTGTTACTGCTTTAGAGACCTCCAAACAATACTCCAGAATGACCATAAGGTCAGCAGACATGTATGTCCCTAAGGGTTAGTGCTGGAATAAGGTCCTAGCATGGCATTAGAGGAAGAATACAGTACTGCTATCCAGATCTGGCATCAATCTTATTTTCCTTATTTGTGATTCAGATGCTCTAGGACACCTTGGCTTAGTTGATTGGAGCTTTGTCCTGTGTATCAGAAGATTGCGGGTTTAATTACAGGTCAGGGTACATGCCTAGGTTGTGAGTTCAATCCCTGATTGGGACACAAATGGGAGGGAACCAATTAGTATTTCTCACATCAATGTTTCTCTCTTCCTCCCTTCCTCCCTCTCCAAAATAAAAAATAAAAATTTTAACTAAAGAGATGAACACCTAATCAAACTAATCACCAATTTTTAATGGCAATTATATGTAAATTACTATTCATCTTCAAGGTTGTTTCAACTGTATGCATTTTCCCCCTGCCATACATTTTTTAAAATGTGATTAGGTCAGTCTTTTAGTGAGCCTAAAAGAAACGTGCATGCTTGACTCTGACTGAAAAGGTGCTCAAAGTCACAAATGGCTGGTGACAGGACTGGGACAGAATCCATGTCTCCTAATTCACCCTATGTTCATATATCCTAAAGATCATTTTTTAAAATGATAATAGGTATCAAAAATGATCATCAATGGTACAAAAAAATTGGAAGAAATAAAAAAAATCCAAACTCACAAATGAATTGTTAGTGGCAGTGTTATTGAGTTCAGCAAAGAAAGGATTCGGAGCCAAGAACTCTAGCCCAAGATGTTTATTTAGCCTTTTAGAAAGAAAATCACAGAGGCAGAAGAGGTGAGCCAGCTGGGCTGTGTAGATTTAGGAAACAAGTTACAGAAGCAAAAGGAGGCCCCTTGAAGCCTGGAGAAAGGAAGCAGAAGATGCAGGCCTAAGGAAAGAAGGAGGGAAAAGGCATGGGCATGCTCTAGAGCCGTGGTCGGCAAACTGCGGCTCAGGAGCCACATGCGGCTCTTTGGCCCCTTGAGTGTGGCTCTTCCACAAAATACCATGGCCTGGGCGAGTCTATTTTGAAGAAGTGGCATTAGAAGAAGTTTAAGTTTAAAAAATTTGGCTCTCAAAAGAAATTTCAATTGTTGTGCTGTTGATATGTGGCTCTGTTGACTAATGAGTTTGCCGGACCACTGCTCTAGAGAAAGAGCATGCACTGGGTCCTTTTTGTTAAGGGTTTTTTATCTATTTCTTAAAGCAGGCATTTTTGGGGAATGCTAAGGGGAGGGTCTCAATAGAATATTCGTCAGCTTTCCAAGTGTGTCATTTCAGGGTCTGGTCTCCACTGACTGGTTGGTGCTAGGGTTGGGGGTCATTGGTCATACATCTGGTCCTGATGTGAGCCATGGCACCACTCCCTCCGGGTTTGCTGCTCTCTAGGACTGGAGCTGAAACACAACTGAGGCTTAGATGTTCTTTCTAGTTTGACCAAAACTCGGTCTCTGTGGTCAACAGACCCAAGACTTTGTTCCTAACAATGTTTAATTCTGATCAGAACCTCATTGTCCTAAAAGCTTAATGCTTAAGGCAGTGGTCATGTAAGGGAGGAGGCAAGTGGGACAGGGTGCTGTACGTCTCAGTTTCCCTATTCTACTTGCCAATAAATTTCCCTGCATCAAAATGACTTAGGAAACAAAATGTTTTCCCAAGTTTAGCACAGAATTCTTCAAAATGTGATTTTCTTAGAAAAAGCATGATAGTTTCCTATTACAGTGACTTACTCTGACATTATGAAATGAAATCCATTCCTAATACACCTGGATTTTCATATACAGTGGATGGCCTCTCTCACCATAGCCCATTGTAGGGAGCTTTTGCATGCAGAACTAAAATTCTGAGTTCCCAGTTACTTGAGGCTAAAAATTAATGACTTTGTTTCAATTGCAGAGTAGGCTAGCGAGGTCAGGAATTGAAATCTTTATTTAAGATACTGATTTCTCTCTCTCCCAAGTTTCAAAAAGCAGTGGTGTGCCTTCATCTACTATCTCTCTGTAGGTTACCAGGAATAATTCAATAGCAATGGAAATGGAGGTTGAGGCCTTTTCCCTAAAATTTCTGTCTTAGCTTTATATTCTTCACCAACAAATCTTTCCTTTTGCTTCAGTTTTCATTGTTTCCTAACATAAGAGTAGGCCCTTCAAGTGCCTTTGTCCCTAGAACAGTGATATGTTCAGTAATATTCCAGCAGTTACAAATGAAGAAGGAAAAACATTGGTGGAACATTTGAAATGTAAATTTTAAATTTGTAATCATTACAGAAACCCAATCCCAAACAAATGCATGAATAATGAAAGTGAAACATACATGGAGACTTTAATAATATGAATCTTGTGACATTATGAACTGAAAAAATCTATACTTCCATAAATTTATTTTATTTCTCAAACTATTTTTATACATCTGTTAAGAATACTTTTATGAATGTGTCTCTAGCCTTGAAAGTCATGAAGATCATTGTGTGAAGTCTGTCAAGATAACAGTGTCTATATCTATATTCTGAATATAGTATGCTTTAAATGAGCTGGTTCTTTGCAGGATAAGGACCTCCAAATCCTTAAATCTCGAGGCTTATCTACCTTAGCTAGTATCCTGAATAAAATATAAACAGGGGACATGCAATTTTAAAGTCCCTCTTTATATCTGGTTGGGCCTTTCCTCAACCTTATCCAATCCATCCAGGTGCTCTTAGCTGGGTTCCTTTGAAGATACCTGGAGCCTTTTCACTTAGATTCCAGGAAGGGATCTGATGCCTACTACAGGCTTGTTTACAATGTCCACTCTGGTTTCAACTTTTGGCCTTCAACAAGATAATCTTCAAAATGAGAATTCCAAATAGGTTAAAGTACAAGGTAATTATTGGAATGCAAAAGCTGCTCCTTCTATCAAAATCAATGAACACACTAGCACCTTGGTAGAAGTGTTTCTTAGCTGTAACCTCCTGGTGAGAGCCTCCCACGTTGGAAGTTGAGGAAGTGCATGCTTCCTCCCATGTTGGAGCCTGTGTCCAGTAGTGAGCAAAGCTTCGACCTATTAGTGATATTAGTATACAGTCTAAGACAACTGGCTATGTGCAGCATACTAAAATACAGGTATTCATAACACTTGAAGATAATCGCTTAAGAAATTTTAGATTTTACATTCTAAACCTGTCCTTCTTGGATTACAGAATCTAATAATCACTCTCTAAAGAGAACTAAATTTTTCTTTAACTAAGTAAAGTTTTAGAATTTAAAAGCAGGTTTAGTCACCAGTATATATATTTTTTGCTTTAGAAAGTTAACTATATAAGAAATTATCTTCTGAATATAAACTTTATAGGAAATGACTATGTGTCAATCATTTTTCCTACTAAATTCTTACCAGGAATATTTGCTGATATAATACATGGTGTGTCTTATAGGAAAAATATTGAGTGTACTGTGTTTCAGAAAACTTAAAGTAACATCAGATTTCTTAATATCAATGGTAAGAAAAATGTTCAGAATTGAGACTTAATAACACTCAAATTTATAAAACTGATTTGTTTGTTTTGCTATATTCTTGAATGTGGATTAAAGTATATTGATTAATATTTGTCATAAGTCCTACAGTAATTTGCTCCCCTTTCATTTCCAAAATTAATTTATTTTTCCTGTCTTCCCATTTCATCTTCATCATTATAGATTTATTTTAGCATTTTGTATATATAGTATTTCTTTGGCATTTTGTACAATTTTAGACTTTTTGCCTGTGGCTCAAACTTTGTGTAGAATTTTTTGTTTAAGTATATAAGTTCTCAGAAATATATAAAATACTTATAATTTTATAAGCTTGATTAAATTCAAATCAAGGTTAACATTACACATCTTAGAAATTCTAAGCTTGCATTCAGAAAATCTGTGAAAATAGAACTCAGAATAGACTGTGTTGGCATTTATCAGTATTGATTTTCAAATTAGCAGGTGTCATTTTCATTTATGTGCTGAATACTTAAGTGTTCCTTGACTGAAATAACATGAAAATCTGGTTTAATACTCTAGAAATACAGCTATGTAGTGTGTGTGTGTGTGTGTGTGTGTGTGTGTGTGTGTGTGACAGAGAGTGGGAGAGAGAGAGAGAGAGGAAGGTTGATGTTCATATTTATCTGTATAAGGTGAAAATTCTACCCACCTTTCTTTGCTGCATGGAAGGAAGTGTATGCCTTCTAGGGACAAGCTAACCTGGAAGAGAGGTCAGAAGGATGAGTACTCCTTCCTAACTGAGGAGCTTACTTATCAATGTCTTATTATTCCAAAGTTCTTACTATAGGAATAAAAATGGGAAGGCAAGAAGAGAACAAAAATAGTTCCTCCTACACAGGGAGGATGTAGCTTCCATAAACTTTATTATAATACTGAAGACTGATTTATTACCAAACTGCTGTGCTTCTCATTCTACTGTAACTGTATTACTGGCAATATCAAGGGTCTGTTATATCAATAAATTACACACTTTCATATTTTTTTTCCTACCCAGAACGAATGGCACAATGATGCTACACAAACCAAATATGTTGGAATCTAAAATCCCTCAGATATATCTTTTTTTTATTCACCTTAAACACAGAGTGTGTTGACTTTAGAGATGAGAAAAAAGAGGTATCTCCAAGGTCATTCATCTTCTTTCCCCTTGAATTTGAGATTGCTATCAACAGATGCAGGGGTTTCCAGTTGATAGAAAGCAGTATGTATACGATGCCTTCAACTTCCAAGACATGAAGCCAGTTGTCACAATGAAACTTTATAGATGGAAAATATTTACATTAAAAACATAGGGGAAATGTTTTCAGTGGAAGGAGACAAAATACTAGAAAGTAAAATTCATCATGATCAGAAACCTGTATAATGCTGTCAGCAAATATGAGGAAACAGGAAAGAACTGGAGTAAATTGGATATTTTCCCCAAATGTGGTCAGTCAATCTGTACAGAGGAAGTTGTTCTTCATTTTTTACAAGAGGTTTCTTAGTCGGTTCTTTTTTTAGCTTGCTCTTGATTCATTTCAGTAATGTCCATTATGAGGAAAGGAAATTAAAAGAACTATATTGCAAAGTTTTGACATTTAATAAATCATATTTTTGAAAATATGCCATGTTTTATTCATTAAGACAAGAATTAATATGACAACCTTGGAAATCTCCTCAGTAGGATTTTTGACCTTAAAAACTTGTAAAGATTAACTATGTTGGTATTTGTTCAAACATTTGCATATAATTGCCAGCTATCCTAATTGAGTGTCTAGCTTTTTTCAGTAACTATGAAAATAATTCAGACACAGAAGAGTAAAGTTCAGACTTTTTAAAAAAGTGAGTAAGAAATATTTACAAATAAAATGTACTCACTGGTTGATTTTTAGGAAGGGAATTGCATGATTTTGAACCCCAATTTATGTGATGAAAATACTGTAAGGGTCAAATTCACCTAGCTAGAAACTTCATAGGTATTTAAGAGAACATTAAAATTAAGCTAGATAACAAAATATCATATTCTTTAGTGTTATAATTTTCCTTGGCAAGATCCATGATACAGGCTACATTTCAGGAACAGAGAGTATAAGGTAATAATTTCAAAACGTTTGAGAACGGAACCTTTGGTTTTATCAAGGGGAAGGATTTCCCTTTAAAGCTAGAAAAACTGAAGTTAAAAAAATGGTTAAGTAACTAATTCAAAGTCCAGGATCTAGTTAGGAGCAGAGTCAAGATCCAACTCAGTTCTGATGCCAGCCAGCATCTCAGCATCAGTAACGTCCCCACCTTAATCCAGCCTGAACATGTACACCTATCTTTAAGTTGATGTCTAACAATGATCATTCAGAGTAGATTGTCATACTTAATCTAAGCACATTTCTTAATTATGGGTAAGCCATGTAATTTTCCTGTGATACCAGCAAAAATCCCAGTTTTCTATCTTGAGGATCACTTATTGAATTATTCCATTTTAATTACAAATGTTGCTGCAACAGAATTTCTGTGTTGGAGGGGAGTTTTAGAAGCCATAAATTTTTTTTTAAATAAAGCTTGAGGTTCATTATGCATGACAATTTACACAATGGGGAGAAATGTGGCAATTTTCCATATTAAACGATGTATATAGGAAAGATATTGATGGAGGTTCTAGGGAAATTACTAGTAAATACTTCCGACCGGCCTTCTGATGCTGGCGCTCTAAGAGAGCTCCTTCCAGTTAGTTAGCTGAGATTAGTAGGGTGTGGAAATTCTATCAGAATTTCCTGCTGCCCAACCCTGTCTCTCCCTTACCTAACCCCTGTTCTCTCTCTTGCATCTAAACCTCTTCCTGATATTCACACAGAGACACACACATTGCTCTTTTACAGAGCTTTTTGCAAGTCCTTTTCTGAGATCAAGTGGCTCTCTCTCTCTCTCTCAACCCCATGGTCTATGTGAGGAGTGTGCAGTTTTTACCCTAGTTGCATTTCAGGGGTGTGTGAATCTTTCACACAGTCTGGCACAGGATCAGTAGCAAGGCTGCTTCCTTGTCAGCTTGTTCATGATGATTGATCTTCCGGAGAATCTCCTTTCATCAGCCTGAGAGGAGGATCATTTGGCTGATTTATTATTATGGCTCATCACCTTGGAAGTTTCCTTAAAAGACCTTCTGTGTGACATGTAATCTCTACCAGTGAATACATTTTACATGACATCTGCACTTTGATGCTTACCTGGAATATAAACTGTTTGGAGATTTTCGTTAATGTTCTACATTGCACAAATTGCTGTTTTAGCATTTATTGCTTGGTCATAGTTTTCAATCTTCAGCACTTTCAGCAATCTAGGCGATATGGAATCATCAGCTTGCTTTCCTAACACAGTTCAGTTGATCTCTAGCTGTGTTTGCTCTGGTAATAAGGTTTCAGAGATTGGATCATCTCTGTATAGGGAATTAGCTGTTTAAACTTGATCTTGTAATTTGACATAAAAACCAATGTGGCTCAAAGTATAATGAAATCAAATGTCAGTGCAAGAAAAAAAAAAAAGATGCATCTTTACCATTCATGGACCATATTATTCAAAAAAGAAAGAAAATAAATTTAGCCTGTTTCTCAAAACCCCCCAAATATTCCACTTGTTACCCCCATTTTTAAGACCATTTTATTATCTTTCTCTAAGTTCTTAGATACCAAAAGGACTTTTGTGAAATGCTAGTCCAAATCCATTGGCATTTGGAAGAACAAACCAATATCATTAAAAGTGAGAATTAATATCATGGAGAAACATTCTAAAGGAAGAATCAGGACACTGAATTGCTATGCTTGACCTTGAAACTACAAAAATCTAATTAGTTGCCTCTATACATTTTATCTATAATAATAAAAGCATAATATGCTAATTAGACCGGACATCCTTCTGGATGACCTTCCAGACGAAGCTGGGGCTGTGAGGGAAGCCCGGGTCCTGGGTGCCAGAGGGAAGCCGGTGCCAGCAGTTGGTGTAAGGAAGGCCTCCTCTTGCACGAATTTTGTGCACTGGGCCTCTAGTATTATATAAATACGTTAAGATCCCATGAAAAAATTAGTTGACCAAACATAACTACTAATAGTTATTTTACATTTAGTTTTTTTCACATGAGATTTCAAATTAGAGTCTCAAAGACATGTATTGAAATTTAAAAATTTTTCACAAACAGGAGTGTTTTTAAAAAATATTTTTTATTGATTTCAGACAGAGGAAGGGAGAAGGAGAGAGAGTTAGAAACATCCATAATGAGAGAGAATCATTGATCGACTGCCTCCTGCACTCCCCGTAGTGGGGATTGAGCCTGAAACCCATGCACGTGCCCTGATCTGGAATTGAATGGTGACCTAGTTCATGGGTCAATGCTCAACCACTGAAAGCAACACCTGCTGGGCACAACCAGGACTTTTATTATATACTACCAGAGGCCCGGTGCACGACATTCGTGCACTGGGATGGGGGTGGTCCTCAGCCTGGCCTGCGCCCTCTCGCAGTCCAGGACCGCTCAGCTTAGGCCTGCTCCCGCCACTGCTACAGCGCTCACCAGCCATGAGCCTGGCTTCTGGCTGAGTGGCGCTCCCCTTGTGGAAGCACACTGTCCATCAGGAGGTAGCTCCTGCATTGAGTGTCTGCCCCCTGTTGGTCAGTGTGCGTCATAGTGATCTGTTGTTCCGCCATTTGGTCAATTTGCATATTAGCCTTTTATTATATAGGATTGCACAATAAAAGCTTCAGGAATTTTTATTAGAATAGAGTTTGTCTTTTTCGGGGAGGAAGTTGTGGTTAAAACAAAGACTAGCATCATTTTTTAATACAACACAATTCTCCATTTAATAATCTACAATTGTGAATTTGAGCATCTAATTAAAAATTTCCAGAAACAGGAATTGTTCTCATGACCATGAAAAAATATCAGTAAATAGAAACAACCAGAAAAAAATGTAATTAGCAGGCTGGGATACTTAAGCACCTATTATAAATATGCTCAATTTTCTCAATATGTTAAAAAAAAATCAGGAGCATAATCAGAAAAAGTGGAAATGGAGTTGGCAAAGAATTGTCAATAGAAACAAAAAAAGAAAAATATATATGTAATAGGTAAATTGGATTTCACCAAATTCAAAAATACCATTCTTTGGAAAACAATTTTAACAAAATGACTGGGTATTCATAATATTATTTAACTTACTAGAAGCCCGGTGCACGAAATTCGTGCATGGAGGGGGGTTGTCCCTCAGCCCAGCCTGTACCTTCTCCAATCTGGGGCCCGGTGGGATTGGGCCTAAACGGGCAGTCGGACATCCATCTCACAATCCAGGACTGCTGGCTCCCAACTGCTTGCCTGCCTGCCTCCCTGATTGCCCCTAACCGCTTCTGCCTGCCAGCCTGATCACCCCCTAACCCCTCCGCTGCCAGCCTGTTTGCCCCCAACTTCCCTCCTCTGCTGGCCTGGTCACCCCTAACTGCCCTCTCCTACAGGGTTGATCACCTCCAACTGCCCTCCCTTGCAGGCCTGGTCCTTCTCAATTGCCCTCCCTTGCAGGCTGGGTGCCTCCCAATTGCCCTCTCCTGCTGGCCATCTTGTGTCCACATGGGGGCAGGATCTTTGACCACATGGGGCAGCTATATTGTGCGTTGCAGTGATGATCAATCTGCATATTACTCTTTTATTAGATAGGATAGAGGCCTGGTACAGGGGTGGGGGCCAGCTGGTTTGCCCTGAAGGGTGTCCCTGATAAGGGTGGGGTTCCCTTGAGGTGTGGGGCGGCCTGAGTGAGAGGCCTGTGGTGGTTTGCAGGCCGGCCACACCCCATGGCAACCCAAGCAGAGGCCCTGGTATCTGGAATTTATTTTCCTTCTACAATTGAAACTTTGTAGCCTGGAGCGGAGCCAAACCTGGGGCTCCCTCCGCGGCGGCAGCCATTTCTGTTGGGGTTATAATTGAAACTTTGTTGCCTTAAGCGGGTGGGCCTGGCCAGGGTGTGCGGAAAGCTTTGCTTCCCCTGTTGCCGGTGGCAATCCTGGCCTGCTCTCTAAAGCTCCATTCTGATGCCATTTCTGTTTGAATTTGTTTACCTTCTATAATTGAAACTTTGTAGCTTGAGTGGAGGCTTAGGCCTGCAAAGGCTGGCGGAAAGCTTGTTTACCTCTGTTGCCTGGGAAACCTTGCTCTCTGTGGCTGTAGCCATCTTGGATGGGTTAATTTGCATACTCGCTCTGATTGGATGGTGGGTGTGGTTTGTGGGCATAGCTTCTGGTTGTGTAGGAGGTATGGTCAATTTGCATATTTGTCTATTATTAGGTAGGATAGTTTCAATTTAAAAATACTCCAAATTATATTATTGATTGGCCTTTTAAAAACTATTTTTTCTGCAATATACAAATTTTTGTTGATAGATTTATTTTGACCTTTATAAAACTCAGGGGCAGTTTACTTAGTATGAGCCTAATTGTTTGCTTTTTACATAGCATTTTTTTCTGTGTATTTCATGAGTAAGAGGTCTGCAGAGTTGATGCATTTATATATGTTCATTATATAACTTTACTCTTATCTACAGCCTGGTAAACATTGGAAGAAAATTTGAAAGTACAAAGTACTTTTAACCTAATTTCAGATAATACTGTTCTTGGAGTTTGAGCAACCTAGTTTAGCTAGTGTCTAATTTATTTAATACTTCCCTGGCAGGAAAACTTTTTTTTATTAAAGGAAAACTTTAAATCCTAATTTCTGATACTGTCTCATGTTCTCTTTTTGGATGGAGTCCATGGGACATGTGTGAAAATGATGAAAAGAGCTTTGAATGGATCTGCTGGCTAGATATCATATTATGTTAAACATTGCATCATTCCTTACTGTTTAATGAAAGACATTCTATAAAATAGTTTATTTTGAATAAAATTTGCCTTTATTAGGAATGATTCAATAATAGACAAAAAATGAAAATTGTTGTCATGATCCTTTTAGAATCATATAATTGAGATAAACTGTCTATAAAATTATGTAGTTTTTTTTAATCTACATAATTTTCCAAATTAAAAACCCACTTTGAGATTTATTGGAAATTCCTCAGGTTCACAAATGGTTGAGAACAATGAAGGTATAACTGGCCCTGCAATTCATAGGCCCAGGCTCCCTTTGAAGGAAGAAGGGCCTTGGCTGACAAGGCCGATTGCTATTTGCAATGCTGCATTTCTGCCCTGATAATTTCAAGTTTTTGATTATTATTAGGTTTGGATTCTGATTGCTGCTTTTCATTCCCAGTTTGGTAGTTTGAAATTATGTGTCATCCTGTGTGTGTGTGTGTGTGTGTGTAAATGTGTATATATATATATATATATATATATATATATATATATATATAGCACTACATAGTGAAATATATCTGACTATAATATACATATGTACATATCTATCATCTATCTACCTATGTATCTATCTCTCTAGCTCTAATCTGTCTGTCTCTATGTAATCTCAGTATAATTATGATGCACAAGAATGGCTATTGCACTTTGTTTAGGAGATGATTTCAGTAGCTTTCAAATTTCACACATGCAGAGCAGATAGCAAGCCACACTCGGTTTGCAAACCTTTAGTCTTGAGTTTGATGCTTCATTTATAACACTGCTACTCTGCCAAATGGTACAGTGGCTCTGATCCAGTTAACTAACTCTGGTGAAACTATGAAGAGCAGTGGATGTCAGACTTATGCAAAAACCGTATCCAAAACATTAGAAAAACAACTAAGAACAGCAGTTGTACAGTGCCAGGCTCTGTTGCTATTAATCAAATGTTCTTTTGTTCATTGTTTCATTTAACCTGCACAACAGTTCTTTTAGGAGATATTATAGCTATCTGGTAACCCTATTTTATTAGACTAAATACTTCACAAACACCTTTCTTTCAGCAATGTCGAGTGTCCTCCGGTTTATATTACTAGGTTAATAAGTGACATTTCAGTCATTCTAATCAAGCAAGAAGAGAGACATATTCCATGCCTCTCCTTTCTTATGATGAGCAACTTGGACCTAAAATAGTTCTCCAAAGCCATGCATGAGGATACATAATTTGTACAACAGGTGCATACCCAGCCTTTCAGTACATACTAGTATTTTCTTAATGCTACCTGCTATTCACAAGTTAAAGCATCAATCGACATTTCTTACTGTCCTAAAGCTATCTAGAATTATTCAAATTTATGACTGAAGCAAAGATACCTTTATCCAATTTTTCTTACATTTTAGTCAGACCTTCAGTCATCACTTATAGCAGCCAAATAGCAAACAATTTGCCTTATACATTCAAAGTCAAGGCATTTTAAAAAGTCTACTTATTTAGAAATGTTCACTTATGAAATTTTTGCAAAAGGGAAGGTAGTAAAATGTACTCAACTCACTTATCTTGGGATTTCTTGGAATCCCAAGTGACTAAAACACTTGCAAATTAGTAGGCAGTTTGGTATAAATCTATACCTGGTACAAAACTGGGCAAACTAAAATTATTATGTAGATAATAAATAAAATTTTAATAATTTAACTGTAAATACTTAATAAGCATTAAATCCCCACACTTAATATAAAATATTACTCTTGCAATTTTCACTTTTGGAATGACTGTGAATCATTAATAATTTATTGAATAAAAGATTCTTAATATTTATCTCAGAAAATTTAAATAGTGCTCATAAGTAAGTGAGATATTAGATAAAAAATATGCATATAATATCCCAAGCTTAGGATTAAGGATTGAAGTACTTTTAATTAGCACCTGCCATTTTAGAAATAAGAAAAATATGCCCGGCCAACATGGCTCAGTGGTTGAGGGTCAACCTAGAAACCAGGAGGTCATAGTTTGATTCCCCGTCAGGGGACATGCTTGGGTTGCAGGCTCGGTCTTCAGTGTGAGGCATGCAGGAGGCAGCTGATCAATGGTTCTCTCTCATCATTGATGTTTCTCTCTCTTTCCCTTCCTCTCTGAAAAAAAAATGAAAATATATTATAAAAAATGAAATGAGAAAAATATACTATCATGCTTCTCGTTGTCCTGATTTTTCTCAGTCTCTGAAAGTTTATCATATTTAAAATTCAGTAAAACATTTGTCTCTGAAAAGACTAGTGTATATTTACATCTTTCCCTTAGCTAAGGAATGATAGGTAAAAATATGTTTAATGTCTTTTATGGATAAAATTAGAATTAATTTTCAACAAAGAAACATATTTTGTATACACACTAATTCTATATTGATTTTAACAATAAGCCTTGCTTCTTCTATTATAAGGATTATATTAACTGTATTTGGATTAATATGTATAGTAAAGGGTAATAAGGGTCTTTTAAAATAAATATCAGGAGATTATAAGGCAAAGGTAATCATTTTAAATTGAATTTGTGTAATGGCACTTAACATTTTCTTTATATTATACTTTATCCATGTGCATTTTTAAAAATTTAACCATAAATCCTAAAATTGAAAATTAGCTTTAAGCCTAAAATGCAGAAATAAAGAGAAATATATTGCTTAATACAAATGTGTTCAGGATTAAAGTGCTCATACTTATGTGCCTTAAATCAAACTTTCAACTAATGTTAAAAAAATGAAATACTACCATTTGTGCCATGGGTAGATCTTGAGAATATCATGGTAAATAAAATAAGTTAGATAGAAAAAGTAAAAAAAGAAGCAACATATGATTTCACTCATATGTGGGATATACAATGAAAGCAACAAATGAACAAACATGGCAAACCAACAAAAACTCATAGACACAGACAATAGTATGGTAGTTACCAGAGAGAAATGAGAGGGGGGATGCATAGTAAAGGTAAAGAGGGCCAAATATATGGTAACGGGAAAAAGTTTTGACATTGGATAGTGGGCACACAATGCAATATGCAGATGATGTATTATAGAATTGTACACTTGAAGCCTATATAATTTTATTGACCAATATCACCCCAACATATTTATTACAAAAAAAGAAAATCCTAGATTATTTTCAGCTTACTAGATATATACTGCTAGCCCTTATCACCCAACCCCATATCATTTGTCTAACTCAATCAGCTCAGTTCTGTCTACACTCTCCTGTCATATACTAAAACTCCTGTCAGTGTTTATACAAACATTATGACATTGTTCAATTGTTTAAAATTCTAGATAATGTTATAATACCTGTGTCTCTTTTCTTCCTTCATGTTCTGAGTAGGCAAGAACCATACCTTGTATACTCATTTTGTGGTGAAACTCCAGGTAAATTTTATTTTCTCAAACCAATACCTAAGTGAATTTTTAAAATCCTAATATCTGAAATATTAATCAAAAGGGGGATAAGAAGGTTATCTGAGTATCTATCAGTCCCATTGCCTGGTTTATAGTAGTTTTACCTTAATTCATTTTAAGTTTTATTAAACAAACACTGGTTTGTTTGTTTTTTGCAACAAAAGGCTAAGTTTGTGAGTCCTAGTGTTTTGGCTGATGGGAGTTTTCTTCTCTAAGACAAACTTGAGATTTGTATCAAATCTATGCAAGTGGCTATTTTATATTAAGGAAAACTATTATTTCATTGTCTAATTCTGTTAGTGTTTATGCTTTTTCAAATAGTTATATTCAGTGGACCATCGCATTACTCACAAAGAACAAAATAACAACATAATGAATATAATGTACTTTTGCTTCAGAGTCAGTAGGATGCTAACATACTAAACTGATCATCTAATTCTAAAGCCAGTGATTTTCAACCTTTTTCATCTCATGCCACACATAAACTACTAAAATTCTGCAGCACACCAAAAAATATACTTTTGCTGATCTGACCAAAAAAGGTATAATTTTGATTCATTCACACCGGATGGCTATTGTTGTGTTGGCTGTTATTATTTTCTTAGTGGACAATTTAAGGAAAAAGAGGTCAGGGCCCCTGACTAAATAGTCAGGTACTACATGTTTTAGAAATTCTTGGGGTACATCAGTGTGGCTCTTGTGGTATACTGGTTGAAAATCACTGCAATAAACAGTTAAGCCACCAACATGTAAACATGTTTTGTTAGCACAAGTAAATATTTTGTATTTTAGATTGGATGAGATTAAACTTGTCTGACTCAAGGTTCCATTTTGCAATTATTGAAACAACAGCATAACTTGAACTAACTTAACTCATCTCAACATATGATTCTAATATGAAGTAAAAGGTTATATTTCCTGTAGGCTTTTTTATGTTATTTACACAAGAGCAAGTTACAGATAAATATGTCTTGATTGTTTAGATGAGCTACTATTTATATGGAATAAGTTACCAATTAAAGGGCATGGGATACATAAAGGTCAGAGAAAATCAACTTCAACTAAGGAAACAATTTCATCTTTAATTTTAAGATATTTTCAGCCTAAAATGTACTGTGATAGTTAAGCCAATTCTTCCTTATTTGTGGTCTTCAATGTAACAATTATGTGTTATTACTCTGATTCTCAACTTTTCAGTCAGTTGTGCTTCTTTGCAGAAATGTGTGTGTGTATAGCGGGAGGGATAGCATAAACCAGTCTAAAGCATCCCATTGTGGCATGTGGATTATTTTGAGCAGAAGGCAATCAATGCTTGACAACCTAGGAAAAGTGATTTTATTTCTCCCTTCACTGCCTAAGAGAATTTAGATAGGGAGACATATTTAACCATTACTTTCTATTAGATTTCTATAACAGCTCTCTGATATTTTAATAGAATCACAGTATTTATGGAGTATTCTTGATGTAAAATTTTAAACAGCTTTAAAGAAGTCTCATAACAAATTTATGAATTATCTGTTTATAGCCATTTATACAAATGACTTAACTGACCACAGTGCCAAAAATTAAATGCTTCATTTTATTATATGAAAAGTGTTTGAGGCAACTGACATTGAGCTCCAATATGTTTTGATCAAGTCTTGCCATTGATTATTATTCAAGATAACCACAGATGTCAAAGGAATATACTACACTGCATTTAAACATCAATTAGTTTTTCATTTGCAAATAATAAGCTCTGTTAAATGTTACTTTACCACCAAATCTAAATTCCAACTGATTGACACTTGTGAAAATCATGACAGTTGATTTTAGAAAGCTTCATATGGTAGGACTTTAACCATGGGAAATTTGTTTGAAAAATTAGCCAAAGCTTTTTAGCTTAAAATTTCATCTGAGGCAGGGATGCTTGTTTTCTAAAAATTATTTATTTTCAGAATTTCTAGAGTAACTTTCTTAAAATTTATTCAATTATGAAATATGCAGTTTGTGACTAAGGCCCAAAAATGATGGATAAAAGCACTTCTCAACAATCCACTTGTTGGACTCAAGGGAGGGAGGGAAGAAGGAAAGAGGCTTTGTTGTTAGCTCAATGGTATTCTTAAACTGCTTTCTTCATATAGGAATTAGAGTCTAATTATTTTATCTCCATACCATTTAGCCCAAATTGATATAATCCTGTAAAATGCATGGGGGTTTTATTAATCCAACTAGAGGCCCGCAATAGAGCTTCCTGTGGCGGTCTCCACCGCCCCGCCTGCTTCCCTCCCTTCTCCACAGCCCTGCTAGCTTGCTTCTCCGCAGCTTAGCTCCTTCTGTAGAGCTTGGCTTCCTTCTATGTAGTCTTCAGTCTTTGCCTTGCGCCTGGACATGCAAATTAACCGCCATCTTGGTTTGGCTAATTTGCATACTCACTCCTGATTGGCTGGTGGGTGTGGCTGTGGGCATAGTGGAGGTATGGTCAATTTGCAAGTTTCTCTTTTATTAGATAGGATTACAAGCATTCCACTAGACAAAGTACAAAACTACAAATCTCTTTGAGATAAGTATGGTATTTTTTGTTGTGTGTGTTTTTTTCTTCTACATTGGGCATTTTGTAAGCCTGCAGTGGTGAAATGCCTTGAGGTTCTTAGAAGCCTCTTCATTTAACAAATAGGTTCTGTCGGATTGAACTTGAGATCTATAGAAGGCCTCTGTCTACCTGAAAAGTCTATAGAGCCTCAGCTTACACCTTTCTGGGGTCTTAAAAGATTTTTATAGTCATGATTTGGCTGTATATTTACACTGATATGACAACCTAACAGAGATGTGGATTTAATTTTTTTCCTCAGACATTTACACCCTTTGGGGGAACTCTTTTTGGAAAAACTGTATCAGCACCTTAATATTGAATTCAAATTCTACTCAAAGGTTAAGTTATCTCTTTCATTCATTGATCCTTTTCTTTCTGATAAGCAAATAGAAGAATGCAAATGACAACTTCAACAGTCAGCATGGCAATCTCATTAATTAGGATCACTGAGTTCATTTGGAACATTTCCTATTTTCCACATGACTTCAGGGACAGTGTTCCCAAAATCAGCAACTTTCTTTTCTCTACCTTACAATCTACCTTACAATATAACTTTTTTCTTATCTCATCACAAACTCTCACCAATAGAGTTTCTTCAGGTCCTAACTGCCACCCATTCCCATAAAATATGCCATATATTTTAGTTTTTTGCTATAGCATCATCCCACTTCTGTGTGTAATCCCCCCTTCCTTTATCTTTGCCATGAAATTGACTATCCCAAAGCTTTAGTGGATTAAAGCAACAATTATTTCCTTGAGCTCATGATCTGGGCATCAGAATTTTTTTTTCAGGGCTTGGCTAGATGACCTTGTTTTCATGGAACATTAATAGAAGTCACTTGTGGTATTCAACAGGCAGATGGGCTGGGCTGGTGGGGTCTACATGGCTTCACTCCCATGTTTGATTTCTTGAATGGGATTATTGGAAGTTTGGTATTAGTTGGGACTGTTAACAAGAGTGTCCATATGCTTAGTTTCCACTATGTTAGCTTCAGGACTTCTTAAATAGTATCATAGAACAATGAACACAAATTGTTTCAGTGAACCAGATGTAACTTCCATGGTCAACATATTACTGAGAACTAAAATAAAAGCTGCTTTTCTGTGATACTCTGTTTGCCAAAGCAGACACAAACCTTTTCAGAGTGAAGGAGAAAAATACAGATCTTAGCTGGGTTACGTGGAGTATCAAAGCATTTACTAGTAAGTTTTTAAAATAGCTTCTTCAATGAACAGGCTAATGGATACATAAATTAGTTTGTTTTCATACAGAGATATATTCACATAAAAGTGAAAGTAAGTAAACTACAGCTAAAGACATCATCATGGTCATGGATGAATATCATAACACTAGAGGCCCGGTGCATGAAATTCGTGCATGGGGGGGGGGGTGTCCCTCAGCCCAGCCTGCACTCTCTCCAATCTGGGACCCCTTGAGGGATGTCTGACTGCCCATTTAGGCCCGATCTTACTGCTGGCTCCCAAGTGCTCACCTGCCTGCCTTCCTGATTGCCCCTAACCACTTCTGCCTACCAGCCTGATCACCCCCTAACCACTCCCCTGCCAGCCTAATTGATGCCTAACTGCTCCGCTGCCAGCCTGTTTGCACCTAACTGCCCTCCCCTGCAGGCCTGGTCACCCTAACTGCCCTCCCCTGCAGGCTTGATCGCCCACAACTGCCCTCCCTTGCAGACCTGGTCCCTCCCAACTGCCCTCCCCTGCTGGCCATCTTGTGGTGGTCACCTTGTGTCCACATGGGGGCAGGATCTTTGACTACATATGGGCAGCCATCTTGTGTATTGGAATGATGGTCAATTTGCATATTTTCTTTTATTAGATAGGATAGAGGCCTGGTGCACAGGTGGGGGACAGCTGGTTTGCCCTGAAGGGTGTCCCGTATCAGGGTGGGGGTCCCCTTGGGGCATGGGGCAGCCTGGGTGAGGGGCCTGTGGTGGTTTGCAGGCCGACCACGCTCCCCAGCGACCCAAGTGGAGGTCCTGGTATCTGGGATTTATTTATCTTCTATAATTGAAACTTTGTAGCCTTGAGCAGAGGCCAGGGCTGTGGGAGCTTGGCTTCCTCCATTGCCGGGAAAACACAAGCCTCCTGCTTGCTCTGTGGCCGTAGCCATCTTGGTTTGGTTAATTTGCATACTCTCTCCTGATTGGTTGGTGGGTGTGGCCTGTGGGTGTAGCAGAGGTATGGTCAATTTGCATATTATTCTTTTATTAGATAGAAGGATAATGCAATATAATGTTGAGTGATAGACGCAAATCATAGGAGATTGCACATCATGTGATTGGATTCATATGAGTAATAAAAGTTAAATAAACTATAATATACTATTTAATCATATATTAATTTAAATAAAATTTAGGTTAATGATTACTTCTAGATTCAAGAGAAGAAATGCAATGGGAAGACACAAGCAGGTGCTTCTAAAGTACTTGCAACTCTTTTAGCTAGCTATTAGGAACACTAAATTTTATTTTGTTTCAACTGATTAGATACATTTAGAAAAAAAATGTATACTATGTTTAAAATATAAAAAAGGAATAAATAAAAAATAAAAGAAATATAATAACAGGAATAAATAACAATATTAGCCTTAGAAAAATTTGAGAAATTTAAGCTTGAAGTAGAGTGGGGGGGAAAGTAAGGTTGTTAGAAGAATTGAGCATAAATGAAAATTCAATATATCATAGTTGGGAAATAATGGAGCACAGAAATGATCCAGGAGAGAAGGAAAAGGAAAAATGGAAGAAAAATGAGGATGCCAAAAGAAGTATCTTTGTAGTAATAAATAGGAATCAGAGTACAAGCAGACAGTGTGGTATTTGTTGACAGAGACACAACTGATAATGTGTGGGTAGAATGTATGGGAATGTATGGGATTCAGATTCAGGTGAATGTCTGATGACAGCATGACGGTATTATGGATAACTGTTTTCTAGAGTAGTCATATTAAACTAAAATATTCATTTAAACTTAAAAAGGATGCTATTTATTAGCACAAAGAAAAATATAATTGCTAAGAGATGTGGACAATAACGTTCCACCTAGACATTGTTTATTATTCCTGTAGGACACTGTAGATGGGAAACCAAGTAATAGTCAAAACAACAATTGTTGCTTCCCAGAAATTAGAGTATAGGAATTTGATCAGATCATTTTAATTGCTAATTACATTAAACTTAGATATCCATCCAGTTATTTTCATCTTTAATGATAATTCTGGCAAAGAAACTGGTTGGTTATGTTAAACTCAACATTGCTAAATAAATACTGCCAAATTCTCTAAATCTCATTGACATAAATTTTAGGAAAAAAAGGGGGGTTTCTAATTCTACTTTAAAAAATCACTATCAGAATTTGATTTAGAATATCTGTTACCTACACAGTCTCATAAAATTTTTAAAATAAGGTTATGGCTTGAGACAGATAATATTGTTCTCAGTGCACTTATACTGACAAATTCATAACTCATTCTAAAACACCCTGAGTTAAATCTATCAGTACAGAAAGAGCTCACTAATGCAACCTCCTGCTGTCATAATACTTGCTGCTTCACTTCCCACTTTGTGTATTTTATACTCCCTATTTTTATCAGATGGACGTGAACTAGATTAAACAGATTTATCAATCCAATAGATACACGGTAGTAGTCAATAGCAATATTGTTTTCACTTTCTAGCTTACATATACTAATGTTGACTGTTATTGGATAAACATATAAAAAGTACTCCATGTTTTGTGTTATGGCTTTAAAAGCTTTTTGAAAATAAATTAATATTCATATTGAGTAAGCATTTCCACACTGTTTTCAGTACAATTTATATTTAGGAACTTTAGAGAATCAATTCATAGAAGTGGAAGAGCAACATGTAAAGTGGAAAGCTAAATAAATTACCCTGAAGTTGTAGAAAGCCACTGAAGAAGTGGAATAGCATTGCCATTCAGATTTACTAGTAGTACCTCCTTCATCAGGGTGTATGAATGGTACCTGCGGTAGAGTCACTTTAGGCCATCTGTGCTCTAGAGCTAGGGAAGTGAAGATTGTTTTCATCTTAAGGTGCATAACGAACATCCAAAGTCAAGGAGATATTCAAAGAAATTGATCAAATATGTGTATTTTTCCCAGTCTGTTATCCTAGCTGCTAGCAACTGGCTGGTTATAAGTGTAAATCAAAATGCTTACAAGCTAGATGTCCACCTCTGGAGGTTCCCACACAGTATTTCCATCAAATCTCATTTCACTCTTCCTTTGAATGAAATGATTGATTGATTGTTCACAGCTTGTATGGCTCTGTGCTGCCCTAGATCCAGCTCTACTCTGCACACTCCAAGCTGAGTTTGCATCATTGACTTTCTGCCAACCATTTGGCTGCCAGGACATAGAATGACATTTAATGATCTTTCAACACGGCAATGTCACATTCATCACTCTTTATCACTCGTGACAGACCTAAATTCAAATGCAAACGTGTAATGGAGACTGACTTCAATCCAAACTCTGACATAGTTTTAAATTGACATCTATCAACAGAGATTGACAAGGTACATGGAAGACAAAATAACTTGTTGCTTGTACAGTAATTAAAAATACCAGTTCTATGACTGTCCTGAGAAATCAAGGGTATTTTAATTTCATGGGGCAGTAGTTTTTATAAATAGTTTTGAGGCAGAAATTATATTATCTCAACTGTCATACCAAGTCATATTGACTTAGAAAACAATTTACTTTTAATGTAATGTTCTGCTTTATAAATCAAATATAATATCCATGCATGCTATGTGCAGAGTTATTAAGGGGAGAGGAGCCTCAAAAGTTAATTATTAGAAGAAAATAAAAGTCAGTATAATTGCACAAAATTGCTCTAAGCTATTTCTTCCTCTAAGCTGTTTCACAATTCTTTATGCACTCTTATATTCTACACTACAGGTGTGCTGTTTTCCTTCAAAACCATTCTGAAACTTACACTCTCCCAATTCACAACACAAGCCTACATTTCACTGACTTTGGGGATGCTTGAATATTGGCACTGTATTTCAATACTGTTTAACAAGTTATTAGAAAGTATATAAAGAAATGTACATAGGAATTCAGGTTTCTGAAGACCCCTCAGCAAGTAAACCCCACTAGCAAGTAAAACTCCACTTCCTTTCTAGAAACTAAGAAATCTTCTGTTAAAAAATAAACAAACCTTTAATCAGGAGATTTTTTGTTGCTATTTAACCACTTTATTTTCACTTTTCAATTAAGAAGAAAAAAATAACCTTCAAAATATAATGTCTACACTAACCCAAAATTCATGAAGTCAGGGACAAGGTCTTATCATTTATACTTGTATATCCTCAGAGGCTGATATTTAATAAATAATCATGAAACTAAAGTGAATAGAGGCATCATAAAACTTTATTAATTTCATAGGAAAGGACAGTAGATTTCCTTATATGTCACAATATCACACACAAAAAAAAAACCTTTGCTATTATACTTACTTCTCTAAAAGGCTTTTTGATCTGAGCTTTCTTTACTTTAGACCTAAGGCAATTTCCATATTTATGCCCTATATTTTGAAAACTGAAGTACTCATCTAATTTTTTTGTTCTAGCTGCCAAATGCTTTAAAAGTGGAGAACTATGCTTTGTATGCAAGATAGGACCTAGCACAGAATGTATCAGGTTGTAAGTGCTCAGTAAACATTTATTCAGTGAAGTGGAAATCTTAAAAACAGCCTCAAAAGCCACAGAATTTTCATGGTTTTTGTTATTTTTCCTAAAGTTGATTCTGATAAAGTCCACCAAGTTCCCTTTTACTAGCAGAGGCACCTGTCACTTAGCGTGGTGGTGTTGCCTGTTCATCTAAGAAAACTGAATTCAGCCAAAGAAAGCCACCTGCCTGGAGGGCCATCCCCATACTCACCCCCACCTGGGATAAACTTTGCTTACAGATGCAGGCTCCTTACCCTCCTTACAGATGCAGGATAAACTCTGTAGAGCAATTTCCCAAATTTATTTATTCTGAGTGAACTCTCCCAATAAAGCATTTGAACAGGAATTCCCGTCTCACTCTCAGTTTCTAAGAAAGCTTATCTAAGGGACTTGGCCCTGGAAAGCAGACTCAATGGATGAGGTCTGGTCTTGCATCACTTGCCAGCTGACTGCCAGGAGTAAACCCCACGCCTGTGGTAGGTGGAGGAAGAAAGTCCTTGGGACTGCAGCAATGCAATTCTAAAGACTCACTTGTTTGAATTGGGATTCAATACAGGTGCCAGTCACAGGGATTTGAGAAGCATAGAAGAAATAGCTATAGTTCTTTCTGTACCATCTGAATCTCCAAAGATGGCCCACCCTCTCTTGTGAGAAGAGGGAGACCCTCTTGCTGCAAGAAAAAGCAAAACATTCAAATTAGTCCAATAGTTACAAGAAAATGTTGTACCACCAGGGTTTGCCCCATTCTTTCCTGACCATGATATCATATTTAGGTTCAAAGGTCAGTATCAGTGTACTGGGAAAAAGTCAAGACTATAAATAGAGGAGAAAGAATATATGCCAAAGGTCCTGGTACTGACTAACATGTACTTGTAAGTGTGCTGGAGATTGGGCCCCATGACTGTTGGGATATAAAGTTGGATGGAAGAGCTTGTAAATGTTACAAGGATCTAACACACCAAGCAGGAGCTAAGGCGTATATAATACCTCATGGGACACTTGATACAACTATGCCCAATGAAAATAACTTTCAAATATGAAAGCAGAATAAATGTTTAAAATATACAAAGAATAGAAGACTTCATAACCAGCCGACTCACTAAACAAGAAATGTAAAAGGGAGTCCCTTGGGCAGAAATAATGACATGAAGAGCATCAGACATGGTGAAATGGATAAATATATAAAACATTTTCTTTAAAATATATTTTATTAATAATAATAACATTGATTATTGGGTGATGTAGAGTTGCTGTTGTCTATTGAGGGGAGGGAGGAATATGTTTAACACCTCAGTGACCTCTTAAGTATCTCTTGGTACATGATGTCTACTTATAACCCTTAATTGCCACCTACAGCAACAATGACCTATATTAGTTCTTAAATTTTCAGTAGTAGCAACACTTAGGATTAATGAGTGAATTAATGCATCTAAAGCAGGCCTAATTATAAAAAAATAATCCCCAAACCAGAATAATTAAAATCCAGTCTAAATAAGGAGATTTATCTCTTATCATCAAAGAAATTATGAGAATTACTTGAGTACAAAATTTATATTTGAGCAGAAATAATTAACTGCCTTTATTTCTGTATTAAAATATAAGAACTCTTGAATTCATTGTTATGAAATATCTGTCAGTAAGTTTTAACTAGTTGATGATAGTGTTGTAATTCTGTATGGAAATGTGATGGTGATAATTTCTGAATAAACTAGTATACCATTGATGAATATTATGATCCTGGGAAGTAGTCTGGAAAATTAGCATACATGTCTCTCTCTCTCTCTCTCTCTCTCTCTCTCTCTCTCTCTATATATATATATATATATATATATATATATTCTTAAGGCACAGATACTAATGTTTTATGAAGCAATATATCATATTGTAGCAAGAATATCTAACTTAGCATATAAACCCAATGATATAGATTTGCCAAAGGAGTCTTGCTGTGAAAAGTAATTGAAAATATTGTCAATTCTCTCACTATCACAAGAAATGTAATTTCAGATAAATCTCCAATATTTTCACAGTTGCTGCTTCATTCTTTATTCCAGTCATTTAATGTGAGAATTTGACAGGTTTTTTCTATACTGATTCACTGTTTATTTGAATTAGTCAATTCAATTAGTATAAACACAAAAAAATGTTAGTCTATATATCATCACTTTAAAATATCATTGAGTAGAAAATAGTAGACTCAATATGAAGATATTCTTAGACATTAATTTAAAGAATTGAATCAACTGATTTAAAATACTGGGTCTTCACTCACTCTAGGCAAAGGTACAATATTTCAATCAATTTGGTTCTGATCAAGACACGCATGACTTATGTGAATTTTAAGCATTATGGGTTTTATAAAAAGCTTTATCACCACCAAAAAATCTAGCAATTTTTATCTCTACATTTTAGCATATAAGGACAGTAGGTGTAAAATATCACCTTTAAAATAGCCAATTGAATTAATTACTTAGGACTTTGTTATAATTTTATTTGCCTTAAGCACCATTTGACTCAGTCCTGTCTGTGATTACAGTTAATTTAAGAATTTTCATGAGTATCCCTTATTCAAAGTAAATATATATATTTGAGATGACTTGACTTTTGCTTGATTTGGTACAAATGTATAGAAAATATATTAAAACTTAAAATAAACAATACTATTCATAAGAAGTCCAAAGTTTAATTTGGGAGAGCAATACTTAAATAAGTGCAAGCTTGATCAATTATATGTGATATGACATTTATATAAAGAGTAAGGGAAATTTGAGTGAAAGAGCAAATTCTACTTGGGGGATTCATGGAATATTTTAGAGAGCAAGTATTAATTATTCTAGATTTGTTTGCATTTATCCCCGGAGCTACGACAGTGTCATTACATATTACATGTTTAATCTGTAAAACATAGGATTACTCTTGTTTGTAGTCATTTTACCTAACTTATAGCAATATCTGTTTTCCATCTCACTCCCTTTTATTACATTCTCCCTAAAACAACTTTTATCTTTTCCAAACCTGTATCTGCCCACATATGCTCAACCCCCTTTTGTGGGGAGGTCTCTATAGGCACATGTCTCTCCCCAGATATCAGATTGTTTTCCCTGAATTCTCGCTTCTCTGATTGTTTCAAGTACAGTCATTAATTTGAAATTTGTCCTGTTTTTCTTTTTCCTGTTTATTGTTGTGCAGAAAGAGTGATGCTCTTTCTGGCTCTCTATATGTCTAAGAGAAAACTTGATGTCTCAAGTAACATGTGGTCTTTTACATGAATCATTACAACTTATTTTTACTTCAAAAGGCAAGGAATGACAACTTGAAAATAAGTTATAGTTTAAGATCTGAAGCCTTGTCCCAATGATCTCACATTCTCAGGCATTATTCAATAAATGTCTTTTGAGTGTTTATTGTAGACTAAAGGCCTGGTGCACAAAATTCGTGCATGGGGGGGAGGGTCCTCTCAGCCCAGCCTGCACCCTCTCCAATTCAGGACCCCTCGGGGGATGTCCGACTGCCGATTTAGGCCCAATACCAGCAGTTGGACATCCATCTCACAATCCGGGACCACTGGCTCCTAAACTGCTCACCTGCCTGCCTGCCTGATCACCCCTAACTGCCCCCCCACTAACCGGCCTGGTCAATCCTTACTGCCCCCCCCTACTGGCCTGGTCACCCCCAACTTCCCCCCCCTGCCAGCCTGGTCGCCCCTCACTGCCCCCCCTGCTGGTCTGGTCGCCCCACGCAGCCTGTTCGGTCATCTGTTCAGTTGTTTCGGTTGTGACAGTTGCTAGGCTTTTATATATATAGATGTCATGTGTAGTTTACCCAAAAGGTTATGGCCTCCTTCAGAAACTTTGTAAGGTAGTGTGTACTGACTTATTTTCTAGCCACTGAGCAGAAAAATGTTGGCAGCAATTTTAATATGTGAAACATCCAAATATATATATGTAGTTTATATCTGGATGCATTTCAACATATATTTAATAAGTAAAGATGTTATTTAACACAAGATCAGAAAAAATAAAACCAAAAAAATGTATTGATAGTGCCTAGTCACACTCTTTATAATGAGAACAGAATAATATTTTCTGACAGTCACCGAATGGGACAAGAAGGAGAGAAAGAAAGGCAGAACACTAGAATTGATGTGCACCTTCACTCTATTAACCTCACTTTCCTCCTCTCTAGGGGAGTAGAGGCACTACCACATGTGGCTGAGAGAGATGGCCCCGTGCAGCTTCTGTAATTTTCTTCTAGTTAGATGTTCTCTGGGTATCTTCTGTACCACTGGGTCAGCTTAGCTACTTTCCTCTACTGGAAGATGATATTGCACACAGAGAATCTTCTGCTGCTCTTTCTGCGTTGAGCAGCATTCTGAGTTGAAGGCCATGTCCACAATAAGTGTATTTCTAAAACAGTAGTATTTCTTTTGATGCCCACCCTCCTGTTACTGTCATCTGGGTGAGCAAGAAGCAAACCAGGACCATGCCTATTTGAGGGCTTTATTTTTCTTTTTAACATGTAATTGAATTTTGTCATTTTATCAGAAAAAATTTTTTCATAAGCAAAATCTCAAAAATATGCCCACAACACAGAATTTACAATTACCCCTCTATCATTCAATTGACTCTTCTGATGAAGAACCTCCAATTTTAATAGTTATTAGCTAGTTCATGCCCACGACATGTGCACTGCAGTGCAGGCATTTTCATATTGGATAAACACTGTACTCACATTTTGCATAATTAACATTGTTTTTCGGACCTTGAATATATATGGCATTTTAAGAGTATCTTCTATTATGTTTGAGACATATTCCTCCATCCAGTGTGTAGTAAATGTTAAGACAAAAACCAGATTTTGTTTTACATATATTCAGCATTGATTTAAAATTATATATTTTTATATATCTTCACCGGTCACCAAGATAACTTCTAGTGGACAAAGTTTGCTATTAAATGGGGGTCCAGAATTCTAAAACTAGAACCATCAACATCTAATTACATAGCTTCATTTTATCAAATTGTCAGTAGTATAAACAAGGCAAATAATTATATGGAGCAGCACTGGCCAATAGAAGTATAATAGAAACAAATGAAATTCATTCATTTTAAATTTCCTAGTAGCCACATTTTTATTAAGTTATACACCTTTTAAATTTAAAATTCAGAAAACTATAGTACAGGTGAATAACATAATAAATGAAGCTAAAAACACCCAAAATGGGGACAGATTATGTAGAAGGAATGAAAAAAAAGTTATTTTTTTTAATGTCTGATTTAAAAAAAAACAACAACAACAAGTGAAAGCAAAATTTTGAATGCCATTAATTCTTCCTAGCATTTTAGGTACCATGTGTTTTGTTACTATTGCCTAAGCATTATTTTATTGGTATAGGAATATGAAGTAAAAGTGTTATCATAATTTGAATAAGGCAGAAAACCCCATGGCTTTCTCTAATTATGTTAATTTTCACTCACAAAATTTAATCCAATAAAATATGTAACTTGTTTTTACTACATGAACATAATTAAACCTTGTAGGAGATAAAAGACCAGAAAGGTGCATTTTCCAACTTGAACAGCCTCACAATAATGTACAATTAGGAAATGCCTGAAGATATTTCTAATCAACATCTTCATCCTAGGTAATATAGACTTTTTTTACTATTTGTAAAGCAAGAAGTCTTTTACTTCCTATAATCAGAGAGCTGAGACTATATGAAACTAAGCAGGAAATAATAAATTAAGGTTTTCATAAGTCATTTCAAATTTATACTCAGTTTTTGCATGTTCACTTTTATTCTGCTTTGTGCATAGTTATGAAGGAAAAGCCATTAAAATTGAAATACTTTCAAAAGGCAAAATGCCTAGAAAACCCTTTCTTAAATCTACTAGTAAGTCAACAAGACTCTAAGGGGATCAAATATAATCCACTTTAAAACACAGTAAATAATTTCTGAAATTGAGGTTTAGTTCTAACTCGTAAAATATTTAAACATGTATATTCAATAAAATTATTAATTAGAGAGAGTAGACTGTGGTTTTATTAGATCAGGAAAAGCCTATGAAACTGAGTTTAAATGTATATAGCTAAAATTCTGAGAACAGCCCTAAGATGTGTGAGATCATTTGTGTGATGTTACACTTGTTTCCAAATCAAATGGTCACAATTTAACTTTCAAAACATTTTCTTCATCTTTTGTAGCTTTCATCTCTACTAGAAATTAGAACACAAAAGAAGACATTTAGGATTTTAAAATATTTATTTATTTCTTCTTAACAATATTCCAATAATTATATGTTTTCCCAGCGTGTGTTTTATGATGGATCTGGGAAAATCATGCCAGTTTATTGGTTGAGGATTTTCTTGCTAGCACAGGACATGTGTTCTCATGTACAAGGCCAATATTGGAGAAAAACTAGAAAAGTTTCCATAATGGGAGAGGAACAACTTTGAGGCACATAGATGCCTTCTGAAATTAGATTCCACTTTTTACTTTTATTTTGTACTAAGCTTTGTACATTCTGGAACTTCACATCATGTATCCAATTTCTTGCTCTCTAATCTCATCTCCAATCTGTTATCATTAAATCTATTTTTCATCTATACATCTATTATTATTCACATATGCATTTTTAACTATCTTTGTATCTATTAATATGGTGTCTCGATTATTTTTCTTTTATTGGTGTCATAATGTCTCAGATTATAAGGAAATATCTGATAAGAATAAATGCACATAAACTTATTTTTATAGTTAATTTAAATACTTTAAAGTTCACTTTTTTAAAGATCATGCCACACAAGTAAATGATAGAAATAGAAGAAATTGTCCTATATAATAATGTAGGTTAGGTGAATATGAATAAGATGTGTGCATCTATTGTATGACTCTATGTAGGTTGAACTCAAATGTTTGTTTTATCATATCGGAATAATAATTTTTAAATTAACTTTCATTACTTAAAAATGTTTTTAAATCGTTTTTTGATCTAGAAATAAATTAAGATCCTTTTGTCTAGCATTTCTACTTTCTATTATTTTTTATAATGTTAGCACAAGACATTAAATCAAAATCAGTGCAAACAAAAGAATTTGTGCCTAAGCAATAAATAATCATGTCATGCACTTAAATCCTTCCTCTAGGCAAGAATAGTTTGTATTTCTTAATTCTATTCAAATGATTGTATAAACCTTTAACTTAATTAAATGGTGAATATTCCAAATTTTACACATTTTCCCTTTATGAAGATTATTAAAAATACAACTTATAAAGTTTACTCAATGTTTTTCAAAATTAGAAGAATTCACATTGAAGTACTTCTTAAAGTATATGTAATAGTTTGTGATATTCTACTAAATATTGAGTTTATTTAGACAATTCCTTGGCAACAAAACAAGCAAAGATAGTAAATGAATTCAGGTAGTCCAAGGTCAAGGTGTAACAAAAACAAAACAAATCCATCACTTGGGTTTGCACACATGAGATAAATGATACATCAGGTCCTCAATGATACAGTGTACAGCAGGCAATCCTATATAATATACAAATTGTCCCCTCGACCAGGAGTTCACCCCTGATCACCCCCCACCTGATCAGGGGTTGGGCCAGCTGGCCAACCTCCTGCATCCCCTCCCCCAAGCCATCCCAGCCTGATCAACCCCGATAGCGGTGGGCCAGCTGGACCCCACCCGTGCACAAATTTGTGCATTGGGCCTCTAGTTTTATTCTAATGAAGGTGAGGTGCTGTAGGAACTTAACATTTGTTCATATCAATAATGGTAAAATTGGTTTCATTGTGTGTCATTTTGCTTAAAGTCACAGAACCTATTCATGATGTAAATTAAGAATTTACTGTATAATCTAAGACATACTAGAGGCCCAGTGCACAAAATATGAAATTCGTGCATGGATAGGGTGCCTAGGCCTGGCCAGTGATCAGGGCCAATCAGGGCCTTCCAGCGGCTAGCCATGGCCTTCCTTTCAGCTGCCAACCTGGGCCTCCCTTCCCTGGCTGCTGACTGCTGGCTGCTGGCTGGGGCCTCCCTTCCCCAGCTGCTGGCCAGGGCCTCCCTTCATTCCACACTGACCCCTGGTGGTCATTGAATGTCATAGCGAGCAATTGAATTCCCAGTCTCTTAGTTAAACTCCCTAAGGGACAATTTGCATGTTAGGCTTTTATATATATATAGACTAGGGGCCCGGTGCACGAAATTCGTGCACTGGGGGGTCGGGGGTCCCTCAGCCCAACCTGCCCCCTCTCACATACTGAGAGCCCTCAGGGGATGTCCTACTGACGGCTTAGGCCCGTGCCCCACAGGGAGCGTACCTAATCCGTAGTCTGGCCTCCCTTTGTGGGAGGCAACCGGGCTGGTCAGGGGAAGGCACCAGCCCCATCACCCACTGCTGCAGCCACTGTCAGTTACCGCAGCCACCAAGGTGTTTTCATCAATACGGACTCCAGTCCCTTCACCAAGAAAAAATGACAACTTTCTTTAGGCATTTTCAAGATGTGTCTTTCATAGGATATGGATTTCTTTCTTTATTTTTTATCTTCACCTGAGGGTATGTTTCCATTGACTTTTAGAGAATGTGGAAGAGAAAGGGAAAGACAGAGAGAAACACTTTGATTGGTTGCCTCCTGCATGAGCCTTGATCTGGGCCCCGGCCAGGGAGGAGCCTGCAACCTAGGTACATGCCTTTGATCAGAATCAAACCCAGACCCTGCTGTCTGCAGGCTGAGGCATTATCCACTGAGTCAAACCGGCTAGGGCAGGTTATGACATTTGTTAGCCCTCCAGCAGTGGACCTTCATTTTTTTCTCCAGAAGTGTGGTGGAAAAACCCTAGGTCACCTTTTTGGATTCTTAATACCAAAGTTACTAAGAATATTACCAGTGGCATACAGGAAGCTTAGCCAATGTGCAGTCAGAAAAGGTGTTTCCTCTATAGTTCACACCAATAGAGGGCTGGGCCCTGCCCAGGTCTAAAGCCTCTGGCCGAAGCTTTAGGCCTGGGCAGGCCTCTCCAGCTCCCTCTGATCACTGGCTCAGCCCCTGCCCAGGCCTGCCCAGACAGAAAGCCTCTTGGGCAGGAGCGTACCCCCAGCTCCCTACAATCAATCGCAGGGGGTCCACTCCTGCCCAGGCCGAAAGCAGACCCCAGCTCCCTGCCCAGGTGATCAATCGCAGGGGGTCCGCTGGTGTACCAGCCCAAAGAAACCCCCAGCTCCCTGCAATCGATGGCAGGGAATCCACTCATGCACCAGGCCAAAAGCCTCCGGCGGGGGCTTTTGGCCTGGAGCCGGAGTGGACACCCAGCTACCTGCTTTCGATGGCAGGGGAGCTGGGTATCCGCTCGTGCACCTGCTTTCGATGGCAGGGGAGCTGGCCCCGCTTTCGATATCAGGGGGTCCGCTCGCCTCGCCCACCATCCAATCAGAGCGAGGAGCTGAGTGTCCGCCACGGCCAACATCCATGGAAAGCGGGGAGCTGGGTGCCAGAGCGGACCCCAGCTCTCTGCAATCCGTCACAGGGGGTCAGCTCAGGGTGCCTATGTATGCAAATTAACCGCCATCTTGGTCGGGTTTATTTGCATACTTGCTTTGATTGGATGGCAGGCATGGCTTGGTTGGTGGGTGTGGCTGGTGGGCATGGCTTGGCATAGCAAAGGTGCGGTCAATTTGCATATTACTGTTTTATTAGGTAGGATGGCCTTTGGGTGGCCAGTGTATGCTGCCATCATTGTTTAACTGCAGGATGTGGTAACAGATAATCCCCATTCTCTCTAGCTACTTGGTCTATTCTTACTGACAGATGAAAAATGCCAGCAGAGGACTCTCCCATTGATGTACCTCTTCCCCTCTTGTTGGGTCACGGCAGTCAGTCAAATAAAGGGAGGGGGTGATAGTCCTTACTTTGAGTCAACCTAGAGCACCTTGAAAAATTAAAGAAGATATTTTAATATTTTTCCTGTATAAGCAATGCTACTTTATATTTTCAGATATGGAACCTCTAACATAGCTTTTGTGGTTAATATTTTGGGGCTCTGATAACAATGGATATACTCTCTCTGCCCTTGGAGGATGTGAGAGAGTAATAGGAGAAGTTTCTCAAAAGAAATTATATATATTTTTAATGTATAGAAATGCAGCTATAGTTAGTGTTAGGGTCCCCGGAGGAGGAACACACGAGGTTGAAAGTGGTAAAGAATTATAAATGTACTAGAAGCCCGGTGCACGAAATTCGTGCATGGCGGGGGGTTGTCCCTCAGCCCAGCCTGTACCCTCTCCAATCTAGGACCCCTGGAGGGATGTCCGACTGCCCATTTAGGCCCGATCCCATAAACGGGCAGTCGGACATCCCTCTCACAATCCAGGACTGCTGGCTCCCAACTGCTCTTGATTGCCCCTCACCGCTTCTGCCTGCCAGCTTGATCACCCCCTAACCACTCCGCTGCCAGCCTGGTTGATGCTTAACTGCTCCCCTGCCAGCCTGTTTGCCCCCAACTTCCCTCCTCTGCCGGCCTGGTTACCCCTAACTGCCCTCTCCTGCAGGGTTGATCACCTCCAACTGCCCTCCCTTGCAAGCCTGGTCCCTCTCAACTGCCCTCCCTTGCAGGCCGGGTGCCTCCCAACTGCCCTCCCCTGCTGGCCATCTTGTGGTGGCCTTCTTGTGTCCACATGGGGGCAGGATCTTTGACCACATGGGGGAAGCTATGTTGTGTGTTGCAGTGATGATCAATCTGTATATTACTCTTTTATTAGATAGGATAGAGGCTTGGTGCATGGGTGGGGGCCAGCTGGTTTGCCCTGAAGGGTGTCCCAGATCAGGGTGGGGGTTCCCTTGGGGCATGGGGCAGCCTAAGCAAGGGGCCTGTGGTGGTTTGCAGGCCAGCCACGCCCCCTGGCAACCCAAGAGGAGGCCCTGGTATCTGGAATTTATTTTCCTTCTACAATTGAAACTTTGTAGCCTGGAGTGGAGCCAAGCCTGCTGCTCCCTCCGGGGCGGCAGCCATTTCTGTGGCAGTTAATTCACCTTCTATAATTGAAACTTTGTAGCCTTAAGCAGAGGCCTGAGCCCGGCCAGGGTGTGCGGAAAGCTTTGCTCCCCCTGTTGCCGCCGGCAACCCTGGCCTGCTCTCTCAAGCTCCATTCTACCGCCATTTGTTTGAATTTGTTTACCTTCTATAATTGAAACTTTGTAGCTTGAGTGGAGGCTTAGGCCTGCAACGGCTGGCGGAAAGCTTATTTCCCTCTGTTGCCTGGGAAACCTTGCTCTCTGTGGCTGTAGCCATCTTGGATGGGGTTAATTTGCATACTCGCCCTGATTGGCTGGTAGGCGTGGCTTGGCTGGTAGGCGTGGCTTATGTGGTTGAGTGATGGTTAATTTGCATATTACCATTTTTTTTTAGAGAGGATTAGGTCATCTGGAAACCAGATTGGCTGAGCCCCAAAATGGTGCCAGCTGGCCAGAGTAAGGTGAGTGGGATATTTATGTCTCCTGTGAAGGTCAAAGTAATAGGTAGGTCCAGGTGCAGGGGGAAGCTGGGTGTAGATGGTCCACTGAAAACTGGGTGAGGCCATTTACTGGAAACTGAAAGCCGTTAATCATGTCTTGGGAAACCTGTAATGAGAATAATAGGAAAACCACTGGGAGGCTAGGAGCCCTGGGCAGTGCATAATGGAGCTCAGGGGAAAGGTAGAGGATGTGCCTCACAGTTAGTCCAGGAATCACCTGTTTCCTGAAGAGGCCGCAACACCTTTGGCCACCAAGGTAAGCCAAATCATACTCTTAATTAGATTCTTCTTTATATTTTAACATAACTTTCCCTGCAATTTTTAATCTTGAAAGGCTTTAAGGTTTCTGCTATATTTAAATATTCTGTTTTTTGCTAACTTTGGTGCACAGAACCTTCAACTTAGAGACATTCAGAAACAACTTACCTGTCCCTGCCAAAGGCTATGGAACCATAGAAGCTCAAAACAAAAAAAGTTCAAATTTCTACTCTTATATATTATCTTTATGTTTTTCCTTTATCACTTTTAGTAAATATTTTATTCCAGCAGCTAGTGGAAAAAAATAAAAGTATAATTTAAATCATTCATTCTTTAAGATATTTTCAATACGGCAAAATTAGCAATATAGTCCAGGGGAAAAACACATGGAAATTTAATATATTGCCTTAGGAAATAATCAGTTCATGAGATGCATCAACTATTCAGATCATATACAAAAATTTAAAAAAGCAATTTATATTGTGAGGTAACTCAGCAAATAAATAGCACAGATATTCTATATAATAAAAATCATTCCCCATAGCCTGTTTTGAGAAACACTATTTTCATTAATCTGTAGAAAAAAAATTATTCTGTTGCTAACCAATTTGGGGAGCCCTGTGCACTATACCTTCTTGGGGATTGATTTTTTTATATAATCATCTTAAATATTAGTAAGAGAGTTTTCAGTCTAGAAGCCTGTTAACTTTATGTTATACAGCATTTACCAAAGTTATTTGTGTGTTTTTTGTTTGTTTTGTTTTTTTTGGTTAACTTTCACATTCAAAAATGTAATATTGAATCCAAAAAAGTGATTTAGATCAACAAAAAGTAACCCATCTTAAAACTTAAAAAATAAGTCCAAAATACCCTGAGAATGAGCCAAAGTTATTTGTTCATTGACGTCCCATGAAATAAATTTCTTAAGAATAATTCCTGGATATAATGTCATTTACTAAATTTACATATAAAACAATTAGGAAACTCTTAAAGACATATATCTGTATATAGAAAAATGTTATATACACACAATTTATTCTTCTCTTATCCCTGACTAGTTCCCCCCCCCCTTTTTTTTTCAGATGCAACATCTTGTTTCTCTAAGTAAATATTTTGTAATTGCAATTATTTTGGATGTTTCTTTCCAGATCTTGAAATATTTCTGTTTCTTTTGACTGTTGTGATTTTTTTTTTGGGAGGTCTTTTTTCACTTAAGGGATTTTTAAGATATGCCCTGCTCCAGGTTATCTATTCCTATTTAAGAGAACAGCATTAAAAATTGATTGGAAGTCCCGTGTGTATAGACAAAGTTGTGGACTTTGGCTTTGTTATAAGGCAGTGGAGTCTTTTCAAAAGTTATTCAGTTTTTCTAGAGAAGCATCCTCAAGCTTTCTGGCTAGAGGACAGACAGGCATAAGGCTGTCTGCAAGCATGATCAGAGTAGATGGGACAAAGAACTTGAAACTTCACTCCTGTATATAAAAGTTCCATTGATCCCTCTCTGAATAGCCCTGAATCTCAAATAGCTTCTTACTGCCATGTCTGATAATTATTCCAAAGCCTCTCTTTTTAAGTTTCTCTTGAGAATAAAATTTGTATTTCATAATTATAATTCCATGCTGGGTGACTCAAGGGGTGAGCAAAACTTCATGATTTCATAAAGAATTTGGGAGAGGGAACTAGAGCGAGGAGCCGAATGGCTCTGTCCAAAACTTTCAGTTTCTTTCCTATTAGCACTCTCATTTTTTTCAGTGTAGTATTTTATCAATTCAAAACAAAAACAATAACAATCCAGCAACTCTAAATGCTTATTAAAACTCAAAATATCACCAGGTCCTGAGTATTTAAAAAGATATTATTAACCGAATAAAATAATTAATAGAATATTATTTGGCATTATATATTTCAATTACCAAGTTGCTAAATAAAGTATTAATTTATTTTAGTTACATATATGAAAAACTTTATTCCAAGAGAAGGGCATATCGGGGGCCACATTAATCACACGTGGGCCATCAATAACATCAGGAAGAAATGACAGGAATTCTTTTATTCTTCTGTAATCTGAATATTATTTTATTTTATGCAACAGAAAATAATTTCACATGAAGCTTTTATCATTTTTCTGTTTCATCCTGCATTTAATAAAATAACTTTGGAGACATAAAAGCTTTCTTTTTCTTGAAAACCTGCTCCACGAGAAATCCAAAAGAATATCCATTTTTTAACTGATCTTATAATTTAGAAGTCCCTTTCCTATTTAGTTTAGGACTCTAGTTATAGAAGAGCACACCCAACATAATAGGTTTGTTTGGGTTTTTTTTAAAACGTATTTTAGAGACAGAGGAGGGAGAGAGAAAGAGAGAACCATATCGATTTGTTGTTCCACTTATTTTTGCATTCATTGGTTGATTCTTGTATGGGTTAATAGGAGATTGAACCCACAAACTTCGTGTATGAGGATGACACTCTAATCAACTGAGCTATCCAGCCAGGACTCAACATATTGGTCATAATGTTTTCCCTTGAACAAAGAAAAATCCTTTCACTCAACTCTTGCTAAAAATCCATAATGTTGCATAATACTTGTCATAAAAATAGCTATTCATAAAACCTTCACTATTCAAAATCACAGTTGTTTTAGCTGCACTCTGCCAAAGCTGTCCATAAGTTGACATGTATGTAACCCATGCTCCTGACAGAACTGGTTGGTATTAGAAAATCACAAACCACACCATGTAAGTGAGTGGGCACCCAGTCTCCTCTTCCACTGTGTCTGTCTCAGCAGCTTTTGTTCAACATCGTCATCTAACCTGGAAAGTCATTTAGTCATTCAACATGGAAGATGTTTTGATGAAAGATTAAAGGTAAAGACATATTTTGTCTCCTCTCACAATTAGACAAAACTACTGACCCAGAGGACTGAATATGTTTAAAAGTAAAGGCCGTAGTGCATTTATTTTTGAAGTGAGACTATTTCAAAATAAAAATATCAAAATATGTCAAACTGCTACAATACATACGAAAATATGTCTTAAGAAAATTATGTGGCCAGGTGTTTTTCAAATGTGGGATGCATGTTAAAATTCTTCTGCAGTTTATAATTAACACTCTGTTTATAGTCTATTGCTATTGAACCTTTGGCACATAGAAAAAAATTTCCTTTACCAAAATAATAACTACTCTGTCTCAGGTGTACCATATGCAAGGTTATCTTATTTATTGGTATTTTCCAATTTTATATTGCTTTCATCAGTTGCTTCTGGAGTGATTTAGATATATCTATCTAGAAAAAAGAAAAGAAAAACAAAACAAAAACAACAATACACATCCAGAATGGAGGTTAAGTTTTTTAAATGCTCCTTAGTTTCTTAAGGATTTAACTAGAGACCCATTGAAGTTTTGTTACCAAACAACTCAAATTGCTTTAATGTTACAAGGTTGTTTTCTGTTTTGTTTACTTTTCTCCATATTCAAATTAATTTGGTGGTTCAGTGCAACAAAACATTTTGCAAATGAGAGTAAACATTTTGCAAACTGAACACCATCTACACATCATGTGCTCTTTAACAAGAACAAAATAAGCATGCTTATTTAGTCACAGCTAAACTCACTCAGTCAGAAACATCTTCTACGGGACAGTCCCACTGGGGAGTCAGAAGAACCTTCACACAGTCAGATTGCAGAAGAGCAGGTGTCTCAGTAAGGGTGAGGACAGCAATGACTTACACTCTGTAACTGTAAGGTTTCCCTGTATTATTTAAAAAAATCTTATGTTTTCCAAATAACTTTAAAGTGAAGCTTAGAAAAATTCCTTTAAAAAATAAATAGGTGCTTGAATACAATATCTATTCAACACCAGTTGCAAATTCTATAGCATGACATATAATTAGTCCATAGAAATACATCTTAATCATTATTTGTTTCTGTAAAAACTCCAACTCTTAAAGTAACACTTGATGGATAGACAAACAGCACTTGTTAATATTTATTAAAAAATAAATAAAAGAAGGAATTTTTATATACAGACCCAAATAATTGTTTTTTTTTTCCTCTTCACGAGCAAAGGGTTAGAGTTAGGGTTAGGTTTACAGTTGTGAGTAGGTGAAACACAGAGTTTATTCTTATATTATTATTTATTGTGTTATTTTCCATATGACCATCTGTAAACCTGCTTTTGCCCACATATCAGCATCTAAACTCTATGCCAATAAGTCTTGCTTAATTGTAAGAAAAGATTGGAGAAAAACATTTCTTGCAAAGTATTCATAAATTTCTTCTAATAGTTATTTTACTTAAGAATCTTAGTAATTTTTTTCTTAATCATTGCAGAGCACTGAATAGTATGTATTATTTAGGGGTGTAGAGAAAAAGAAACTTACATATGTTAAATCTTATAATATATTCCTTTCTGAAATACTTCTTGTGGCAATCAGAGAAAAGACAATTCTATAGGCCAATATAGGTGATGAACAAGCAAAATGTTTTTTTAAATGCATTATTATATGTTATATTTATTAATTATATTGAATATATACATTATATATTAATTGTATATTCCTATACAATCAAATTATTTGTTATTAGATGCTCCTCTTAAGACAGCATATATAATATTCTCTCTTATATCTCTTGTGTCTAAGAGAGGCCACACTTTTTCAGAGTTAAGACCACTGAAGATATTCTGGGAGAGAGGAAGGAGAGGTTATATCAGACCACTGCCATGATGGCTCCATCAATTTCCTGGTAGAGACTTGTAATGGCCTGAATAGTATCCTCCCAAAATCCATGTCTACCCTGACATGAGGATAATTGTTAAGAACCTACACATCAAAGGATCAATGATCCATAAGCTTCATACTGTAATATTTTGGGGCTCAGAGAGTCAGATCAGAGACCTCTTATGAAGCATCAAACAATGTAGTGCCTATTTACTTAAAACTAAGTGAATGGCAAGACTTCTATTAAGAGTATTCCATTTTTACTCACATCTAGTTCCTTACAGCTTGCAGTTTAGCTCAGTGGACACATTACAGATGTAACTGAGGAGGTCTTAGCGGTGGACCTGGGAGAATGAAGAGGAAGGGAATGAGGCTGAGAGGCTATTACACCTCCAAGGTTACACATTCTTTGCATATTCTCTCTCTAAATGCCAGACATGGCTTCTTTCCCAGGAAGCAGTTCTTTCTAAAATGTTTTGACAAGTCCTAAAGAAAACTCTTTCCCCAACCCTCCTGATGACCTCGCCTTTCTTGGAATTACTAACAATTTTAAAGAGACCCATTTAATCTTGCTTTTTCCTTCATGTATTACAGGAGCACAGCCTAGCTGGCATCCTACATAAATTAAATTCCCTTATTCAGTAGAAATTGCTTATTTGAGGAACCAAGGACAGGATCACAGTGGCCTGACCCCTTTTCCTTAAAGATATAATATACTATTATACATAATGAAAAATGTTGGCTGAATTAATAAACTTATAAGCATGAAAAAGTTCAAGTTTTAGTGGGAAAATTTTATTCATTGAAAATATGTACAATAATTATCAGAGATTGGTAATGACTTACATTTTTTTCATGATTCCACCCTGATGTCATTAATTTTAGAGTCATGTTATTGATATAAAGATTATAAATCTAAATGTTTTAATAGGAAAAAAATGATATAATATCACTGTAGTGTACTGACATAAAACACTCATTTTTTTCTCTGTTTAGTGGCCTAGGAAATGAAAGTATTTAAAAATTATCTTTCTGTATTAGTGTCTGCCACCTGTTCAGAGCCTAGAATAAGTTGTGTTGTGTTGTATTTAAATAAAGCCAGATAGTTCACTTTAAAACAAGTTTCAAAATATTAAAACACATATGCTCACATTTCATCCAATGATAATTTCTTTCCTTGATGAGCTTTTTTTATTGTTTTAAAAAAATGTAGTAGTTTTGTTCCCTTGTTGATTCAGGAGGCACTAGGAGAGAGAAAGAAGGCTGATATAGCACGTGTGAATGATCGCAATGAGAAAAGATCTGCTAAGTCACAGATTGTTATTAAAGCTTTCCATCGCATTGTCGGTGCTGCATAGAGCAGTAAAATCACCAAAAGACATAGGCCCAAACATTCTGCTCATGTTGTGCAGCTCTAAAGAGAGCAATGAGGAGATTATTAAATCAGTTAAATCTTAACAATTGTGTTCAATGGAGAGTGTTTTTGAAAAAAAAATAAACATTTCATAATAAAAACATCTACATGTCTAATGTTAAGCAGTTATGTCTATCTTCTTCTATAATTCTTTATTTTCAAAAATTTTTACTGCTTTATTACAGAAATACCATATGTAAGAAAAAAAATTAAACACCTCACACTGGTCAAACAATACTTCAACACCTACTAACAGTGTCTCACTCTAGAAATTCCACTTATTTATTTATCCAATTGTGAGTATTTGCATTTAAATTTGGAATTGGTACATGAAAATGTAATGTAGGAACAATATTCTGCCACTTATTAGGTGACTGTTAATATGTAGGATATTAATGATTGTGAAGTGGTTCATATTTTTACTATTTTTAAAATGTATTCTTTTTATGACTTGTCTACTAATGCAGGCTTTCTGGATTTTGTTATTTTAAATTTCATAAATATGATGTAGGGAAATACATTCAATGCAAAATCTTTGATTATAAAACATAATCATCTTGTCTCATGTGATTTTATTCTGGGCGTACATATGCAGTTTACATTTACACATGCATGCACATCACTTGAAATTGTTCTCCATTTTTAAAGGAAAATAATTTTCAAGCCCTTTAAGAAATAAATATGAATGTTCCTTTACCTAACCCCCCTGTTGTGAGATATCAAATCGTAGGATAATTAAGGACAGCAAATTTTGTAGTAGTTGGTAGCTGTGGTATTTTATAGCAGGCAAATTTAGCTTGGGTATTGGAGCCCAGCTGCTGGTTTAAATCAGCTGAAAATGAAATGGAAACATCTTATTGAAATGTTCATTTGATATAGATGACTATCTATCCAAGAGTAATAATGTGTTGCAAAGCATTGCTGCAAAGGTTAATTTATAGGAAGGACTAAGACAATAAGTCAGGTACAGTGTCTAGATCACAAGAACACATCAAAAAATAACAAAATATAGATGATAAAATATTTAAGTATCAAAGAGATTATGCTCTGAGAGACTGGGGAGCAAACCAAGAGGTATTTGCTTTTTGTATTCTCACATCCCTCATGAGTTAAGTGTGGGATGACTGGAGCTGAGATTCATTTATTTAACTATTGGCCATGAAACCTGACTTTCCTCATATGCTCCTCCCACACTCACCTGGGAGGCATTCATATCTTTTTTTTTTTCTTGTAACAACATAATGGAATATTCTGTTTCAATGATATCCTGTTTGTCAAAATTATCGTCTTGCTCAAGTTTCAAAGAATCTTATGTTAACACTGGAGGCCCGGTGCACGAAATTCATGCACTGGGGCGGGGAGGTCCCTCAGCCCAGCCTGCGCCCTCTCACAGTCTGGGAGCCCTCAGGGGATGTCCACCTGCTGACATCCCTCTCACAGCCTGGGACCCCTCGCTCCTTACCGCCCACCTGCTCGCTGAACTTTATTGCTTGGCTCGCTGCTCAATAGCACTATTGTGGAGGTGGGAGAGACTCCTGCCACTGCTGCTGCGTTTGCCAACCATGAGCCCGGCTTCTGGCTGAGTGGTGCTCCCCCTGTGGGAGCTTACTGACCACCAGGGGGCAGCTCCTGTGTTGAGCGTCTGGCCCCTGGTAGTCAATGCATGTCATAGTGACTGGTCGTTCTGCCGGGCATTCCGCCATTCGGTCGATTTGCGTATTAGGCTTTTATTATATAGGATAACTGTGCTCAGGCCTCAGTCAGCATGGCTTAAAAAGAGGGCCCTGGGCCAGTGGCCACAACAGATCCAAAGGAAGTCACAAGACATCTCTTAAAGGTGATCTCCATTGTAAAAATTAAAAATAAAAATCTGACTGAGAAATAATATACTAAATGGGTCCACTTTCTCATCCAAGTTTTCAGGTATCTTTTTAATCCCTTTCATATTCAAAGCAAGGTTATTGTCAAGGTCAGAAGTAAGAGTGGGTTAGGTGGATATAAGATGTAGTCATCTGAAACTTGCCACTCCTTGACTTTGATCAGATTGTTGAGGCCACAGAGCATATGCTCATGCATGCCAGGCTGTCTTTAATGAACAAATGACTTGACCTTTACTACTGAAATTCTGCTATATAACCCACACCATAGTGTCTCCAGGGGGAATGAGACCCAGTTGCCTACACTGGAAAACAGCTCATTACTGCACTCGATTGACTTTAATCTTCCCTAGTGCCACTGTCCCTGTGCCCTCACTGCAGCTTTCCGGGATCTGCTTTCCAATAAATTATGTGCTCTCTTTCTCAGTGCCTGCCTCCCAGGATACCCACACTAAGACGAATGTAGTATTCCATCAAGATTATATCTCAATGTGTTAATTCCTTCTCTGTCAAGTGACATTTATGTTGTTTCCACTGTTTTATTGCTATGAACAATGCTGCTAGGAGATTCTTCTATGCGTCTCCTGAAGGACAGCCTGTGCATACAAATAGAATTTTGAGGAATGTCCACTCAACTATTAGCAGTGGTTAATTCTCCTAGGTAGGGTTAGAGAGCATTGAACCTCCTGTGAACACATTTCTTATTTTGAATTTTTTACAATTACATGTATTTGTAACTAGGATTTCATATATGAATAGAGATATGAATATGTATTTGAATAAATATAAGAATAACAAAGAATATTTAATAGAGAATTGAAAGCTATGTAAACTCTTGAATATGTTTCTTTTGTGGTAAAACATCCTATTTAAAATGTACTCTCTAAGAAAAGACTACCTCGGTTCAAATCTCCCTAACTGACCATATGACCAGGGACAACTCACTTTAGTTTATCACTACCTCAGTTTCTCCATTTGTAAAAGGAGTTAGTAATAGCTCACAGGTTTGCTGTTGGTGATAAATTGAATATACATATCACTAAAACTTGTCCAGCACTTAGTTAGCATTACATGACTTTACTATTACTATCTGATTCAATTTAACAAATATATTGAAAAGTTAAGACAGGCATATAGATAAACAAGATATGGCTTGTTCCTTTCAAGATACTTACTATTGAATAGGAAAGATAAGGCAAATACACCAATTCCTTTAACATACAAAAGAACCTATGTGATTAATGTAAAGATAGTAATATTAAAATGCAGATTTTGACACACTTCTGATCAAAAACATTTTGCTTTTGCTCTATTTTATCTACCACATCAGCAATTCTGGAAAAAATATGATTACCAAATTATGTTTAAAAGGCACAGGGCAATGCAAATTAAGGTAAAAAGCTTTAAATCAGCTTTTATTATTTTTGGGGACCTAAATTATTTATAAAATTTAACTGATACAATTATACATTCATTTTGGAACATAGACCAATTTATCAAGACATCTCAAAGTGTTGGTGTAGTTTAGTTAGAAATTATTAGTCTAAAAATAATATAAGCTCTATGATCCTTATCAATATGATCCTATCTTACTTGTAAAGTGTTCTGTAACAAATTTAAACAATTTACATTTTTTTGTCAAAATATGCTACCTGCCTTTTTTTTTTTTTAATATTCCACATATTTTCTGCTTTTATACCTTAGTTCATGCTATTTTCCAGGTGTTCGTAACCAACACTGTAGAGACAGGCTGAGTTTATTGCTTTTCCCAGCAGAGGATTGTCTCAGAGTCAGAAAGGAAAGACAGACTTTACTGAGGTTTGGATGTTTGGTTAAACATGCATGTTTCAATGTAGACACTTGATTAGGATTGGGTAAGAATTATCATAAAACAGCCCAGGATTTGTAAAAGTGGTAAGGATTGGATTTTGGAGCTCAAATAATTTTGGGGCACAAACTGTTGATGTTTTTCACCGAAGAGTTGCTGGGGCTTTCAGGAGATTCAAGTAACAAAATATAAATCTAGTTTCCCGGTCATGACAGACCTGGGAAAGTGAATAAATGCCAATGAAGACAGAAAGAGCAAAGTCTTTTGAAGAGGACTGTTTGGTTTAGGTTGCCAGTATCCAGACCAAGTGTGGGGGTGGATGGTTTCATTTCTCAGTTCTACTTGCCAAACTATCTCAAGAAATTTTGTTAAGCTATATGAGTTCTCCTATCAGATGTTTATCAAGTCTTAAGTCATTAGGAGCACTTGACATGAGGCAATAGAAGTTTAAAATTAATATAGAGGCAAAAGAGTTTTTGGAAGTGACAAAAATTTGTTTCTTCAATTCATTTCCTAGCTGGGGAGAAATAATGATCATATTTATTATATGTAAAATATAAGCAAGTTCCTCTATGATTTGTCCATTGTAAATCATTAGTATGATCTAGGAAGAACTCTTAGCACTGAGATGAGTTGTTTACATGAGCAGGATGCAAGGGTGATTCTTTCCTGGGTTCTTGTCCAGATGGATTCAAAGAGTGAAGCCACAGACAAAAGGTGGTAGATGAAAAAGGTGGAAGTTTATTGGAAGCAAGTACAGACAGGGGGTAACTCACCGAGCTCTTTTTTGCTAAGGTTTATAAAGGCTGGAGTTCTTTGTCTAACTCACCGAGCTCTTTTTTGCTAAGGTTTATAAAGGCTGGAGTTCTTTGTCTCTTCATACTGCCTTCCAATTGTAGAATATCAGTTTCAAAGCCCAAACCCCACGAGGTGCTCCCCTCTTTGTCTCTCCCTTCAGTGGTAGAATTTTCTATCTCCTGTCAAAATCTGTTTTCCTCTTTCTTCCATTTGTCAGCATTTCTCTATCCCTTGTGAAAGTTTGTTTCCTTTTTCTCCCCATTCCCTGTGGCTTTTCCCTATCTTTTGTGAATGGATGTCTTCCTCTCCCCTTATTCTGTGGCACCTCTTTTTTTCTGTGAATGTATGCCTTTTGGCAGCTCCAAGCCCTCTCCGATGCCTTCCTACCCCATGGGCTCTCTTTATTCCTAAATCTCCCTAAACCCGCCAATGTTATCCCTAAAACTCCTCTTTAAGAACCAATTTATTATAAAAATGGTAACATAAGTAGGGAAAGTAAAATTTTTTAGCAAGTGCTCCTTACACACCAATTAAATAAATAATTGACTTTGTATTTACAATTACAACATAAGTATGGTGTTTCTGTATTTTTTGTCCCTAAATCCTGAACAAGAGCTCACATTCCAGAGCAAAGTGGTACCTTTCCAAGACATGAAAATCCTATTTGTATATTTCCCTTTGGATACAGATATAATATCTACGAATGTTCCTGATTCTGAATATTTTCCTTCTTTTTAAGCTAGACAGTCAGCAAAGGAAGAATTAAGCTGACATGTAATCAGTTCTCTGCTCTTTTCTGCCATCTGTTACCAGGAGAAGAGTGCTTCTGCTGTTAGGCAGAATGGAGCTTGAGAATGGGGTCCTTTCATTAGTACTTTACCTCCTCAGCTTTAAAGAGCCCTTACTTCTTCAGGTTGCTTGTGAGAGCAGCTCAGCTATCAAGGTGGCCTTAGGCAAAACGTTGAAGCTGGGAACAATGGCCTTGAGTGATCTGCCTTCTCTTGCTTAATAACTTCACTTCCCTCCAGGGCAGTCACTTTTGTTCCTTTTCAGAATTGTAATTCCCTCCTTGCAAGAAAAGATCAGATCTCGTCATTTACAGCGTAGAATAAATATAAATCAATGAGCTACCTCTCAGAAGTACTTGTGTTTCTAGCTTCCAGTGGTATTGTGAAATAAAATACTATCCCTCCGCATTAAAGGAATTGCAGGCATCAGCTTTGCAGATGAGGAGATATTTTGCAGGAGAGAGTTGCCTTTCATGAAAGACATTAGGACACCTAGAGTGGATTTCACTGCTGTCGTTGTGCTCTCAACACAACCTTTGGTGTGTAATCTAGAAAGAGTAGCCTTTGAATTTTACCTTAATTACCAGAAATATAGAAATTAATTCCACCTTTAAATAGATGATTATATCCAATTATGTCTGTGTATTACCTATGGGCAGCCTGGGGAGTATGTGGAAGGGTCATTTAACTACAATATGTAGGTAGAATGGTGCCTATGATGATAATAAAAATAACAGTTTGAATGCAGTGGAGAAAAAGGGCAGTAATATCTTCCAAAGAGGTTTTGGTGTATTGAGGTCATTGGCAGCCCAATGTAATGCTATATTAAAAAGTGGGAATTAAACCACAGTAAAGTAAAGGCTGATTCCTATTTTGTAACATTTTAAATCACTTCTGATCAGGGCACCAATCCAAGATATTATGACCATTAAGGGAAGTACAAAGAAGAAAGTGTCATTTTAATTAAAAAACAGCATTTAGCATCTAATAAAAGCAATGTAAAAGTTGAACAGAATAGTGCAGAGCAATGGGCTGTGATTTTTTCTGCTGAAAATTTTAATTCCTTTGTAGACTTCCCAGTCTGGTTCCTATTACCAAATCAGTAGTGGGGGAACGGTGTATTTTCATTTTTTTGACCTACTGAACACATCACAGAAATAATAACCTGGCAAATAAAGCATACATATTTTGATAAACAACACATTTCAGTAGGAAAAGGATGAGTAGAGATAACAAGTTGGCAGAATTGTTAAGCAAATACTCTACTTGGCAAAGAAAAAAATGTTTCTTATAAGAAAGAAAGCAGAGTCTGATTCAACATTTAGGATTTTTTGTTTTGTTTTGTTTTTATGCTCTGCACATGCCAATCCCATTTAGTCTTTTCATTCTATGATTCATCAGGTGTATTTGTCACCTTCATTCAGATGTGTTGAAATCAGTTTCTAGGTCCAAGATGGAGCCACTTTGGCCTGGCATGCCATGTCAGAAAAGTGAAACATGGGTAATTTCTATGTTCCTGTAAATGCTTGACCAGAAATGTGGTATATCCAGCCAGCCAATCCCCAAAGCCCAAGTCAACTCTAGGCTCTATATTTCCTTCCTTGTTCCTTATTCAATTTCTTTATTCTCTTCTTTGTTTCTTATTTTTTATCCTATAAAGGAATCCTGCCTGCTGTCTTATTTCAAAGTTCTCTGGACCCTCTGAAAACAGAGACTGCAGGCTTCATGAAATGTTAAATTTAAGTTTGTATCACCTAAAGTAACTTCTTTAATAATTTTTAACATATCAAAGCCTTTTACCAACATTCTGAATTATTAAGTGTTATGTGAATGAGTAGAAATGGGTATATATATATATATATATGTGTGTGTGTGTGTGTGTGTGTGTGTGTGTGTGTGTGTGTGTATTGCACGTAAATATAACACACACCCACAAAGAGAAATAATTCAAAAGTAAAAAATATAAGAAGATACGTGGTTTTTCAGAAACTAGGTAATTCCCTTGATTTTTCTCTTTCTTTGACCAATGTATGTATGACCTAATTTTGGCTAGAGACAACTTTAGAAAGAGCTATTTTAAAATTCACTATAACTGTCTATGTGTAGAATATAGTTTACAGAAAACCTCATGAGAATTGTATTATATATCATAGAGGAAAATACAAAGAATATATTATAAGGTAATATGACTATAAATATCTCATTATATTTCATAATCATGTTAAAATGTACTGAATACTTTCCTCAAAAGCTAGCCTTTTCATGAAGTTTGTCTAAAAAGTTCTCTTCCTCTTCCAAACTTCATCTTCCTTAGAGTTAATATTATTTGCATTGACAAAATCAAACAATGATACTTATCCTTTAATTGTTTCTAAGCATTAATTTTGTCTCTTTAATAGAGTATAAAATCTTCAGGGGCAGCAACTTGTCTATATTTAAAAAGCTTTAATTAAAGTACTTATCATGATGTAGGATGCATACTGAATTCTTAATAAATATTTGTTAATGTTGATATGCCAAATAATGAACAAAATGGATATAAGGAAGGAAGGAAGGAAGGAAGGAAGGAAGGAAGGAAGGAAGGAAGGAAGGAAGAGAGGAAGGGAGGAAGGAAAGGGAAGAGAGAGAAAAAGACAGAAAGGAAAGAAGAAACGGGGATGGGGGGGGGAGAGAGAGAGAAAGGAGAAAAGAAAAAATATTTTATTTACAATAAAATCAGAGGCCAGGGTGGGTGTGTGAGGAGGAGAGTAGGAAGAGGGAGCAAAATTGATAAAATTGAAGTTGTACCTTTTGAGGGGTCAAAAGGTACAAATTCTAGTTATGAAATAAACTAGAGGCCCATTGCACAAAGATTTGTGCAATAGGCTTTCTTTCCCCTGGAAGCCGGCACCGGTTTTTCTCCGGCACCCGGGACTCAGGCCTTCGCTCTGGCCGCTGGCTTTCGTCTTCACTCTGGCTGGAGCCTTCAGTCTTCGCTACAGCCAGAGCCTTCAGTCTTTGCTCCAACTGGAGTGCTGCTCCTGTAGCTCCCTCGGCCCCCTGCCCTCCCCCTCATAGCAGGCATCCCACCCCACCCAGCTGCTCCGCGCCTCCATGCATGTTGCCCAGATGTCAAGAGTGGCTGGGGGACAGGGCCACTGTCATCATTGTCGGGTTAATTTTCATACTCACTCCTGATTGGCTGGTGGGCCTTGCGAAGTGACAGTCAATTTGCATATTTCTCTTTTATTAGTGTAGATAAGGCAAGAAGGTGTAATGTACAGCTATTAACTACAGTTAATAATACTTGTTCCATATTTGGTATTGCATAACTTAAATGCTATTATGTAAGTTTAACAATACTTAAATGCTATGCTATAAAATCAATACATCTATGCTACAAAATAAGGGAATGAGAAGCAAGAAAAACATGTATATACATAATATCATTTGTATGTTTATGTCTATCTACCTACCTATTGATTGAGAGACACAGGATAAGAAACAAAATAAGAAAAAATACTCATGGCAGTTATAGTTCTCCTTTCTATAACTGGTCATGAGGTAGCAGTTGGTATTTATAACATCTTATTTGATTACCCATTCCAAATTCCCTGTGCCCTTGGCAAACACTTCAGCTAGTTTTTGTGTTTGACCTGGTGGTTGACCCAAACCTTCATTCCTATGAAATCTGAGTCATTAGTAGTCCCTCCCACCTGGACTAGATTATTGTAGTGTTCCATTTATTTTCATCAAAAGACACACTAATACCAAGAGATGCCCTATGGAATCTCCTGTATTTCAGACAACTCTTCCTCACCTCCACTGTGGAATAGCAGTCCATTTCTCCTTAGTAGTCAGGATCAATTACCCTAGCCAGCACAGTGATTCCCTCTTAGCCTGTTGATTCACAGGCCTGAGGAGCCCCTTCTGGCAGGATGGTTATCTTAACTTCCCATTCAATGGGATTATTGTTGTGTTTCCTGGTGGAATCATTCCTTTCACTGGAACTAAGACCTTTAGGCCAGCAGAGCATAAGATCACAGGAACAGGAGGTCCAAAAGTCTAACCTGACCACTGTAACTAATACTTCTCACACATATCCCAGCAGTTCCATTCTCTCTTATACTTTTTCATTTGTCTTTTTCCCCAGAGCACTGAATCTTAGTATATAATATATAGTTTGCTTATTTATCATGTTTCTTACCTAAATTCTACAAGATCCTGAATTATATTTTTCATCTTGAATAGTTTCTCCCTGTACATAGCCAGCATTTAATATGGTTTAAATGAATAAAATAGTCAATAATCTAAATTTATAATTTACTTTTGTCATTCTGGTTCAATGCATCATCATCTCTCACCTGGATTATTGCAATCACCTTCTCACCAGGCTCCTGTGCACAATCTTTCTTTTTTTAATTTCTTTATTGATTAAGGTATTACATATGTGTCCTTATTCCCCATTACCTCCCACCCCACCCCACCCCCATTCATGCCCTCACCCCTCTGTTGTCTGTGTCCATTGGTTAGGCTTATATGCATGCATACAAGTCCTTTGGTTGATCTCTCCCCCTTACTCCCACCCTCCCCTACCTTCCCTCTAAGGTTTGACGGTCTGGTTGATGTTTCTCTGTCTCTGGATCTTTTTTTGTTCATCAGTTTATGTTTCCAATTGAACTGAATTCCCTACTTGCACCCCTCTGCAGCCATCACCACCGTACACTCACTGTATTCTACTGTACTGGCTTAGACACTCCATAAAGCCAGAGATTTTGGGGTGTTACTTTTACCACTGATACATTCTCCACTTTCTGGAACCTTGCTAGAACCTTGTTAGAGATATGCAAATGAATGGAGCATACTATATCAGTCAGAATATGTGGTTCGTAAGTGAAAATCTTTAACAGAGAGAATTAGAGGCTGACAAGAACATTGAGAAGGTTGGGGGTGGGGGGGGGGAACAGAAGTCAGAAATGTTGTCACCAATGATATCAGCCTGCCATGCCAAGCAGGACATTCTAAAAATCTCACCCAACAATTGCTGAAAATCCAAGGTCCTCTCACCCTGAAGTCCATGTCAGTCTCCCCAATTCCTGGAAACCTTCTATTTCAATGCCCATCATTAACATCAGTGATGTTCAAGAACACCTCCAAGCAGCTACTCTGGACCTCATACCTGCTCATGCACACTTAGAAGTGCATCTGGGGAATAATGGCCTTCCTTTCTCTTTGTCCCCGATTTTTTTGTAATTGCCTGTGGTAGGCAGAGTCTAACCTGTTGTGGACACAAGGCATGGGATCCTGGAGGACTTATCTTCCTTGCAATGCAGAGTGAAATCTCAATTTCTTAGTAAAATCTCAGAAGTGGGTGGCAGTGATGTTGATTCGAAAACCAATACCCAAGCACACATATTTATCCAGGAAGTTAGGAGTCATGGAAAAGAGATACTGTTTTTCCTCACTTATTTATTTTCCTTCACAGAGTGTTGTTGTTGTTATTTGTTATTTAGATTTGTTTTATAATTGTCTCCTTACCTTATCCTGTGCATAAATCTTGGATGACTCTAACTTAGATTTATCACCCACCAGGCATCTAAGTCAATTATCTGGTCCCAGCTGTTGAGCTAGGTGTGCAGTACTACCATAACATGACGCATCTTCAAGGGAAGTGTTTGATTTATCTAAAGCACTAACTAGGCTGTGTATCGCAAGCTGCTCTAAGCTTATTTTTTCTCTTAAAATCTTCTATCACATGAGAAAAAAAAACTGTAAGGCTTTTTTATGACAGTACATATATTATCATATAGAAAGACTTGGTAGTCTTGCTAACATGCTAATAAATATGCTAAGATTATTAGAGAAAATATTAAGTACAAGGAAAACAAGCACACCAAAAAACAAGCATGGTACTAACTCTTCTTCAACAGAATTAATTTAGGTTAAATAAATACCCGATGAAGTACTTTTCAACCCTCTTTATTCTGAACAGTGTTTACTTCATTTCAGCTTTATTTCTCCTTTCCCTATTACCACCTATATTTTAATTATTTAATAGATGATGAAAGGCCCAGAAGAAAAAGGAAAAAGTTATTAAATAAGTGTTACTAGGCAATTACGAATGTCTGTAAATGGCTTGTTGTCCCCAGCAATTCATACCCATATTTTACAGCTGCCAAGACCTATTGTCATGAGATGAAAATCACTGGGTCCCTCCATATTTACAGGAATACAGAGTCACAAAATATGTTATATATTTCACTAAAGGTAAACATTTATCCCATGTGCATGTGTGCTCTTGCAGTATCTGTATCAAAATTAAACTATTTCTGACTAGAAACTTCTCCAGTGGTGTTGACCCATTAAGTATGCATTTCCAGATTGAGACAGAATTATGACTGGGTCTTTGTCCTGGCAACCCCTCTGTATGCCATTGGCAATGACAACTGAACACACTTTTGCTGCCCAGTTGTCAATAAAAATGATTCTATCCCGTGAAAAACATCACAGGCCACTTATCAAATGCCTTTGGCCTTTTGTAGATGACATGCCAGGAATGAGTGGTGGGCCCTCACCTATAGAGACAAATGGAGTGGTCTCTCTCCTAATCTTCATACACATTAGTATACATAGCTCAACATTCTAATTATATTTTCACTTTTGTTTTTACATTAAATGGAAGCTACTGAATTAATACAGTTCTGCTAAGTACCCCAATAGCATGGAGCACTAAGTAGACCAATTGCCACTCTGCATCTTCAGGGTGAAGAAACTCCACAGCATATGTATGACTTTTTATTCTGTAATATTTTTAGTTATTTATTGCCACCACTAAATTTAATTTTATTGAATATTATCTTCCCCCTCTTATTTATACAAACAATTGACATATTCAAATTTTGGTGTTTGAATCACCATGTAATTCTGTGTGTCCCAATGTTATTGTATATGTGTTCACAGGCCAAAGTGCACATACACGCTCAATACAAAATGCCAACATGCACATGGTGTGAATATAACAACCGAACATGTTAGCTCTGACAAAGTCTTGGCAAGAAGTTTGTTTAAAACTAAATTTTATTTATTTTATCAAAATTCACAATTTCTCTGAGTGATTGTGCATGTGCAGTCTCAGATAGAAAAACGATTGATGTTTTAACATAAAAAGTAGCTGGGCACAGACCTTCTGCATGTCACTGGCTGTGACTCTGATGTGTGACAAGAGTGCCCTCACAGGGAGGACAGTGTCTCTCTTGGATTACAGCCTCCAGCTGATTAAATGCAGGGCACCGGACACTAGGCAGGGGAGACGAGCTGTCACCATCAAACAGGTTCTGATAATGAGCTTTCAGGTATGGAAAGTGAAAGCATTCTGTAACCTTAATTCACGTCATTGCTTTAAGAGCTTACGTTCACACCATTCATGGACAATAACTAAGGGTATGAATATCATACAAATGGCATAAATTTAACTACTGCCGTAGGTGCTCCCCTCCTTGAAGGGCTGAAATGATATTAGGTAAGGGTGTGACCCTTTGGAACTAACTCAAGTGACCTTTCCAGGTGTGTAAATTCCAAGCTCGCCTCCTGTAATTATATTTGGTGCATGAACAGATATTAAACATGCAGGAATTGAATGCAAATAAAGTGAATGTAGGTTTCATTAAAAATATTCTTATGTCTAAAGCATGTAATTTTCAGAAACAATAGTGAAGCTTCCAGAATAACACCCTATAAAGAAAAGAAAATTGCCCTAGAGCGTGGATAGAGCGTCAGCCTGCGGACTCAAAGGTCCCAGGTTCGATGGGTATGTACCTTGGTTGCGGGCACATCCCCAGTAGGGGGTGTACAGGAGGCAGCTGATTGATGTTTCTCTCTCATCAATGTTTCTAACTCTCCCTCCCTCTCCCTTCCTCTCTTTAAAAAATCAATAAAATATATTTTTTAAAAAAAGAAAAGAAAATTGTTAGGAACATGAAGACAAGAAATGAATCACGCTTGTCAATTTGTTGGAATCTGAAATCATTACAGGCAGCACAATGCGTATCAAACAAAATGCTTACCAAAGGCATGGTGGTCATGACATTACCTCTTTCACCATAACATATTACAATTTAAACATTTATTTTTTCAGGCAAATTATACTTTTTCCTAGGTGAAGCTTTGGGCCAGTGGGTTGGTCCCCTTTTTCCTTCCTTCCTCCCTTTCCTCCCTCCCTTCCTTCCTCCCTTCCTTCCTTCCTTCCTTCCTTCCTTCCTTCCTTCCTTCCTTCCTTCCTTCCTTCCTTCTTTCCTTCCTTCCTTCCTTCTTTCCTTCCTTCCAACAATCTGTTCCAAAGTTCCCCCTACAAATAGTCTTCACTTTGCTTCCTGAATTTACTAGGGAGTGAGAGATTAAAGGTGTTTGCTTAGCACATTGCCCATGTAGATGGAAGAGAAATAAAAAAAGGCAATATTATATCACTTGACTTTAAAATAATCCTAGTTGGCAGCTATTATTAGCTCTATTAAACAGGGGAAAACAAACAAAAACATCATAAAACCACAAGGTTCATTTCACTTCCTCAGACAACATTTGTAGGACGAGAAATGCTTAGCAAAACAGAAGTCTCCGATTGTTCTAGTTCTTAAGTGCCAGGGAAAATAGCTGCGGAGAATGGCAGTTACAGCTGAGGTTATTGATAGGTTTTTGGAAAGCGTACTGAGAGCGAAGCCTGTTGCTAATAACACAACATCCAACACAGTTGTGGGGGAAATGACAGTGTCTTGATTTTTCATGTGGGACCTGGAGGGCTAGTCAAGAGGATATCCAGTCAATACCGTTGTGAGACTGTGGCATTGAGGAGCCTGTCTCTGTTAAAAGATAAACTGAAGCATATTACATTTTTTTAAGAGTTTATTTGCGCATTAATTGATTTGAAAAGGGCAGTGTAAAACAGGAAGTGTTTAGGAGTGTTCCTCAGACAGGCCCCAGGGGGGAGACTTATGTAAAGAAAGTTTGGAAAGAAAAGTACTGAATGGCTGTAGTTTAAAGCCTAATTGGCTGTTTGTGATTGGTTGTCCTTGGTGTTTTGATTTCCTAACCTTGAGGCATTTACAGGCTGAGATTTTGGTTTGCTTATGTAAATCAAGCAAAGAGCCATCTCCATCTAATGGCCTCCTTATTTAATTAATTTAACAACTCTCAAGGGGAACCATATTCTGTAGAGATTGAAAGAACTGGAAGAAATAGTAACACAAATAGAAAACTTCTTAGGTTTCCAAATACATTTTATTTCATATGAGAAACCCTATTGGTTAGAAACTCCAGGGATCAGACTTCCAGAAATTTTGAAAATCAGGAATTGGGATTTTCTTTTGTTATAGTCATCTTAAGCTTTCTGAAAACAAATAAATGATGCCACATTTGGGGATATGACTATTTTGAGTGTATATTGATCCATTAATGCATAGACATGATTACTTCAAATATGGGAGAAAAAAAGCAGATATTTTTAAAAATTAACACTTTTTGGTAGAGAAAGAAAACTTACAATTTATCTCTGTTTTTTTATCATAAAATATAAGCTGTTTCTTTTATTTTCTAAAGAAATCACCAAGCCTTTTGTTCAAGGTAATCCCATGAAATCTCCATTCCCTCTGAAGTGGGAAGTGTTCTTGGGGGGCATTCCCATGTTAGCACAGGGCATCCATACATAATTTGTATTTATTATTTCTATTTGCATATGGTAATAAGGAAGATACTTGTGTATATAAAAACAGACCAACTCACACATACATATATAATGACAATTCTTTAAATACTGCTCTTGTTTACAGATTCCTAAAAAAAGTCAGGTAATCCTATCTAATAAAAGAGTAATATGCAAATTGACTGTCACTCAAACACACAAGATGGCTGCCCCCATGTGGACACAAGATGGCCGCCACAAGATGGCCAGCAGGGGAGGGCAGTTGGGAGGGACCAGGCCTGCAAGGGAGGGCAGTTGTGGGCAATCAGACCAGAGGGGAGGGCAGTTGGGAGGGACTAGGCCTGCAAAGGAGGGCAGTTGGGGGCGATCAAGCCTGCAGGGGAGGGCAGTTAGGGGTGACCAGGTTGGCAGAGGAGGGAAGTTGGGGGCGACTGAGCCTGCAGAGAAGGGCAGTTGGGGGGGACCCAGGCCTGCAGGGTTGGGCAGTTAGGGGTGACCAGGCCTGCAGAGGAGGGCAGTTAGGAGCAATCAGGCTGGCAGGGGAGCAGTTAGGCATCAATCAGGCTGGCAGGGGAGTGGTTAGGGGGTGATCAGGCTGGCAGGAAGAAGTGGTTAGGGGCAATCAGGAAGGCAGGCAGGCGAGCAGTTGGGAGCCAGCAGTCCTGGATTGTGAGAGGAATGTCTGACTGCCCGTTTAGGCCCGATCCTAAACGGGCAGTCGGACATCCCTCAAGGGGTCCCAGATTAGAGAAGGTGCAGGCTGGGCTGAGGGACACACACCCCCGTGCACAAATTTCATGCACCGGGCCTCTAGTATGTAATAATTATTCAATTCACTGTATATTGTTCTGAAAGCATAACAAAATATAAAATATATATTCTCAATTGTATATTAAAAAAAAACTTTTTGGGAATCAAGTATGCACTACATGGTATACTTTACTTTGTGTAGTTGAATAATTACATATTTAATTTTATATCTCAGGAAAACATTAGAATAGCTAGCTTTCACTTCCCTCATATTTTGAATCTACTAACATGCTCTTGTTTTTTGCTAGGAAAAATAAACACTGGTTGTAGAGTTTAGATCTTTGAATATTGGCAAGGTGATCTCATTTAGAATAGCAAGTGATGGATAAAAAAATGTCACCTAATATAAAAATAAGCAAAAGATGAATATTCAGCATATGCCCTACTGATTAAACAGACTCTTGAATCAGTCTACATTATAGCCTGGTTATTCATAGGCTGAAATAGAATTTCAAAAGTTATTTCAGTACAACATTTTTTTGACATCACCAACCTAAAGCTACTGACAAAATGAGTAATTTCAAACAGGAATATGACACTTATAGAATAAAATAACCCAAAGGCTGACAAGAAGAGTGAACAAATGCGCTGGACCAGCCAATTTCCTCTCAGCTCCAGAGCATCAGAGAGAGTACTGGCCATTAGCTCTCAGGGTGAGCACTTTGGGATTGGAGATAATCTTACTATTTTAGATTTGATCACTCAAGCACTTTAGACTCTTAGAAGAAATAGCATGTGGTAAATTATAAGTTTGTGTGTTTATGTGTGTGTGAAAATATATGCTGACATTACCTAGAATTTTTAACATATTTTCATGTGTTCTGAATTTTAATACATACATTGTTTAATATATTAATCTCAATAATACATATATCTATTATATTATTAAAATGTTCCGCATAAGTGTACATCCAATCTAATTGAAATGATTTTTCTAGTACTTAGTTGACTATTCTCCCTATAGAAGTGACCTCTTAGATATTATATATTAAGCACTGGGTCTGACAGTATAGACATCCAGAAACTGGAGCTGAGGATAATGACATCATCAACATGAGTCACATTGTGTTCCCTAAACTTCAAAATAATCCTATATAATAAAAGCCTAATATGCTGAGCGTCCAGTTGTCTGGTCATTCGTTCAACCAATCAAAGCATAATATGCTAATGATATGCTAAGGCCGCTCAACTGCTCACTGTGATGTGCACTGACTACCAGGGGACAGACGCTCCAACCAGTATGTTAACTTGCTGCTGCGGTTCAGCTAATTGGGACTGAGTGAGAGAGGCTGGACATGCCCTGGAGCCTTCTTGCCATTTCTCCACGGCTGGCCAACCTTCCGCGTCCCTCCCCATCCCCAATTGTGCACCAGTGGTGTCCCTCAGCCTGGCCTGTGCCCTCTCGCAATCTGGGATCTCTCAGGGGATGTTGGAGAGATGGTTTTTGCCCGATCCCGCAGGCCAGGCTGAGGGACCCCACTGGTGCACGAATTCGTGCACCGGGCCTCTAGTTCACTATAATATATGCTTTAAAGGGCTAGATATTCAAAGTGGAGATTACTTTTTGGCTGATAGAGAAGTTGTAAGTAGAGAAAATAGAGATGAATGAGTAGAGGATAAAGAGAAGAGAGAGCCAAGTACATGTGCATAAATAGGATAATAAAAATATTAAAAGTATCTCTCTAGCTTATGGGCCCAAACTCCATTATCCTAGGGAAAAACAGGGAATTACAGAAAGAACAGAGGGATGAGAGGTTAGGAAGGAGACAGAGAGGGATAGAGGTAGTACAGAGACTATCCAACTGTTAACTCATATTTTTTTTCTATCAGAATTTAATTTGTTAAATAGTTTAATTAGCTACTCAATTCTCCTCTGGTTCTACCTACCTTAACTTATTGGGTGCCAATTCTACTTCCTAGACCACAAAAGTATGATTCAAAATTCATCATAAAAAGAACTTCCAACTTCTGTTTCAGCTTCCCCCTGTTCTTGCCCTGGCCCTTTATACCTGGCGAATGTGATTCTGTCTTTGCTACTGTCATGTGTTGTTGCAGCATGCTTTAAATTCTATCACCATTATAAAAATTCTTCGCAGCAAGTAGGGTTACCTTTGAATTCTACCTTCAATTACACAGATTTCCCCAACACCTCTAAGGCTATTAAGCATAAGTGCTTGAAACATGGCTAGGATACATGCAATATGTTTTCTTGTTGATTTATTTAACACACTAAATCACTGGTTCTTCAGGCAGTGTGTTTTAATTTTTTCTGTATCTAGATTGTGTAGTATGCATAATATGTTCTCATAATAAATAAATAAATAAATAAATATATAAATAAATAAATAAACAAAGAAATAAGTAAATAATTATCATGCTTTGTAGAAATTCCTACAAATAGAATTACATAGATTCAAAACATTACAGGCAGAATTATAAAAGGATAAGGGTTTGTTAAAATGGCTCAAAAAACTGGTCATTTATGGCCCTTCTGATTCATATCAGCATTTCATTTCCCCATTTCATTGGGACTGAATTTTCTCTAAAGGAAATATTGTCCCAAAAGGTCATGTCCCATTCAGTCTAGGCACAACCCCAGTGGCATCAGCATGAGCAATGGAAAGCTAAAGGCAAATGTCATTTCATATCAAATGCAGCATCCAAATAAAAGGTGCCCCACAGACCTCAAAGCATGCTCACAAAGGTGAGGTCATTGCCAGTCTTTCCCTTAGGCTGCTTCTGCTTATATCAAGCCTAACAACACTGAGGCAAAGCTTTCTGTTAGCCTATCATGGTTTGGGAAGGTGGTAGTTGGCAGGATAGAAAATAAGACTTAACAATGCAGGTCATCATCCATCAAAACAGCAAGATAGATTCATACTAGTAATTCACAGAACTATAATGATGAAAATAATACTATTTTGTAGGCATTGGTTATTCAAAGTAAGAAATAAATGGTTTAATACCACTTACTCCCACTTAGTTTTCCAAGACAAAATAATAACAATTCTGAGCATTTCTTCACCCCAAGAGAAAACTTTCTGGCAGTCTATGCAGACCGATTAGCAACCCAAGAAAATGAGAGTAGATTCTACTGTCCTCTATGTAGTATCAGTGCTCCTTACTCGAGCTACCAAAGCTCTTCCAAAAGAGTGCTTGTTTCATTGCTTCTCTGGAGACTCATTGGCAGAAGGTGGCAGTAATCAATGGGAAAAAAATCTGATTACTCTAGGCACTGTTCAGCTATTTCTGATCTGTGCATTTTCTAAAAAGAAAAAAAAAAATTGCATTCTGACCACCTCCAGTTGGATCAGGCTGTTTGAATAAAGGTATATCTTGATCTTTGCCAGAGCATTACAGTGAGTGAAAGTGCTGAAGTGCTGTGCATCTTCAGGGCCTAATGTACTGCCTGAGATATAGGGGAAGGTTGGTAAACATTTGCTTAAAAACAAACAAATGAATGCATTGTGTCCAAGGATCTTTTATTGTCAATATTCTGTTTCTTGTGTTATGTGGGAAGTCTGATGTACTTTTAAAGACTTGGAACAATTAGATGACTTCAACTCAGCATGATTCGTTTGCTCTGCTACTTCCCAGACACTTTAATTGAGGCTAAAAACTTCAAATTGGATTCCACTGTGTCCTTTACTAGCTTATTGTTTTCCTAGCCAATCCATATTAGGATTGTTTTTTGCATCCCAATGTAATCCATTATTACCACTTGGCTAAACAAACACAGCTGGGTGGTAATGAATTAAGTTTCTACATTTATGGATAAACTTGGCTGTGATGCTACTCTGCAGCTCACTCTCAACCAAATCACAATTCCACCCACCAACCTAGCATCTCAAAAAATATGAATGTTATATTGAAATGGCAGGGACAACTCACGTTGATAAATTACTTTGCTTTTATTATTATTAGAGGCAAACAAATGTAGGTAAGAAGATAAATAAGTATAATACAGTCATTCAATCTTTTCTACATTTATGTATATACAGTATATATGCATATTACATATAGTACACACACATAAAGGGCTTTCTTATCACTTTAGAAAATACAGTTTGAATATTACACAAATATAGGGCTATCTTATCAATTTAGAAAATACAGTTTGAATATTACAGGGAATTATAGAATTATATTGAAAGACATGGTGCTCTGTTAATTGTCTGGATTTAGTTTCCCAGGAGTAATACATTCTAATATAACAAATAATTAAATAAAAGGCTAAATTTCATTTTTAATATCTAGGATTTTGATTCAGTTTAACCATTAACTGTTTTTTTAAATTCCATTGCACCTTGATGACAGGAAAATCTCTGAATGTAAAACTTATCCTCAGTTTCTGGTTATAACTCGATGGCTTCTTCCTTTGAGACTTCACAAACAAAAAAGTTCAAGTTAAAATTGTAAAAATAAATTTCACCAATTAAAAATTGTCAGCCAATAGATAATAGCAGAAACAAGGTCCAGGTGTCATGATGTTTACCCTTCGCTATAAATTAAATGCTGTTTCACCCCATGGAGTTCCCAGCCTGAAGTTCCTAACATTGTGAACAATTAAGTTTGCAAGCTCAGTAATACAGGGCACCTGATCGGTTGCATGTACACAGAGCTCAGGCTTCTGTTCACATACCATCGCCTTGCACAAATAAATCTGCAGTAACCTAAAGACTAGAGCTATTTGATGGTTCCATGAAAACCCAGCCTACAATGTGTTCTCTGCTTGCTGGTCAATTTTCAGTTGTCAAAACTGTTATTTACTAACTAAAATCAGTAAGATTTAGTAGTAGATAACTACTACTCCTACCAAGGAAATTTTGGGGGGAGCACCCAAAACAGGAATAGTAATAGGCTCATTTTGGTGAATTTCTGAGAATTTTTTATTTTCTGTCTTTAGAATATGTACAGTCAACTTGCCATAGCTTTGGGAAAAGCTTTCTTACCTAATGTACATAGAAAAATGAGACTCATAAATAGCCAAGGTTGCTAATTACCATGAATCCAGAGCTTTTTAAACCTCTAATCAGTTAAATGAAATGAATGCTTCCTTGCTATTTTTGCCTTCATTTTCAATGTTTTTAAATTATGGTTTACACATTTTAATCAGTCTCTTCCAATATTGTACATATGTTGTCAAATGTGATATACAATGAGAACTATGATGTCATACTAAAAATAAAAGTGTGTCTCTTTTAATTTTAGTCATTGCGACAATTTGTATGATTTTTAAATTCTGGTACAATAATCACCTTTTTATGTAAGTCCTTCACTAAATTTATAAGAACATAAAACATAAGAAATACAATATAAAAAAAAAAACAATGCCCAATATTTTCAATAAAGATACAGAAGTGTAAGAAATGCATGTTGTAGCTGTGCATGATAATGAAACTTCCTAAAAGCTGAACATGAAGGAGTGGTCATAGTTCTGTGACAATGTTTTTACTGAAAGCTAAAATAACAGCATATTTTGTTGAATTCACCTGCTACAAAATGCTGTGGAGACCTCTGAACTCAATGGTGTTTGCTCCCCAGGTGTATTGTATTAGGGGGTGGGGCCTTTGGACAGTGCTTAGTGCTCTTATAAAAGAGACCCCAGAGGATTCCTAGCCCCTTCCGTCATGTGAGGGTACAGCCAGATGATGCTTGCTATGAAGTAGAAAGACAGCTCTCGCCAGAACCTGACCGCGCTGGCACCTTTATCTTGGACTTCCAACCTTCAGAACTGTAAGCAATGATTTTCTGTTGTTTATAAGCTACCCAGGCTACAGTCTTTTATTAGGGCAGCCTGGATGTGCTCAGACGCTGGCACTCCACTTAATGACATTGCCCAGCTCTTTCGGAGAGGCCTGGAGCCCCTCGAGTACACAGCAAATGGCAAATAGCTCAGTCATGGAATTGCCAGTGTGGGGAAAATCCACACCACAACCTTCAAAGGGCTGTGAGGAAAAATCTTTACATATTGAAGCACTGAGATTTTAAGTGTGCTTATCACAGCAGTTCCTATATAATTAATATATGAAAATAGAGTTTAGCTAAATTACAGAGATGAGTGGTTAAAGATTCTCTAGATTATCTCCCTTTGCTATTTGTCATATAGCAGAAGCTGGTTAGCAAACAATTTCAAATAGTCTCATACTTACCGAAAATTCGGTTGTTTGAGCTATAGATGAAAATGTGGTTTTAAAAGCCATGTACTTTCGAAGCTAAGTATGCAGCTTTCCAAGTGTACATTTTGTTAAGAAAAGTGATTCATTCCAAGACAGAGAGAGTCTCCTCCTCCCTGCAGGTGACGGCAGACTGTTCTGGAGGCAGGTCTAAAACTCACCTTAAAGATATGGTCTTATGTGTATGCACTGCTCAAAAGTGTTGGACTAAAACCCCTCCATCCTGTACTATATAACCTTGGTGTGGAAAATGTTGAGAACAAGAGATCCTAATATATCTCTGCTCTGATGAAAATAACCTTGGCCAGATTTATAAAAATGATTTAGCTGTGAGCAAAAGCCTTCAACTCAGTGGCTGTATAGGATATACTAGTAAAGTGCAAGATACATAGCAGTATAATTGGGTGAAATAAACTGTTAAATGAAAGTATTAAGGGTTATGAATAAGAATACTGAAGATGTCCTGAGAAAAAATATATAAATTTTCTTTTGCCTTATTACTATGGAAGAGTTCCTTGAGGTGATATTCTAGAGTAGAAAAGTAATCTAAGGTTCTCAACACTCAGGTGCACACGTGTTTTCCTATCTGTTTGACAAGAGAACAATGTGTGTGTTTTACATAAAAACCAGATAAAAAGTACATGGAATGACTGGTACATCTCGCTTGCTCAGGTAGTATTTAGAAACAGGAGTGGGCTTACATAGAAGAGGGGATTTTACAATACATACTGTGAAATACTGTGATAGGATCTGAAGAATTTTTTTAAATGAAGATCTTTGAGAGAGAAGTAGTATGGGACATTCCACGGCTATCCCGCTCAAGACAATTTACTGTGGTGGTTGATGGAGGTCCAGCTGCCACACATTTGGGTGTATCTCAGATTTTACCCAGTGGCCACAGTTTTACCAACAGCCAAGGACTAACTGTGGCAGGGAGGTTAGTAAAGGCCTGTTCTTCCCACCTGTTGCAGGAGTCTTCTCTTAGGAAACTTTTCTCAGAGGACTCCTGGTCAGCTTGGCTGAAACTTTCTCTGATCTGCAAGGTGTTAAGCATCCTTCTACCAGATACTCCATTCTCTCACCTTGTGCAGGGCTCAGACATGCAATGTGTATTGTATAAGGAATCCACTCTGATGTTTCTGCCTTCTTCCTTCATAGACATTTCCCCCAGTGGATCTTGCCCATCCAATCCCACCCTGGCAACTCTAACAGTCCTCAACTGACACATGTGTGCTTTGAGATTAGACCACTTGATCCAGAGACTATTTTTGTCTCAAGAATTAGACATTTTTTTAGAAACTAACAAATATTACAGCCAAGTTTTAAGTATTTTCACTTATGGGGAAAAAAGTATTTATTAAAAATCAAAAGAAGAGCCTATAGTTTTTGTTTTGTTTTAAGGAAGTCAGCATATATCAAATTGAAAATAACTATAGTAGGCAGATTTTGGGCCTCCCTTTTCTTTCTCTTTTCTATTTTGAGTGTCTAGAGCAAAATATCTTGACACAAAATCACTCCTGGTTGACCTTCCATCTTTCAGGTAGTAACAAATACTATTCTTCCCATTTGTAGCACAGCCCCATAAAAAATACAAGCAACCAATATATATCATATTCATATATACATATATATATGTATATATGTGTATATATACATATATACATATATATATATATGTGTGTGTGTGTGTGTGTGTGTGTGTGTGTGTGTGTGTGTAGTGAGGAATAAATGGGGCAATTTGTACTTTTGAGAGATTGAATGTTTGGTGTGAGCACTAATATAGTAGGATAGTGTAGAAACATGTGAATGCATATAGACTAAACCTTTTAAAGGGTTGAATATAAAAACATATGGAACTTGTTTTATATCAAAAGTTAATGGTGAGTTATTTTTATTTTTAGTATTATAATATCTACAGACAGACCAAGAAGTTGGTAAGCCTGAAAGCCTATACTAGTTTATTTCAACAAGGCAAGAGGAAAAACTTAGATCAATGGCAGAAAAGTGGGGTTTTCAGGAAAAATTCACACCATAAATGATGTAACAAAAGTTTTAGCCTTCTACTAAGTTAGTCTCAGACAAGCTGCTCCCAAAAAGATATAATCAAATGAGGAAAGCAGCCGCATAAAGACTCAAGCCACCACCCTTCCTCAAATCACTGGAAATTAAATTATTTCCGGCAGTATCTGAGCAGATATCTCTGTAAAAGATAAAACATGTTTCTCCTTAAATAAATGATACCACCTACGATTACCCAGAGCATTTTAAGCCATCAAAGAGTCTCCAAAAAAAAAAAATAGGTTAACCTTCAAAATGGCTAAATTTTACGCTGTGACCCAACTATGTGAGACACTGTGAACATTTTCTATACTTAATATCATGAGTGATTAAGCTGTGTTCCCACATGATTTATATATTACATATGATGTGTATAGTATACAGCATAGTATCACATGTGCATATATGCTTGTGTGGTATATATAATAAAACTCCTCCCTGCATACAAATATGTATATGGATATAACCACTTCCAAATTCTGTTATATCCATACACATATCCAAATATGTGTATGGATATAACCACTTCCAAATTCCAAAAATATTCTATAGTTGGGTAGCATTCCAATTCCTACACAAAGCTAGTAACATTGTGATCTTCATTAAGAGCGATACAAATTGTTTTTGTTGTGCAGTGTGTCTGCCTTGTGTTTTACAAGGACTAAAAGTCAGGGAGAAGAAAGGCTGCCAGATGGAAGCTGAATGCCCTGTGCCTGGCAGGCCCCAGAGTAGCATGATTTAAATCTCTCTAGACACTGCCATTGTGTGCTCTTGCTCTTCTGCTTATTATTTAGCAAGCAAGGTGTAGTGACTACCTCAGAAATGCTTTAGACCTGGATAAAGAATGACAGCTAATTCAGTTATCGCCTTCCTTAGAAGTAATATTTGCTGTTTTCAGGTGGAAAGTCAATCAAAATTATTTTGCTAAAATCGGTTCAAATGTTTCTCTGGGTAGTCTCAGAATTACTTAGACATTTTATGATTTGTAGGGCAGTATGTCTTTCTTTTGAAAATAATCAGATAATTTGTTAAATAAATAATTGAATATCAGGGGTGGAAGGGTGGAGTATAATATAGACTTAGGGTAAGGATTCCACAGTGCATAATTTCCTCTCCTTGGCCCAGAAAATTCCAGTTTAGGAAACATGTTGTATATCAATAGTGTCCTGTGATTGGCCACTAATTTGAGTTAAAAATGTAATATTGATAAGGTTTCTCTTATGTTAGTGTAAAGAAATGTATAGTAATCATATCAGACTAAGAAAGTAGGAGTTAATTTTAATGTTATATACAAATTATGTACTTCATAATTTATTTTAAAGATGGATTAATATGAAACCCTGATTTACTCAATAAAGCAAAAATGAGGTAGCCCCTATCCTATAAAATATGAACATAAAAATGATATGCAAACATATCAAATTGAAGGGAAATTTGAAAATAATATATATAAACAATAAGTTTTCATTTGCTTATCAAATAATGTCCTTCTAGTATTAAAAGTATTACCCAATTACTTGAAATACTTAAAAATCCAGAAAACCCTCATAGATATTTTTACTTAATGGAACTGTGATAAAAAATAATTTGGCTCACCAATTTATTTTAGTATTCAGAATTATGCTACGTGAAATAAATCAATCAGAAAAAAAACTAAGAACCATATGATTTCACTCTTTTGTGGGATGTATAACTGAAACTCATAGACATAGACAACAGTATAGTATTTACCAGAGGGAAAGGGTAGAGGGTAGTAGAGAGTAAGGGGGCCAAATATATGGTGATGGAAGATGATTTAATTTTGGGTGGTGGACACACAATGCAATATACAGATCCTATATCATAGGAATGTACACTTGAACCCTATACAATCATATTATCCACTAGAATTTTGTGCATGGGGGGGGTGTCCCTCAGCCCAGCCTGCACCCTCTCCAATCTGGGACCTCTTGAGGGATGTCCGACTCTCCGTTTAGGCCCGATGCTGTGGGATTCGGCCCTAAACGGGCAGTCGGACATCCCTCTCACAATCCAGGACTGCTGGCTCCCAACTGCTCGCCTGCCTGCCTTCCTGATTGCCTCTAACTGCTTCTGCCTGCCAGCCTGATCACCCCCTAACCACTCCCCTGCCATCCTGATTGATGCCTAACTGCTCCCCTGCCAGCCTGTTTGCCCCTAACTGCCCTCCCCTGCAGGCCTGGGTTCCCCCCAACTGCCCTTCCCTGGAGGCCCAGTCACCCCCAACTTCCCTCCTCTGCTGGTCTGGTCACCCCTAACTGCCCTCCCCTGCAGGCTTGATCGCCCCCAACTGCCCTCCCTTGTAGACCTGGTCCCTCCCAACTGTCCTCCCCTGGTGGTCATCTTGTGGTGGCCATCTTGTGTCCACATGGGGGCAGGATCTTTGACCACATGGGGTCAGCCATCTTGCGTGTTGGAGTGATGGTCAATCTGCATATTATTCTTTTATTAGATAGGATAGAGGCCTGGTACATGGGTGGGGGCCAGCTGGTTTGCCCTGAAGGGTGTGCCGGATCAGGGTGGGGGTTCTCTTGGGGCATGGGGTGGCCTGCACGAGGGGCCTGTGGTGGTTTGCAGGCCGGCCACACCCCCTGGCAACCCAAGAGGAGGCCCTGGTATCAGGGATTTATTTATCTTCTACAATTGAAACTTGGTAGCCTGGAGCAAAATCAAGCCTCTGCTTGCTCCGTGGTGGCAGCCATTTCTGTTGGGATTTATTTATCTTCTATCATTGAAACTTTGTAGCATTGAGTGGAGGCCTAGGCCAGCAAGGGCAGGCAGAAAGCTTGGTTTCCTCCATCACCGGGGAAACCCAAGCCTCCCTCTGGCTCTCTCTGTGGCCGCAGCCATCTTGGTTGGGTTTATTTGCATATTCGCTCCTGATTGGCTGATGGATGTGGCCTGTGGGTGTAGCGGAGGTATGGTCAATTTGCATATTACTCTTTTATTAGATAGGATTGTCACCCCAATAAATTTAATTAAAAATAAAAGGGAATGATTATTACAATTTAATATTTATTACTGAGGAAGAATCAGATTAATACCACTGTTTACTGAGCTTGTTGAAAAAAAAATCTGTGTATTTTAGATTTTGTTTGTTCATTGCTCTTCAGGCCATGAATGACCTACATGCAGACAATATAACTGAGAAAGATGTTAGAATGACATATATGTCAACAAATGAAATATATGTTATCTAAAAATCATGGTGAAAAATGATACAGTAAATAGTTTCAAAAGCTACTTTTTGTGGGTGGTTTTCCTTGACAGAACATCTCTCCAGGTTGTGATTTGGCATACTTTTCTGATGCATTGCTGCACTGGCCTTGTGTGATATTTTGAAACGTTCAAATAATTCATTATGTAGAAGATATTCCAAGGAATTAAAATTATTTTGCCTCAAAAATAACCTCTGCAACAAACTTTCATTTACAAGCAATCCATTTACTAGTAATAGACAGAAAGTAATGAAAAAGAATTTGGGAAATTGTAGGTCATTAGATCACAATAAGAGTTATCGTGGTCCCTAGCTGAGCAATATCTACCAAATTCAGAATGATAAGCATTTTGTGTTCTCTTATGAGATGGTAGTTAGGTATAGGTATGGGCATAAGAGGAGACAGAGGAGAGGCTCAAGGGAACAAAGTTTGTTGTCTTCACTGGTCTTTGGAGACATGGTATCTGGGAAAGAACACACTAGGATGGTCTGGGGCAGAGGACAGGTGGAAAGGAGCCTTTTATTGGGGTTTCCTTGGGAAAGGCAGGTCAGTATAAATAGTTTAGGATTGACAAATTGGAATAATTTTGGGAAACTATGTTTTGCTCCCAAAGTTAAACAAAACAAAAAAGTCACAATTTTAAAAAAATGAATGAAAATGTTCTATAGTCCATATTCTCCAAGTCTTCCTTCTATATTTTCTAGAGACATTTGTGAGGTAATTAATTCTTGCATTATATAACCTTAATTTTGGTTTTATTTTACCTTCAGATTTCTAGTATAAAAACAAATTAAAAAATAGAAAGCCATATAATAGTTAGCAGTATAAAATTATAAATTTATGGAGTGAATGAAGAAAACAATATTTCTCATTTGGGAAGACTGTTGGACAAAGTCATTGATTGCTCTTCAGTTAGCCCAGAAAAATGCTGCAAGGAGGGGGCCTGTGGGAGTGAAGAAGGAATAGTTCAGCTTTGGGGGCTAGAGAGAATGTGAGTTTAGCTTTTGGGAGAAGAGAGAATGTGTAAGGCATCAAATTATAGGGAAGGTCACTCATTAGAGAATGAAAATGGAACTCTGTGCTGAATTAGGGAAGACCTCTAATGGAAATTTACTGATCTAGGACTTCTGAGAATGGGGGCAAGCAATCAAAAGCTCTTCAAAATGGTGTTAGTATCATGAAAATGATGGACACAAAAAAAGTTTCAAGCAAACATGCTCAATTTTACACAGTAAAATCTTATTTTTGTAAGGTTGATCTGACTTGTAAATGATGATCATTGAATTTACAAGGTTTTTTTTGTAACTTTTGGAAATATTAATTCTTGTTTTAATTTTCAGACTACATATTTATATATTCAGAACATAAGAATACCTGAAACATATATACTTACTTTTCATGTAACAATGGAAGCTTATTTGAATCAGAGTATTACCCCAAATGTAAGCAGGGAGGAATTTCTCATTCATAGAAACGATTGAGCGCCCGGCAGGTGTGGCTCAGTGCTTGAGCATTGACCCATGAACCAGGAGGTCATGGCACATGCCCTGGTTTCAGGCTTGATCCCCAGTAGGAGATGTGCAGGAGGCAGCCTATCAATAATTCTCTCTCATCATTGATGTTTCTAACTCTCTGTCCCTCTCTTTTCCTCTCTCTAAAATCAAGAAAAAGCATATTTTTAAAAAAGAAATAAACTATTGAGCATATGGGCTCTAACTGATTAGATTTAGAATGTCTCAGATCCTTACATATCTAAGGAAAGACAATTTTCATAACATGGGCAAAAATAAAATAAGTAAACAAATTCAGGTAAGAAAAATATAAGTATTAGGTAATAAAACAATATGGACAGGAACAGATGAGAGAAACTAAACAAACATTTGAACATTTTCACCTTCAAAGTAGAAGCTCTCCTATTATACATGGCTTCTTCCAAATAGTTTTATTACCAATGGGGAGTGGTCCTCATCCCCACCTGTTGCTTGTTAGAGTGGAATTCTTGTGATATCCAGAGGCAAAAAATTTTCTGAGATTCACACAGAGGACAAGTGATTTTTATTTCTGTGGAATTACATCCCTGAGTTTCCTAGGTCCTCTCTCCCCCAGTCCCACTTTAGAAGTGTAGCTGATGCTTCAGCAGAGCCAAAATTCAGAGCCAATGTCCAGAGTTTCTGTTCCATGTTGGAGCAGTGTCCAATCCAGTATTAGACTCTCTTAGCCTGTGTTCCCCACTGCAGTCCATCAGTCCATTGCATGTGGGGTATGCAGGGCCACATGGTTATGGAGGAAATGTGGGCAAATTAAAGGGAGCAGGAATGAGAGCCGCATGAACCAAGTACAACAAGAGAGAACCAAGAGAGCGAATTCCTTTGTTTGGGGTATTATGCATCCCCAAATTTTCACATGTTTGGAGTGGCCATGTCCATTCTGGCTCACCATCTCTGTTCCTAGGTGTGTTCCTAGTCACCCCAACTTTACTGTGCATGCATCTATCTCCCCTTTGTTGGACCGCTTCCCCCAGTGATCTGCAGGGGATGGGCCAGTGGATCCCTGGGGAGTGCAAAATTACAGCTTCCTTGTGAAGCTTCCCAATGGCAGGCCTATAATGTCTGGCTTCCCTTTACTCCTTTTCTATTATTAATAACTAAGCAATTACCATGGCATCAGTTTGAGGGGCTTGGCCAGCATTGGACTCACATATTTCCAGCTTCTCATAAGAAAAAGGAATTTTCTTGTCTCGGTTCCAGCTTGAAAATTCTGATGGGGTGATTGTGATTTTTCCACCTTGTTTACCATTTGCACCCTTAAACCAAGCAGTGTGGTTCATGGGATAGGAATCGGGTCTCACAGACTAAGTGAAATTGAACAAAAGAATGGTGTCTGAGAGGAGAGGTTACTGAACTCAGTGCCTTTGCTGGAATCCTGGTCAGCCAAGCAGCTTCTCTAAGTGTTTTTCTTTCTTACCAGATGAGGTGCCAGAGATTAGCCTGCTATTTTTCCCGTGGCTGGTATTTTCTTTGAATTAATCTCATCTCCTAACTTGATTTGATCTAGAGTCAGTCTTCCTGTCTTCCAGTCTTTCTTATCTGGAAGTAATTGCTTTTGATATAGGCATTTTTACTTTTTACCTGTATAGGCAAGAAGGAAATATAAGCTTCTTCAGAAGGCAAATCATGAATATTCTTGAGGTATGTTAATTGTAACCTGGCCATCTATATCTATTTTGCAGCCCACTCCATTAATGTAGACTCTAGACAAGGAACCTAGGTCAGTCAGAGACTGAAATGAGGCAAAGCTGGTTTCCCCTTCAGTGATTTTCCACTTGCTCCTTGGGACTCATGATTGAAATGTTTGATCAGATATTTACAGTGTTGCCTAGTATTTTTCTGGCATTCCCAGTTATCTTTTGTGCAGAATGACTCTCTGAATTCTATATATAATTCTCTATATCCATCTGTGAGACCCACACAGTTCATGACTTTCCTCAGCCTTTTCAGTTCAATTTTTCATAATTTATAATTGAAAACTGGGTGCTGACAGTGCTGTTTAGCTCCTAGAGGGCAAAACTGGTGTCTAATTGTCCAAAATACTTAAACACACCTGATGTTGACAACAAGCTGTGGCTGCCACCTATGGAGACATGATAAAGATGTTGCTAAAGTTTGTGAATAAGCGAACTAATTCATAGTTGGTAATTTTACATGCTTGATCTTGGCTCTGAACATATTAATTCAAAAATTATTTTTAACTTTATAGAAAGGCAAAGAAATAATAAAACTCATTGCCCAGACTAATCAACAAAGAAATATATCTACATTTAATGTAAATTTTACATTTTATAATAAATTCATTTGTCTACTTGCAGTGGCCAGAGTAATGGATTGCCCAGTCATCCCATTTTATTGTGAAATGTAACAATTGTGAAAACGATTTTTGACCTCTGTTTCCATTTATACGCTTCTACCAATTCACCAGGACACTTATCATGATAGTAAATTAAAGGAACATTTAGGTGCTGCCATTAATTCTCTGTTTCACAAAAGCTGACTGTCTACCTTCTACATGATCTGTGCTTCTTGTGTAGTGCATACAAAAAAATAGCTAACCTGGAGCCCTTCCGAAGAGGACTTTCCATTGTATAAGAGCTTCTAGGGTTTAAAACGGTACTAAAGTAAAATTGAACAATCTAAGAATTTTAGGCTTCCAGAATCAGGCACATGTAAACAAATTGCCTCATTAAGAATGTTTAGCAATCTCAATAATTTGTCTATTGGTATGTGATCTATAATTAGTATTTTGCATTTTGAGAAGAATATATATTCTCCCAAATAATTATAAATATAGGAGACTTGGGATATATAAAATTGTTATGATAAGAGGTTGGAGAAAGGAAGTAGCTAGCATTCAGTATGTCACTAGAAACAATATAACACAATAATTTCACAGAGCTAAGCACTTTCTATCCCTATCAGTAATATCAATATTCATATTGGTCATTCCCTACTTACTTAAGTAATAACCAAAGTAAGTGACAATTTTCTTTATAATGAGTATAGGAAAAAATGTTTGTGGGTAAAGGAATAATTAATCAAATTCCAAATTTATCATTAAATTATTTTTAATTATTCAAATTAAAATGTAAAATACCTATATCTCAAATGTTTAAATGTTTTCAGCCATAAGGTAAACTAACAATAATTAGTATATGTTGAGTAATGACAGGGCTAATTAAGACAGGTGAGAGATTTATTCATTGTGATTATTCAACTTTTGGGGAAAGTATCAATAATAACATATACAACTGCTGTTAAATTCAATCTGGTAGGTACAAATCAAAATTTTACAAATAGAGCATATTAAACAGATGTACTGTCTTCCAGGTGTAAGGTTTATAGAAGAAAAGATCATTTCCAATCTCATTTCACTTGTAATTGAACACTTCCCTGTGAGGATAAATTTTCAGTGAATTGCACTGTGACATATTCATGATTCCAGTTTCCTTAAATGCTGTCTTAAGTAACTGCATGAAATATTCGCTTTCATTCCTCTCCGGGAAGCTGAGATTTTATGTCAAATTTCAATAGGTTGGAAATATTGAGGGTGAAATTCGGCTCAAATTAAACAAAATCTTGTGGTACATTGCTTGTTCCAAACAGTAAAGAGAACCACATTTAAAAACACAAACCTAGAAACCACACACCATTGATCTATGCATGTTTTCCCGGTAGGATGGAATATGGTTAAAACAAGTATGGCACTTTATTTTCCCTGGTTTTACAGAAAGACAAATCTTACAATTTTCTGTGATGTCATCTTAAATCTATTAGTAAACTATGGGTTTCATCAACACTTTCATTTTCTGTCAAAACTAATACAGTCATTTTCCTTTGATAGTGCCAGAAAAAAATATGAAATGGGATAAAGAGTTTTTACTTATTGTCCCCCATTATATTAGGTATTGAATATTTTACTGGAAATAAAAAAAGGCCTATGCCCTAACCGGTTTGGCTCAGTGGATAGAGCGTCGGCCTGCGGACTGAAAGGTCCCAGGTTCGATTCCGGTCAAGGGCACGTACCTGGGTTGCAGGCACATCCCCAGTAGGAGGTGTGCAGGAGGCAGCTGATCGATGTTTCTAACTATCTCTCTCCCTTCCTCTCTGTAAAAAATCAATAAAATATATATATATTAAAAAAAAAAAAAGGCCTAGCTGTTTGATCAGTGGTTAGAGCGTCAGCCTGTGGTATGAAGGGTCATGGGTTCTATTCTGGTCAAGGCATGTACCTTGGTTGCAGGCTCCATCACCAGACCCAGTCAGGGCATGTGCCAGAGGCAATCAATCGATGTGTCTTTCTCATATCAGTGTTTCTCTATCTCTGCCTCCTCCCCTCCCTTCCACTCTTTCTAAAAATAAATGGAAAAATATCCTTGGGTGAGGATTAACAACAACAAAAAGAATGCTTGTTTGTTTGGTTGTCTATTTAGATGTATCTGTGTGTTTCTTTTTGGCACTTCTTTTTAAAAATATATATTTTATTGATTTTTTTTTACAGAGAGGAAGGGAGAGGGATAGAAAGCTAGAAACATCGATGAGAGAGAAACATCGACCAGCTGCCTCATGCACACCCCCCACTGGGGTTGTGCCCGCAACCAAGGTACATGCCCTTGACTGGAATCGAACAAGGGACCCTTGAGTCCACAGGCTGACACACTACCCACTGAGCCAAACCGGTTAGGGCTCTTTTTTGCATTTCAAGAAGGTCAGAAAAGGTGAAAATTTCTGCTTAATTTTACAAGGATAATAATTTAAGAATCAAGTAGCCAATACCTCTCATTCTATTAGGAACTCCTGATAAACAATATTTGATTGATATAACCTAAAACTTCCCTCCTCTGCTTTATTCTGCAAACTTCTCCATCCATGTCCTCCATTATTTATCAAGCTACTCAGTGTCTTCCCAGTCCAAAATATTTTCTTCCGAACATCTTTGAACATTTATCTTAGGTTAATGAAATCTCCTTCAAGGTTCCAACCTCTACTGTCACATAAAAATCAATTTCCTTCCTTTCACATATAATGATTATTCTTCACAAGTAGTTGTTTTTTTTTATCATTTCATTTTTGCCATGTCACTTGCAGTTCGCTGTACAAAACTGATGTTTTGTACATGGCAGGGGTCAGTTCCTTTAACTCACTTGTACAGCATCTAACAGAAGCAGGCATGTGCTTCATAAATGTGTGATGCTGATGGCAACAACTGTTTGCAGTGCTGGCGTTATTAATAATTCAGAAAAATCTGGGAAGGTATTCATGTATCTTTTAATGGATCCCAAGTGGAGAAATCATTAACATACTAAGGTTATAAAAGTCAGGGACTGTACACATAACAAGGTAATAACACAACAGCACAAATATAGGAAGCATTTCCATCGGTTAATTTTATAAGTACTAAACAAAAATACACTCTGAGACATCAGAATGTTCTAACTCAGCAGATTTGGGGGGTTAGGATAACAAAAATCTGAGAAATAACAAAAACAATCATTTAAACATTTTCTCATATATTTAACACTAAAATCTTGACACTTCTGTTAAATTGCCAAGATTTTTAAAAAGTTTAATTCTTTTTTTAAAATGTATTTTTATTGTTGAAAGTATACAGGCCCCCTTCTCTCCCCATTGACTCCTTCTAGCCCACCCCTGCTCTCCACCACAGGCCTTCACCACACTATTGCCTGTGTATAAGGGTTATGCCTATATGCATATAGTTCTTTGGTTAACCTCTTCCCATCCACCACTACCTTCCCTCTGCAATTCATCAGACTGTTCCATGTTTCTATGTTTCTGGATCTATTTTGTTCATCAGTTTATGTTGTGCTTTAGATTCCACATATGAGTGAGATTATGTGATAACTTATATTTATCTGACTGACTTATTTCACTGAGCATAATATTTTCCAAGACCCTCCATGCTATCTCAAAGGGTAAGAGACCCTTTTTGTTTGTTTGTTTGTTTTGTTTTACTGCTACATAGCATTCCATGCTGTAAATGTACCACGGCTTTTTCTTCCACTTCTAGGAATATATCCTAAGACACCTGAAACACCAATCAGAAAGGATATATGCACCCCTATGTTCATAGCAATGCAATTTACAATTGCTAAAAAGTTTAATTCTTGATGCCAGCCTGATTTGAGCATTTCATTTCAGATTGTATTAGAGAGTTTCTTTTAGCTATTTGCTTATTTTTTTTGAAATCAATATAAATATTAAAAAATGCCTCTTCTTCTTTCCTACTTATTGCATCCTTCCATCTTTTCTTCCTATAGCTTTAAAAATATTTTAAACTTCTTTGACACATTGTGGTAGTTTTTGAACTTTTCTTACAAATATTTTTACTCAGCTATTGATATTAAATAATAAACCAAAACTCAGCTGCATACAACCATAACCTTTTTGTTTCTTGCACATGCGTCACCTGGAGTGGTTCTGCATTGTCCCGGTGGGGGGTTGGCAATTTGTCAGATCTTGGCTCTAGGTATGGGTTGGGTTTAGATTTGCTTTATGTGCCTTCATTCTGGGACTCATGTTGAAAGGGAAACAGCTACCCTAGCAAGTTCTTCTAATGATCAATCACCAGAGCTGCATAGTTGAACCAACTATCGTGGACACAGTAAAGCCTCTGCTTGTATCATATCCATTAGAATTCTATTGGCCAAAGCAAGTTTATATGGTTTAGCCAACATCAAAGGGTGGGAAACTGTACTCTACCCAGAGTGAGAGAGAGAAGAGGGTGAAGACTTAACTTAAAATATCCAGACTATCTCAGAGCAGAATCATTTTTTATTCACACAAAGTCTCCTGTGGGAATCAACATAATAACCAGATTGTAAAGATACTTTATTGGTATGTATTAATAAGTTAAATCCAAACATCTATTTTTGGTAATCTCATCAATAACAAGATTGAATTGTTTTGATGGTGTTATAACTTCGTTAAATTAACATTTGTTAGGTGGAGTGCAGGGTACCAGATGATGAGTCTGGGTGTAACAAATTACCACAAGAGAAACTGAAATAGAGAAGTTTTTTCCTCGCAGGTCCTGGGGGAAGTAAATCTTGAGGAGCCACAAGGGGAGATTAAGATAAAGTGCAGAGAGAGCAATAGGGGCCCATGCCTTTATTAGGGTCTGTGGGTAGAGTACTTTGGGGTTCCTGGCCGAAGACCTAATCCAGTCCATTCAAATCTGAGAGGGGTTTTGGTAAGCTCTCTGGGGGTTTTATCTAAGGGGCATAAAAAGCCTTGAGGCCTTGGGAGGCAGGGGAGACTACTGATCACAGGGCTGTTGGAGTAGTCCTGCCAGAGATGTACATCTGCTTATGACTCTGTGGTGATGATCTCAGGCATGTGCTTACAGGAGGGGCTACTGTTGTATTAAGGTCCCTGCAGGACACTTGGCCAAACAAAATAAATGCCCAGGCAGCAGTACCATGGAGAATCAAAGCTTATGATTCTCAAAATGTGGGACTTAGGCCTAAGATGTTCAAATAAAGCAATGGACTTTTATAACACATCACTTTCTTGCTTGTTTAGAAATTCATGTAAACACTGCAGAGATAGACACAACCATTTGAAATCGGTAAATCAGGAACATAGTTACACATTATTGAAAAAAAATTGTGGTTCAGAATATAGAGGGTGAGACAAAAGGAGGTTTCCAGTTATAAACAGTTTATTCTTGTATTATTATGTATTAATATTGTATTATTTTTCATATGAACAACTATAAACTTACTTTTGCCCCACCCTGTAAAATACTATCACATATCAGGTCAGAATTCAAACAGAAAAAGAGGAAGAAAAACTAAGCTATTGCAATGCTAAAATAATCATAATTAATAAAGCATTTCAAAGAAATATATATGTATTATACTCAATGACAAGAAAGGAGAAATTTTACTCTGAGATCTGAAAAGTAAATAAACACAGTCTATTAATGATTTGGTCCTGTTTTAAAATATACAGAACAATTTTTAAAGATGAAATCTCAATTATAAATATCAGGCATGCCTGAAAGATTTTCAAGGAAACCTCAGGCTCCATGTAACAAAATGGGAAGATGTTGCTCTTCCTTGATTTCAAAAGTTTCTGGAAAACATAGCCAGAATCAGTCATTTCACCCAACATTTTCATTTGTCAGGGAAATCCCTGGCTTTAAATCTTTAAAAATAACTATGAGAGACAGAGAGAGAGGGAGAGAAAGAGAGAGAGAGAGTGAGAATGAATGAATAAGTTTGAGCTTTCTGTTGATGTTCCAAAATGGATACCATTGGAGTTATTAGTGCAATAGTCTCCCTTTATCTGTACTTTGGCTTTCCAAGGTGAACTGTAGTCCAAAAATATTATTCGAAAAGTTCTAGCAATAAACAATCTATATGTTTTAAACTGTGCACCATTTGGAGTAGCATGATGAAATCTCACGTGGTTCCATTACATCCCACCTGAGATATGAATTATCCCTTTGTCCAATGTCTGCATTGTATATGCTCTGTGTCCTCCAGTCACTTTGTAGCCATCACAATTATCAGAGATGGCCTCCAGAAGGTCCACCTCTAACTGCTATCACCTTGGGGATTAAATCTTCAACCTTTGGATTTGGGGAACACAAACTTTCAGTCCATAGCCATACAATACCATTAGTGCCTTCAAGATGCTTATCATTGAATGAGAAAGTCATGTTGCACAAAGCAGTTAGTGTTGTATCACTAAAAAGATTCATTACCTGTGATAGTATAGAAGAGAATGAGAATATTAGATAAATTATGCATCCTTAAAGAACACAGAAAATTATTAGAGTGAATAATGAAAGATTTCTTATATCTTTCAGAGATAAGATTTATTCTCAGTATCTCCATAAAAATAGAAATGCCAGAATGTCTTAGTATCCAGTGTATTTCTGTTCTCCGTGTCAATTACTTATCTCTGCTGACATGAGGTCCCCTGCATTCCCACAGGAGAGTGAACGTGGGACTGTGAGGATGAACCATATAAGTGTGGGCAGATCATTGCATTCACCCCAGCTTTAAGAATATTTAAGAAAGTTCTTCTGGAGAATCTATGTATTTGTTCCACCCAAAAGCCAAATACTGAACCTATTCTGACATCATCCTGATGTTAAGTCTCCTGATACATAAAAGAGCATTGGCATGAATTAATATTTACTAAACTATGGTTCACAAGCTAGTGAGACCTCCAGCTAGAAACAACTAGAAATGCAGGCGAAATACAACCAAAAAATCCTCACAATGGACATAAATCCTTACTGGATGCTACTACCAACCCTGATAACTCTCTCTCCTCTACCTATCCCTGTTATTTTTCTCTGACCCCATCTCTCCCTGCTGTTCTTTGTGTTCATTCTGCTCAGCTGCCTGCCACACACTGGCCTTTTCCTGTTCTTTGTATATCCCAGGCAGGCTCCTGCCTCAGGGCCAAAGACTGCTTGCTTTGCTGGGTACACTCTTCCCCCAGATATGGGCATGGACACTCCCTTGCCTCTTTTTGGTCTCTGTTCAGAGGTCACCTTCCTAATGATATCTATTATGATCAGATCGAATGACTAACATTACAACATGCCCAGCCTAACTTTTAATAACATATCACTTTCTAGCTTGTTTGGAAATCCATGCATTACTAAGATTATTCTATACTAGAGGCCTGATGCACGAAATTTGTGCAAGGGGCTTGGCCCTCGTGGCCCCGGCTGCCTTGTGGCCCCACCCACTGGTCTTTCTGGAAGGTCTTTCTGGAAGGTCGTTCTGCTGTCCAGTCTCATTAGCATATTAGATCTTTATTATATAGGATTGCATGGCTTCCTGAGCTATAGTGTAAAACTATGGATGGTATAGTCACAAGGAGGCACAACTTGTTTGGTTGTAGTGGTGTGGTGGTTAGCTGATACACTCTAAGTGCCTGCCTGGTAGACAATGTGGACTTAACATATTTAAATATTTGTTTAATAAATGATTATGTGGTAAACAAAAGAATGAGTATTTATAATAAATTTACTTTTTTTTAAGAGAGTAAATGCAACCTTTAGGTGCTAAAATACAGAGATTATAGAAACCAGAGGTGGGGTCTTTACGAAGCAGTGATCTTATTAAAACAGCCGGATTCTTACCTTAAGAGCTGTGCAAAGGTCAGAAGACAAAGCTTATGATTCTCAAAATGTGGGACTTAGGCCTAAGATGTTCAAATAAAGCAAACACAGACCAGAAACTTTTAAAACAATAAGAGTTGCTGCCTAGTAAGCTGGTAAAAGTAAACACAAATTGTCTTTGGAAGGAAAAGTTTTCACAGTTGTATTATTCTGCTCAGGCTACTATAACAAAAGACAACAGGCTGTGTGGTTTAAACAACAGATAGTTACTTCCCAATTTCTATTGGCTGGAAGTCCAAGAACAAGGCACCTACATAGGGCCCTCTTCCTGGTTGGCTGACAGCACCTTCATGCTGTGTCTTCACATGGTAGAGAGATCTGGAGAAAACAAGCTTTTTGGTGTCTCTTCATATCAGGACACTAATCCCATTGACCAAGGCCCTGCTCCCATGACCAAGGGCCTCACCTCCAAATACCATCACATTGGAGTTAAGGCTTTAACATGTGAATTTGGGGAAGACACAAAAAATTCAGCTTAGAGTGGCAGTATTTTCAAAGATACTATTGTGGCTTTCTCAAAAATTAATTCTTTAAATATTTAAACACTCATTTTTATTATTTATCCATGAAGTGCAAAGTGTGTGTCTTGCATATTTGATTCTGCTTTTTACTTATTCCAGTGGCATAGTCCAGTGGTTTGTTCGCTCATGTGTTTGGTTATCTCTTGTTGTTCTGAGCTCATATCCCTTTAAATTTCATCTGGGGGAATCCTTTGAGTCCTTGCTTTAAGAATATTTAAGAAAGTTCTTCTGGAGAATCTATGTATCTGTTCCACCCAAAAGCCAATGTGACTGTCATGCTATCACCACTTCCTATGCAGTTCCTGCTCTGAGATGTTTGGGATTCCACAGGTGATTACAGATTGCATAGGAACATGAGATTGGCTGCTTGTGATTAAGATATCACATGACAGATCTTTTCCCATCTACCTAGAATTCAGATCGAAACAAGCAAGTTTCCATCCTTTCCCCTTTCGTGTGTTTGTGTGTGTATATGTGTGTGTGTGTGTGTGTGTGTGTGTTTGCGGTGCTCACACTGAGGTGGGTCACGGCCCTTGTCCACTGCCCCATCCTTCACTCCATCCCAATGAGAGCTCTAGGACCCGGGGAGTTTCTAGAAGACCCCAGAGAGTCATCAACTTTAGCACCTGCTTATTTCCCTGCAATAACCTAATATGTTTTGTCCTTTGATGGTATTTCTTTCATTTGTTGCTAACTCAGCTGGGTTTTTCTAAGATAAAAGTTTGTTTGTTTGTTTTCCCAGGATATTCAGTTTAGTCATAGTTCCAGAAATAGAAGCCATTTCATTAACTTTTCAAACTTTTTTCCTAGTTTCTGAAAGACTAAAAAACTAACTGAGCCTCTCCCATTTCCTTTCTTAAGAAAAGAAGTATTCACTTATCCATCATGTTAAATAACTATTTTTTCAATTTTTGGGGGGGCATACATGGTACTGAAACCCTCGGATGTAAAATATTATACTTAATTTAAAATCAAACAACCTCTGCTGTATACATAGAGGTTGTTGTCTTTCAGTTTTGAGACTATATTTTAGGAATTATCCTGATTTTAGGAAAGTAGTTATAGCCAGATTTTATAGCTCTACCTCAGTTTTCCACTTGGAACTGTGGATTCTTGGGGGAAAGCAGCAAAGCAGTTTCTGAATTCCTATGCTTTTGGGAAGAAGAAGGAATGAGTAGGAAATTAAGCACTTATAGTTAGAAAATTTCCTATTACCCCTGCCCTAGTCACACTGCAGAGAAGAATTCAATTTAACCTTTCATCAGTCCTGGCAACACTAAACACAAAACACATTTTCCTTAGAAGAGTCTGTTCTATCAACAGCAATTGTTTTCTCAAGTGTGGAGAACACAGGAGCAGAGAGAGAACTTAGGAAAGGAAAATATGGGGAATAGGAACTAATATAGAAAAAAAACATCTTTTATTTCTTTCTCAAAATATAGGGAAGTGCTAATAAAAGGGCCACATGTATGTGGTTTATATTTGCTATGTTATATTTTAAAAATTGCTCTCCTTAAGAGGCAAGTATATACATAGGGACACTAATAAAAACCACTAATAATAAAAGTTGAAATGAACCCATTTTAATGTTTCAAGAATGGCATGCTATATAAAAATCCTTGAGCTGTATGGAAGCAGGTTTGATTCAAAGAAGTAATTGTAGGGATGAGCTTTTACTGCTAAAGGCTTACTATCCTAATTAAGCAATATGTCATATTAATATCCCTAGATAGTAGTTTTATGCAAATTACTATTGCATACTGTTTACCTACATATCTACTGGTCTCTACAAAGGAGCTAACACTCATGCTTGCATTACAGAGAACAAAGAAGGCAAAATTAAAGAAAAAACTTTCTCAAGTAGAAAATGTTGTCTTAGATAAGGTATCTTAGATCCAAAGTGTGGGAACTAGAAGGGAAACTGGCTTCAGATGTACTAGAGTCAAGGATGCCCAAGCCACTGGACTCCGAAGGCCCAGGCGCTACCAGATCAGAAGTTAGGGGGAGGTGCTGGGAACAGAGTCACTTTTAATTCAGAGAGAAAGTCTAGTCGATGAGAACAGTGCTTTGTAAATTCTGAGATTGCCTTCAGTGCAAAAAGTAAGTCTTAAAGGAAGTCCTCTGGGTTCTGAAAACAATCTATGAAATAACTCAAAACAGATCGAAAAAAAAAAAAAAAGAGGTTTAACCCTTTGTACTTGCTTTTTTCTCGATTCCTTTATTCTAATGCTAACCGTGTCGAGTCACACTCGACATCCGAGTGCAAAAGGTTAAGTACCCTTTGCTTGTCAAGACCATTAATATTCACAAATATTCCAGCTGGTAATTCGTTAATCCATTTATCAAATTCCTATTGAGTCTGTTATGCATTCGACACCGCATTGGATGCTGACATCATCCAGTGAGCCATAAGTAATTGAGCCCTCCCAGAGCTTAATGTCATGTAAAAAGTGTGTAGATGAAATCCAAGCAATGATCAGTCATGCTTATTGACCCTAGACCAGTGAAGAGAGAGGGCTGTTCTTGGAATGGGGTCCAGAGGCAGGACTGTGGAAGGAATAGAGAGGTCTAGCCCAGGACCACGGCAGAAAGACATCAGGACTCTAACAAGAGGACCCTAGCTGTTGATTCCCCTTGTGATGCACAAGTGTTAGTTCTGGGGAAGTACTTAGAGTATAACAGGACAATTGTACACTAAGAGTGCAGTGAAAATTTGGCGAGATCCAGATCACTCTTTGAGAGGTGGCGTTTGGAAAAATTCCCATTAGATCTATTACATTAAAAAGAGGGGAGCTTTTTACTGATACCTGATTGGGAATTGTTATTGTCACATAGCTCTCAAGCGTGGATGTTTGATTTCTCTGCAAGTGTGCATGAGATAGTTAATCAACTAAGCCTTGGGGTTGCTGCAAACATGTTTTTCCCATAGATGATGCAGTTAGAGCAAGAGTCAAGTAGAGGAGCTTTAAGGAGGGGTATTGGTTTTGTAATAGGACATTGAAGAAGATCCTAGAATAAGGAGCTTCTGGGTAATGAAGACATTTCCTTGAGATACAACTTAGTTGAGTAATCATCAAACATTGAAGAGATATTTTAAGTTCTTCATCCACAGTCATGACATTGACCCACTGGTATTTTATATAGCCTTTTCCTTTGGAAGCTCATTTCATATATTACATCTGCAGAGATGGAGCCATGTATAATAGAAGTAAAGCAAAATGACTTCTATTGCCACAATTTAGTTTTTAGTAATGGATCAGCAACAACTAATTATCGGACAGAGGAGAGGATCCCAGAGTGAACCCCAATGGACAGAAAGAATCTCAAGGAGGCTGGGTGGTGCCGTAGTTGCTCATGTGAGCCCTGAAGCCAAAGAGCAATAGTGGAAACACAGGCACAGCAATGAAACTTCAGGAAATCTGTGTGCTGTCCCCGTGTCTCCGTATCCTCACAAAAATAAAACATATACAATTATAATTTTTTTAAATTAGCAAGTTACAATTGCTTACAATAGTACAACCTTGCTGTTGCTGTGAGAATTGAGTAAAGCAGTGTGTGTGGAACACTGAGAGGTGCCTGGCAGATAGCAAATATTTTCTGACTGATTTCATTCATGTTGTTCAACACTATCCCAAATGCCTATCACCAAACACCTGCAAACAATAGCAGGTGCCTAATGTTTGTTAAATTGCAATTTTCCAGGACAGAATGGTCCAACGGTTCCCTAGGTGTTACTGACCAGGATTTTACATGACTTTCTTGAAATGCATCTTAAAACCTCTAGAGATGCCTGCAGGCATCAGCCCGTGTGATGACTCTTTTTTGCTGCGAGGTATATTTCAGCTAGTTCATCTAACCAACCCAGAGTCTCCGTTTCATTTCACTGCTTCATATGAGTTGGCAAGGAACTTGGTTTTGTCAAAAATAAAAAATAAATAAAATAAAAACTGGAGCACTTGAAAATACATTGCCCATTTGCTCTGCATACTGATTTGTAATCACAACACATTTAGGCCAGGTTAATACATGTTATACAAGGTGTGTTTTTGTGTGTGTTTACTTTTCATTGATTCCAGAATGTGGGGCCCAAGACATTTGTTTTTTCCCAGATTGGGGAACTCGGGTAACCCACACACAGATGCCTGAAAGTACAGAATGAAGAGTGGGAGCCCAGGGGGAGGCGCTGACTGTTACAAACACACCTGAGGACAACGAGGAGAGAGCGGGTAACTACCTCTCATTCTGATCCTTAAAGACCAAGACTCCACTGTTCTTAACATTGTTCTTTTTTTTTTTTAATTTCTTTACATAAAAAAATTATTAGACTTAACATTGTTCTTAAGAAAACAAAATCCTCACTCCTCACGACTCTACCTGCCCATGTTGTGTTGGCGGTTCAGCCACTCACAGCTGAGCTCCAACATTGGAAGTCCTGATTTGGTGTATTTTGGGGGCATTTCTTCCACCCTTCAGGTAGTATGGAACCTCCTCAGGAACACAGGTGACAGCTGCCTCATCCTTTCCTGTCAGTGCTTTATCTCATGCTTCCTGTGCAGCAAAGTCATGTGTGACAAACACTGTGCTAATGCTGGGGATTGGTGAGGTGCCAAGACAGATTGTCTTGTCACTAGTTGTTAGGCATGGCTGGAGGAGGACACTAAATGTTCTCTTCAGTGAATAGCAAGGGGAGTCAATCCAAATTTTTCCATCATTCAGAGACAGTTTGGCCCTGCTGTGTCTTCGTAGTCTTTTCACTAATTAATTAATTTTTAATAAAACTTAAGAAAGAATGTTTTACTTCCTTATTAGTTATGTTTAGTGCAAGTCACTAAAAGAGTCAATTATTGGCATCTGTGATATTGGGCAAGTCCTGGGTCTTGATTTAATTTAATTTTAATTCATTGTGCTGTATTTGAATAACAAACAAACTATTTTACACAAATATACAGATCTCAAATTGTAACATTAAAATACAGAATGCAATACAGTGGCTATGTAAGTTTTCCTCACTGGGACAGGCCTTCTGTCACTTTTTGACATTTATGGTTAATAACACAATGAACTCAAGAAGTGCAGATTTTCCAACTTCATGATTAGTAAATTCCTTTGCAAATGAATGAAGGTACAGTCATCAAAAGGGGAAACAGTTGTCAAGTTAGATGGCCCTGCCTACACTGTATTAATGTAAGAGACACAATAAGAGCTATGAGAAACTGTAGTTAAATGTTAGAAGTATGGTCATTATAGCTTTCTCAGACTTCTGGGATCATATTGATCATATTGGTTAGTAAAATTTTGTAGATTTCAGGTGTACAATTCTATAATACATCATCTGCATACTGCACTGCATGTTTAGCACGAGGAAAAGGGAATGAATGGAGGGAGGTAGAAGAGGATAATGGGAGGATAAATGGTGACAGTTTTTTCATTTAAATTGAAACTTAAAACTTAAAAGTTTTGGAGTTAGCTTTTCAGCCTCCCAAAGGATTGGCTTGCGGCTTTATTCAGTCGTCCCCAACCAACCTGGTAAAACACGTGTCTACATCTTGTGGGCAATTGCAACAGCTTCCTTTACCAGCACAATCGAAGCTGCTCCTTCATTGACTCAAATAGGAAAAAAAATGCACAAAATCACTCAGGCAATCACATAGACGTAAGCTTGGATGATCGCTCAGCATTAAAAAATGCTGTCTTGCAAAAGTAGCTGGAAAAGACTTTCTGAACAAGAATTCATTTTAGGCAAGATTTAAAGTTAATACTTCTCGATTGGAGTCCACAAAAAAAGAAACAAGGGATTCCTTTCTTATCAGGACAAATGGCTGATAGTGTTGGTGCTTTATGTCACTGTTTTCTACAGTCACATATACAAGTAGGGACATTTGAGAGCCTGGTGATCTGAGAAAAGTCTTGGTAATAAGTATTCCTGTCAGCATCTTAGGCTTTAGACTTCCTGGAGTGCCTAGAACATGACCACATGTAGAGTTTAGCTCATACCTCTTTCTAATGTTTCCTCTATGAAAAAGAGGGAGAAAACACTTTCTGAACAAGAATTAGTAGGAAAGTCAGGTAACACCAGTTAAGATTATTGTTAGGGAGGACCTGGTCATGGTGAAGTTAACAGACCTTGGCAGGATAAAGCAGTGACAAGGACCATGGGACTGGCTCAATTTCATTGCAGTGTTTTGTCTTGAATTTTCTTTTAGTTTTTCTAGTACCTTTATCACAGTATGCTCTGTCATTGATTCTGTGTGTGTGTGTGTGTGTGTGTGTGTGTGTGTGTGTGTGTGTGTATGTATGTGTTGTATACATGCATATTTACAATGTATGTTCTTGGGTAAAACTGAGCCACATTCACTGACCAGGACACAGAGTGATCAACTGAGCTAACCCATGATGCTGGAGGGGGACACAGCCCCTATTGTGAGAAGAAGGACATTAGGGTATGTTTATATCCCCATATAAGGCATCAGAAAGTTAAAATTACTAAGTTTCAGTAAATTAATAGGTCAATAACAAAAGTTTTAAAGAAATTTGCTTAATAAGGAGAAATAGTACTCTCTTCTTAACTACAATATTGATAAGAGATTCAGAAAGTAGAATTCCCTAAGAGGACACATCCCTATAGAAAAAGTTAATCATCTTCACACTAAAGTAAAATTTTATTTTTGCCAATCTGGATAATCGTAATCTTTTATGTGTAAAATGGGAAAATAGTAACCAACACAGATGTTATAAGGATTGCTTCATAATAATAATGCATACAAAACAATAGGATAGTGCCGCCAGGGCCTCAGCATGTAGTTATTATTATTGTGGTTATTTTGTTTTCAGATATCTCTTAAATTACATTTTCATTGGAATTGTTTGCTGTTAGAGACTGCCAAATCTATTTCAAGAGTTTGAAAAATAAAGATTCACTTAATAAACTGCATAATGACTAAGATTAAGTACAATTATTGCAATTCATAGTACTCATTCATACATTCATAGACCTTTATTCACACTAAGCTTTGTAGATTATGTCACACATCTTCCCACCATAATGGCACCTACAACTATTATGTATGAAAAAGTTTCACGACAAGATGATAGTCCATCTTTCCATCTTGCAATATGTTCTTATGTCTCTTACTTAGACTTTGAGACTTAGTTCCTTAGTCTTTGAGATAATCCAAATATGATTAGTAAAAATGAGTAAAAGATGCTTATTAATGGAAAAATGTGACTCAATTCCATCAACATCAGCAGCTACTGCAATCATTCATTAGCATTTCCAGAATAGCTACTGAAAATTAAGAAGATTTAAACAAACTCTGGTAGGTTAGCTCAGTTGGATAGAGCATTGTCACCATACTCCAAGGTTGCAGGTTCCAGCCCCCATCAGGGCACATAATAAGAATCAACTGATGAATGCATAAATATGATGAATAACAAATTGATGTTTCTCTCTCAAAATCAATATATTAAAAAATTACTACGCTCAATTAATATTTGACAAAGGATGCAAGAGCATACAACGGAGTCAAGACAATCTCTTCAATAAATGGTTTTAGGAAAATTGGACAGATACATGCAAAAAAATGAAATTAGACCACCAACTTACACCATACACAAAAATAAACTCAAAATGAGCAAAGGACTCAAACGTAAGACAGGAAACCATAAAAATCTTAGAGGAATCCACAGGCAGCAAAATCTCAGACATATGCCGAAGCAATATCTTCACCGATATAGTTCCTAGGGCAATGGAAAGTAAAATGAGAAAATAAACAAATGGGACTACATCAAAATAAAAAGCTTCTGCACAGCAAAAGAAACCATCAACAAAACAATAAGAAAGCCCCAGTGCATGAGAGAACATATTTGCCAATGTTATCTCCGATAAGGGTTTAATCTCCAACATTTACAGGAAACTCATACAACTTAACAAAAGGAAGATAAACAACCCAATCAAAAAATTGACAATGGACCTAAACAGATACTTTTCAAAAGAAGACAGAAGGAAAGCCAAGAGACATATGAAAACATGCTCAAAGTCACTAATCATCCGAGAGATGCAAATCAAAACGACAATGAGGTATCATCTCACACCTGTCAGAATGGCTATCATCTACAAATCAACAAATGACAGTTGGTGAGGATGTGGAGAAAAAGGAACCCTTGTGCAGCCACTGTGGAGAACAGTATGGAGTTTCCTCAAAAAACTAAAAATGGAACTTCCATTTGACCCAGTGATTTCACTTCTAGGAATATATCCCAAGAAACTAGAAACACCAATCAGAAAGGATATATGCACCCCTATGTTCATAGCAGCACATTTACAATAGCTAAGATTTGGAAACAGCCTAAGTGTCCATCAGCAGATGAGTGGACTAAAAAACAGTGGTACATCTACACAATGGAATACTACACTGCTATAAAAAAGAAGGAACTCGTACTATTTGCAACAGCATGGATGGACCTGGAGACTGTTATGCTAAGTGAAATAAGTCCATCAGAGAAATATAAATATCACATGATCTCACTCATTTGTGGAATATAATGAACAACATAAACTGATGAACAAAAACAGATCCAGAGACAGTGAAGCATCCATCAGATGCTCAAACCTCAGAAGGAAGGTATTGGAGGGTGGGGGTAAGGGGGGAGAGATCAACCAAAGGACTTGTATGCATGCATATAAGCATAACCAATGGACACAGACACCAGGCATGGGAGTGATGGCATGAACGGGGGGCTGGGGGGCGGGAGCAATGGGGGGATAAGGACACATATGTAATACCTTAATCAATAAAGAAAGAGAAAATATATAAAAATTTAAACAAATGTATTTAAACTCTACATTTGCAAATTTATAATTCTTTCCATAATGTAGACAAAAGTGTGATCATTTTTAGTTTGTATCTAGGCATGATAGGGGAGTAGAAACAAGTTTATTCTCTATTTCAGAAGCTGCAGCAAGAGTCCTTCAAGACAGTTTTTGCTGACCTGGAAAGTCCATCTAAAAAAAAAAATCTGTGGCTTCCCCTTGTCAGAAGTGATGAAGGTTTCAGATTTCCTCTCAGGCTAATATCACTTATTGGCAAGAAAAAGGAATTATGAGGCACATTTAGCAAGAGAGAATTTTACCATCTATGAAAAGATTAAGCTTAATTATGAATTCAATTTATAAAGTCTAGTGTCACCAAGAGATATTTCAGTTCCAGACTCTGAGTGTAACAATATGCTTTAGCTCTAATTTAAAGTGACTGGAGATTCAGCTGACAGCAGAAGGACACTGTAGGCCATAGCAAATCAGATGCCACTTGGCTGCAATTCTAATTTTTTTCACTTTTTTTTCTTGTAAGATCTTCATGACTATCCTTGTTTCAAAAGACTTGAAGCCCATCCTTATATGGCAAGAAAGCTTCTCTGTAATTTCTCACTGAAAATGAGAAAACTATGCAAAAAGACAAAAGGTCACTCTCAAAGCATTCTCCTGCCCATGAGGTCTCAGATCCTACTCTGACTCTCTCCCCACACCCTTAGAGTCACATGAAATATCAAAGCCGTTCAATAGGTTTTTAGGATAGGATATTTTCAAAGACTATTTCCTCCAGGTTGCAAAACCACTAAGTCCCAGGAGGTTCATTTTAAAGATGCTTCAGAACCCCATATCTGGAGTTATCTTGAATCTTCCTTCTACAAACAAAATCACCAGGGGAATGCGTGAGGTGGCTATATTCTGCTTCTTTTCCAGTTTTATCCTGCATTAGTTTCCTTTCTTCCTTAAATCCTTTCCAAGCCAAAATGCTTTCCTAGACGAAGACTAAAGTGTTGCTGCAGCTCCAATAAAGAACATTTGCTCTGACAGCAATTATGAAAGACGGGAATCAAAGCATAAAGCAAGACCTCCCTGGTACACTTTCCTTTCCTTCTTCTTTTTAAATGTTGGCTTCTTATAGTTTCTGGAATATGGTTCCAAAAGCAACAGGGTCAGAGAAGTATTTTTTTTTTCTTCTTAGAATGGCTATTATTAACATGAGCTCAGAAAGGAAATAACACTTTGTAGAAGGTTATTTAGTCCACTTATTAAGTGACAGCTGAAGACAATGAGTGCTCCACTTCTTTTTTATTAACTGAATCTTTTCTTGCTTCCCTTTTGAGTAGGTGAACCTACAAGGAATTATCCAGTACACACTCCCCCACCTCCACCAAAAAAATTTTTTTGAGCGTGAGAGTGGGTCCTACTAATAGTTATTCCAGGACAATGGGTATCAGCCAGGACTAACCTGGGCCAACTGGGGTGGGCCAGAATGAAAAATAAGCATCCTGATTTTGAGAAAAAAAAAATTTTATGGTAAGATTCATATGACATCCTGTATTTGTCTCCATTTCTTTAATTGTGTTTTTTTTATATTTTATTGCTTTTTTACAGATAGGAAGGGAGAGGGATAGAGAGTTAGAAACATTGATGAGTGAGAAACATTGATCAGTTGCCTCCTGCACACCTCCTACTGGGGATGTGCCCGCAACCAAGCAAGGTACATGCCCTTGACCGGAATCGAACCTGGGACCAACGCTCTATCCACTGAGCCAAACCGGTTAGGGCTCTTTAATTTTTGTTTGTTTGTTTGTTTTTTGGTGTTTTGTTTTTTTTTTTTTTTTTTTTTTTTTTTTTGTATAACAGAGTCAGGATAAACTCAGCCTATTGTTTGGAGGCAATGATCCAGATATAAAAGATCATGTAACCGCTGAAGGCATTCCTGGCTGAGACTATAACCAGAGCTTATAAGACTGTACCCATGACACTCCTTCCAGTAAGATGTATAAACTTCAAGAAGACAATTGGGGATTCTTTATTTGTCTGCATTAACTAGTCTCAATCAAGACAATAAATAAAGAAAAGAAGTCCTCTTGTCTAAATAGAGGTCAGTTCTTTTCAGGTTTACATTTCAAATGTTGACTACAATTTTCAAGGAGAACAAGGCAAGTTATCATCTCAGTAATAACTCTCAAGTGCATCTTGCCTTTCCTGGGGGAGCTAAGAAAAAGTGTAAGTTCTTCCCATGGGCATACTATTTGAAGTGATGGTCCTCAAAGCATACATTTTCTATTTCCTTAAAAGTTCTTCTCTCCAGATTAAGCAGTAAAACTTGGGCAAGAAAGCACTTATTTACCTGAAGTGCATTGGCTGGGATTAATATTTGATATTATAAATCAAGACTTACCCGTTAAGCAAATGGTTTACTTGGAGTAAAGAAATATTTTAGGAAACACTGGCTCTAGAAATGATGCTTGTCTCAAGAAAATTCAGCTCATTTTATAAAAGTCTATACCATAGGGTAGAAAAGTTATAGCAAGCATTTTTTGGAATATCCCACTAAGAGTCACATTTTTATTACTTTCATGGTTATTTGCAGAAGCAAAATGACAGTGTTTTATTAAAGAATATATATACTTTGTTTGGAGAAATCATAGACAATCTGCCTGGAAATTAACTTTGAAGCAAAGAAGAGAGACAACAGGAACGTGTTTTTTCTGATACATCATCCTTATATTAGTTGTACGTAGTTGAATAGAGTCAGATTGAATATAGTGGTTCAATTATTAACAGCTTATTTTATACTGTAGGGTCATTTTCTTCCTTTAGATGCTGCTTTCTATTAACTTTATGAAATCATAAATTAGAAAAACTCTTCTAGTATTACCTTGGACTTATTCTTAATGTGATGTTTCTATCAATTGATATTCTAGTTTTCAGCATCACTGACAAGTTGAGCTGCACCCCTTAGGAGGGTTGCATGGACATATCCCACCCCTCTCTGGCTAACACACACTGTCCTCATGGTAGTTTCCAGAAATCTTAAAACTCAATTGTACTATATCAGAATTTTCATTTGCTCAGTTGTACGCACCAATGGGGATGCGAAGTGGGAACTAAGAAATGAAGCCCACAGTCCCTGTTCATAGTTTTGTGACAAGTCACTGGCCAATGCAACATGCAGTTGTCCCCCAGGACATGGCTATTCTCTTTATAATTCCATGTGGGATAAAAAGGAGTTGCGGCAGTTTCTGACATATTTGGTAGCAAGAACCTTGTGAAGTACTTACTTGCTAATGTGCACATGGAAGTGGATGAGTACCAGTGCCTAGAAATAATGGAACAAAAGGCATTTGCTTTCCAGAGAAAAGCATTTTCTATCTCCCACAGGCTTCACTGGAAAATATGAACTGTACCTACTCTCTGCTCCTTCCTTTTGTGATAGCAGTGTTGTCAAAGAGGCAAGATGAAATAAATTAGGACTCTAATTTTCTAAGTACTGGGAATTGTGAAAGATTGAAACAAGCCCCTTGGTGCTTGGTAAGAATATTTCCAGCCTTGGGGAATGTATATATGTCCTTTACCTCTCTTTACTGAGATACCAGAACTTTCTTTTGCTCATCACTGATATTCCCTACTGAACCTCACACGATTTCTTTCTTACTCACTTGTTGTCCAAGGCGGTGGTTTAGGTGTGTTTGTTTTTTCATTTTAGAATTCTATCTGAAGTGACTGACAAGGCAGGGTATTGGTAGTCAGGGATAGAACTGAGGGTGTAGGAGTAGAGGCTTAGGACTACAATGAAATATGTAGGCTCTTATCCCAGATCCTGTCCCTGGAGTGTGAGTTCATGCAAGTAGTCCTGAAAGCCTCATCAACTGAATTTGCTCATTTGTTAAACAGACATACTACTGCCTACTTGGCTGGGAGTGAAAAATAAATGAGATGATGTTCATAAAGCCCTTATTACAACATCTAAAACGTATTAAGTATCCAGTTACCTCATATTATTAACAGTTTAAGGGAATCAAAGCTGCTCAGTCAAACTGGCAGCCTCCAAATGTTGGTGCTACTTGTGTCTCATGGCCACCCAGCCTTCTCAGGTGTATTGGAAGGTGCATCTTTTCTCTGTTGTCCTGGTTCCTACTTGGTTTTCATTCTGAAACTCAAGACGATTGCTGGAAGGGGTCTGAGGATATAGTAGGGTGCAAAGGAAAGATGTGCACTCTGTTCTCTTTATTTAAACACATCTCACATGTGTGTTCTGCCATTACTCTTCAGAACCCAGTAATATCTAACACCATATCTTCTCAACCTTATACCTGTTCAGGTGTTTATCATAGATTTTTCTCATGACTGCTGGTCCAGTTATAAAATGGTCAAGGCTGCCTTCTGAAATGTAGATGAATCTTTAGCTGCCCCTTAAACATAGTGATTTTTTTTCTTTGGGAAGAGCTCTGGTACTGAAAAATTTATCTTCTAATCACAACTCTTCCAATTGAACCTTCAACCAAAATAATAATAATAATGATTCTCTATATGCATCATCTTCCTGCTTCAAATTGATAAGCAGCACACTAAGGGATGGTGTTCAGAAGAAGCAACAAGTGTAAACACAGCAAATCTGACTCCATAATGGCAACACGCTTGCCATTTTGCCTGACTTCATGGCACTCTCCTGAGAAGAACACATTGTAATGTTAATTTCAAATACCAGTATGAGTGTGGTTTATAACAGCTGCTTGTTTACCAAATGGAAGCTCATCGTATGTGACTATGAATATTCTCAGACAACAAATCTTTCCCTACCATGGAACAAACTCAGTAAATTCTATACCTTTGACAATTGCAGTCCAATGTGGAAGGAAAAGAAATAATTTAAATTCTTCAAGACTTTTCATCATATTTTATTTCCTACTCCCTTGAGGCTATGAATTTCCTGCAATGGTTCTAATATTTGTTTTTTTTCTGGATCTAATTCAGTAATTTACTTTTTTCATTAAAATAATATTTGAAAAATATGTATTTTCAGGAAATAAACTAAAATGCAAGGGTCAAGATTGACTATGATAACTCAGAAGGGAAATATATTGCCAGTTAAAGATATTTCCACTTTGTAAGAATCAAAGCAATATTATTTATGTAGATATATTCTCAGCATTTAGAATTTGCAATTCTTTTAAAAATGGGACTTTTGCGGTTCTTTGATTATCCTCATTATAGATAAATTTTGCAGCTGATATTTGTGTTCCTTCAGTTAACAGTAACTTTCAAATCAGAATCACCAGCCCAGTTACCTTTTCTAAAGCTGAAAACCCCATATCCTATTTCCCTCTAGACCTCTCCACTGAGAAGGCTAGCAGGCACCTCAAACTTGAGAGGTTAAAACAGGGTTCATTTAATGTTGTATCTTCCATCATTATTTCTGCCCTTGTGTTTTTATCCTGATTAATGGTAATACTATCCACTCAATTACCAAACCATTTACTTAGATGTCATTCTACAAGTCACTAAGTCCTGCTGATTCTAAATGTGAAATAACTGTAGAATTTATTATCTTTATCCCCATTGACAGCACCCTAGATCAAGCCCTCATCATATCTAGCCAGGACATTATTATAATCTCTCAATTGACTCTAACTCACCATTCAATTTTCTCATCTAAATTTTAAACAGTGATCTCTCTAAAAATCGTGTGTGATTATATTTGAGATATAGGCATGCATGAAGAGCACAAATCACAGTGTTAGCCAAAGAATAATCACTGAATAAATGTTAATCCAATAAAATTTGGTATATTAAGTATTGTTAATATATCCTATCAGTGATAAGGCACTATTGGAGGGTTTTTAAAAGATTATCCTCACTCACTCTAGAGGATTATTTAAATTGTTAGTGGGAGAAACTGGAGAGGGGAAAACTAGCTCAGAAACTATATTAGGCCAGGGAATTCATGATATGTTTCTTATTTTGACACATACAAATGATGGAATGGAGACAAAGGGGTTTAGAGAGCTATTTAAGAAGAAGAAAATACTTGAATATATCACACCTGTTAGATGAAAAAAATTGTTATATTTGAAATTGCCTGAGGCAAATTATTTGTATGGTCAATAAAGAAAAACTGATCAGAGAACCTTATAAATATCTAACTTAATAGAAAAGGAGAATAATAATGATAATATCTACATTTCTTGAATAATCATTATTTTAAAAATACTTTGAAAATTTATTTACATGTACTATCTTTTGTATAAAGGAAACAGTATGATTTTCTTAATTTTTGTTTTAAGCTTGGAAATTTTAAATACATTTAATAGGTAGGAGAAACAATATTAGAGAAGGAGAAGTTAATAGGGGTTAGAAGCACAGATGAAAGGAATCATACAGAAGGTAGACAAGTTAGCCATGCAGAGTAAGATGGTGGGGAGGGGCAATCCTGAATCCTGTTACTGCAACCCAGAGTAGAAGGTCATGTGGGGATGGGGATAAATTTATGTTTGATTACTCTTTTCTCTGTGAGTAGGAGGTGATGTCAAAGTTAGTGCCATGTTTTGTTTCTTGAATAAGCTTGAATGGTTACCTTCCTGACTTTCTCCATATAACCAAATAGGATTGGCCCTTGGTTCCTCAACTATAGGAGAAAGAAAACAGGGGTCAGTATAGATACAAGTGAACCTGTCCTTCCCAACCCCTTTGCCTACCTCCAGTAAACAGACACCAACTTTCTACATTAGTTCATTCGGTATCCATTGGTTAAATATTTATGTTAGATATTTAATACATCTAACATATGTTTTCATTTGTTTGATTTACGAAGACAAAGAAATAACTTTTGATGAATTCAATATCCAGGAATAAAATGACTGACATGGCAAAAATATTAAATAGCTGCTTCCATAATTGATAACATATAAAGTTGCTATGGATCATGGGTAGATAGCAATGTTGAGATCTACTGGATTCTGGAAACTTTGAATGTTAGAAATAAAAGGAGTTTAGATAATATGCTTTTCAACCCCTTGGTGAGGCAGAGATGAATCTGAAAGTTAAGAAAATTAATGGGTTATATAAGCCAAAGTTTTCCCCTTCTTGGTCTCAACATACAACTGAAACACCACAGGAAAGCTAAATCTATGAGGACTCCAAAGATATTAATGTCCATAAGGTTAATGATCCAAATCTCAGAGTAAAACGATGTAGCACATTGTAATTTTCTGGACTTCAGAGATAGGTCACAACATGAAACTAATAATCATTGCTTCAGCCCAGGTTCTGGGAAATATGCCTGGGTGGTAAATTTCTCTCTAAGTACTACACCAGGAAATATCAAATGAGATTTCAAAAAGAAAATGTTGCAAGGTAATAAAAATGTTTTATGATGGATCACTAGTATTAAATATAAGACACTCAACATTCAGGAAACTATTCTGCAGAGACCTGATTTAATTTTTCAAAACAATTTTTTTAGGTGATGCTCTTTGGGTTGGCAAAAGCCCAGCTATTGGAACATTTGATGTCTCTGCTGTTTGAGAAAGGTAGGATGCAAACATGCAAATGCTTACCTTTATGTTTTCCAAGAGCAAATGAGAGCACTGAACAACTTAATAACACTGGTACATAAGGCTTGAAATTGTCTCTGATGGCTCCATGCTGCTAATAAATATGTGGGTTTTGACCTTGCTTGCGTATCATGCATCAGGGAAAATGTGGAATATCAGAGTCAAGAAATCTGTCACTCAGGATTCTGAAGAGCTTCTAAACCACCGGCACTATGGCCTTTGCTAAACACTAGTCAGGTTTTAGTTACTGACCTAAAACAAGTAGCAACGTTAACCCAGCTGAGAAGACATTAAATCAGCTCTCCAAAACTCAGTACCAGCTGCCTCTCTTACCAGTTAATTTGCTTGTAAAATGATTACCATTATGTCAATACACTGTGAGACTCAAAAAATGGTAGCTACTATTTTCAGGATCAAATTTAGTGTGGTAGTAGTGTAGTGAAAATTAAAAAAAAAAAAAGTTGGTTTTCATACTCTTGTAGACACAATCTGATAGGAGATAGAATTCTTGCCCAGTAAAAATTTAACTGAAATTTTCACTTATCTTCTCCTTTTACATGGATAAATATAGTTTGCACTTCATTAGGCATTGTTGGCTATGTTTGTTGGTTGTTTTTAACTGTGATTAGTTTCAATTAAAGAAGAATAAACAGTTAAAATAGTTATGAAAAATTTTAAAATAGTGCAATTGTTTCCATATTGTAATACATATAAAATAACTTTTGCCTGGCTGGCATGGCTCAGTGGTTGAGCGTTGGCCTATGAAGCAGGAGGTCATGGTTTGATTCCCCGTCAGGGCATGTGGCCAGGTTATAGGCTCGATCCACAGTGTGGGGCATGCAGGAGGCAGCTAATCAATGATTCCTTCTCATCATTGATGTTTCTATCTCTCTCCCCAACTCCATTCCTCTCTGAAATCAATAAAAATACATCTTAAAAAATAACTTTTAGCATTTTAATGATTATATTTGAGATTCAAACCTGTGGATAAGAGAACAGATAAGGGTACATCCAAACAAGAGCTCTGAAGTATTTTCTCATATACTTCTGAAGGCAAAAATACAATGTTATATAAATATGTTGAAAGCTGCTAATAGATCTTTATGCTTCTAGACCAGTGGTCGGCAAACTGCGGCTCGCGAGCCGCGGTTTGCCGCTCTGTTGACTAATGAGTTTGCCCACCACTGTTCTAGACCTTCTAATAAAGAACATAGGATTCCTGTCACCATAATTTACTGTCTAGTGGTGGATACATTCAAATATCTCCATTACAAGTAGAGTAATTATTATTACTAGTAAAATCTGGGAAACAGGTGTTGCGATGGACTTACGAAGGAGAAGTAGAGCCTTGATTCAAGTAGAGGATGACATGTAGGCAAAGTAGGAAATGCGTAGGAGTTAGCGGGAGGCGGGGGGAAGCTCTGGTCCGTTCTGGCCTGGGCAGAGAGCATAGAATGATTTAGATCAAGAGAGTGATGTTGGCCCTGCTGGATAGCTCAGTTGGTAGAGCATCATCTTTGATACATCAAAATGGTAGGATCGATCCCTGGTCAGGACACATATAAGAATCAACCAATGAATGCATAAAACAGTGGAACACCAAATCGATATTTCACTTTCTTTCTCTCTCTCTTCTTTTCTCTCTTTAAAATCAATAAAAAAATGTAAAAAGAAAGAATGATGCTGGCACTCACTCTAGATTAGATCTGAGGGTAGAAGACAAGGGCAGTGGAGAGATGGTGATGAAAAGGTAGCCAGGGCTCAGAACTTCTAAACCATCTTACAGAGTTTAGAATTTACACTGTGGAAAACCTGTTTTCAGCAAGGGGGTGATGTCATCTCTAATAGCTCAGTGGTTTATCTCAGGGTCCTAGTGTATCTTACAACATAGTGATGCCAGTTAACATTTGATTTACTTTATATGAACCAGAAAAATCTTTTTTGTATAATAATGTCATAATGGGAAATTTGTTTCCTATAAAACCAGAAAAGGATTTAACTATCAGATAAAAGCTTTGAACTATCACACTTTTTCTTTCTATCTCACAAACCTACTTTGTAACATTATTAAAATTTGTTGAAAGCACTTAGTAGCTTAGAATACAATCTATTTTTAATCTTTGTCTCAAGTACACATTACAATAGCTGTGAGAAAATTACAATAGCCTTAAGTTCATAGCACAGAATTTATATTCAGCTGAGAATGGCTAAAGAACAATTCTCCCATAAAAAAAGGTCTCAAGTCCAATGTCCCAAAGTTTGAGCTCTGTGTAGTATCTCTCCATTAGGTCACAATAGGGCGGATAGCAGGGAAGAAAGCTTTATGATTGAGCACGTGAGGGGCAGGCACTGTGCCTCCTGGTGTGGATACAAAGATGAAAAAACCCGACTTCTCCTCAAACAGCTTTGTACTTTGAGAACAGAACCATGAATAAGTAAGTAAATGATAGATGTGGATGCTATGAAAGGGTATAGATAGAGTGGAGGAACAAAGAAGGGAGCTCCCATTCTTTCTGGAGGTTTTCTAGTGATGGGAATGGGAACATAAAAAAAACTAGGTCCTTCCATAGGGCCTGGAGGATCATGGGAAAAGCAGGAGATACTAAGTGGGAAAACCCAGATTCTAGATCTCCTTGAATCATAATCTCATTTTTGCGTCTTTCTTCTGGAGAAAGTTATAAGTTCTCTGTGCTTTGGCTTCTTCCTCTATACAATATCTGTGTCAGTGAAGACTTTTCAATGAAGTCTCAGGGCTTTGTAGACGACCATGGGGGAGGGGCTCAGGGGACAAGACTCTAAACCTGTTTCAATCAGAGAACTTTCACTCATGTCTCTTTCACTGACTGGCATTTATACCCTTCAAAAATATTTCTGCTTTTAAAAACAAAAGTGTGATCATCACTAGACAACATCGGCCTGTTATTGTCTTCCAGGTCTGAGATTCTGAGATTTCAGGTTTTTTGTTTGCTTACCTTTATTTTGTTTGCAAGTTTCTTTGTAGTTTTTTCTTCTTTTTTTCTGAACACCGTTATAGAGTCTGGTAGCAACAGAGCTTCCCTGTAAGATGTGCCTTCCACTTTTCCTGGCATGAAAAGTCAGAAATGGCTATAAGAAATAGATTTGACAGGAGCTTATCCTATTTCCCATGACCAAAAAGAAATTTCTTAACTTAAGTTCTAGACATTCCAGGGAAAATGATTGCAGGCAGAAATGAAATGTATTGCCTTGGATAGCATAATCACAATTACCTGAGAGTATAATATGTCAGGTTTTGTGACACCTTTCACTTCTTTTTTCTCTCTATGTGTATGTGATTACCCACCTTCTGATCATTTCACTGCTCATTAACATTTTCATAAAAATATAGGCCAGGGAAGAAGCAGTTGTATAACCAATACATTTAATGCCATTTATCACAAACAACTTTTCCTGAAAGTTAGAATGGAGAAAAAGTTGAAACTAAGAGCTAATAGAACTTGGGGGTTATTTATCTGTTTCATTCATTGGTGCCTTGCTAGTAGTCAGTGAACTAAGCATAGATAATTGAGAGTCTGCCATCAAATAAGCATCCTTGAAATTAGAGTTTTAAATATAAATGATTGTAAAGTCAAATCATACACACACTACTAACTTATAGTTATGACAAATGGGTTCAAAGATATTTTTACTTATTCAAGAATATATCACATCCTTCTAGTCAGCCACCATTTATTTAGTTGCTAAGTGATTGGGGATATGAAGACATATAAAGCAGGAGAAATAATATCTTGCCTTCAAGAATATTAAAAAGAAATGAAGAAGAGAAAGAGGAAGATAGAGGGAGCAGATATGGTCATGTGATCTAAAGTCTAGAATGATGGAAGCTCTTAACTTGTAACAGTCCTGCTCAGTTGAAGGATTAATTGGTGAGTAACTGAAAGTAGGCTCCTTAAGGAATAAAACAGAGCTTAAAAATTATTACTCCGAAGTTTTGGTATTCCAGTTAAATAAGATAAAAATATTTTGCTATACTTAGGAACTTTCAGGTTTTCTTTGTTTTAATTTAATGTCTGTTAATAATCACACCAATGTATATTTGATAGCCTTCCCTCCCTTCCCCTTTCTTTCTTCATGTGGATGAGTATGTGTGTGCTCAGGTTTGTTTGTTTGATTTTCAGAAGCCATGTAAGATGGCTATATCTCTCGGATATCCCCATCTACTTCCTTCAGGGTTTCTTAAAATAACTCTCAGCCATTTGTTATATTACAACCTTAAAGTTATATGTTCACTCTTCTCAGCGAAATACCAAATGATCTTTATTGACATTACTTTTTATCACAGATCTGTTACTTAGAGATGGGACAAAAATAAGCTACTGAAGTAATTACATCTCTGTTACTTACTTTTCCTTATTCAGATTGCAGTTTGCAAAGTTCCAATTGTCCATAGGAGAGCATGGGGGTAGGGTGGCTAAGTAGAGAAATACAAGAAACCTGTAGGATTGACAGTAGTCAGCATCCCTCAGATACAGACTTAAAGGGCCCATCTCTCTCCATGAATTGCCTCTGCTCTTGCCTGCAAGAGAAACATGTAGTTTTATTGTCCTCCCTGTTCCGCTGATCCTTGTGTTCCTGTTTTATATCTCCTGGATCAAAGCTCCCTTTGGCACTATTCTGAATCATTTCCAGGGGTCTTTTACTTTCCAACCGTTGAAATTTAAAATTGCTGTTTGGAAACTCAGATTCTATTCTCTGTCATCTCTGTATTTTACCTACGTTTACTACTAAGGAACTGGAAATTGTTATACAATATAAACAGTACTTTGCAGGAATTTCCAGTTTTCCATTTTCACCTTTGCTTTTATAAGAAATTTAGCCAACATTTTCTTGTGCTGTTGCCTACAAGAGCAAAATAATAGTCCATTAAAGGATCTCTGTCTTTTGAAAAATAGGTTTTGTACTGATGAAAAATACCACATAACATCACAGTAATTTCCTGTACTCTTTGACTAGTACTTCTCACTAAAATAGAGAAGCAAAATTATATTACCTTCCAAAGTAAGCCTGTAGAGCTGTGAAGAGCATCCTCTTTTTAGACAAACATAAGCCTAATAGAGGGGCACTGCCTTCCTTATAATCATAATAAATTTTTATTATATGTTCCTTTACCTAAGACATTATTAAAAATTAGCACTTATATTAGAGAAAAATAGTTAGAAAAAAAGCTGTTGGCCCTAGCTGGTTCGGCTCAGTGGATTGAGTGTTGGCCTGTGAACTGAAGGGTCCTGGTTCAGTTCTGGTCAAGGGCACATACCTCAGTTGCAGGCACAATCCCTGGCCTTGGTCAGGGAGTGTGCAGGAGACAACTAATTGATGTGTCTCTATCACATTTTTGTTTGTCTGTCTCTCCACCTCCCTTTCACTCTCTCTAAAAAATCAATGGAAAAATATCCTCAGGTGAGGATTAACAAACAAACAAACAAAAATATATAGAAATATATGTGCTCATCATAACACGGAATGATCTTCCAATGCGCTTTGTCATTGCACCATTTATTTTCCGAAAGAGTTTCCAGAAAAATTGTTAGTACTTAGAAGGCATGAGGCCATGATATTAAATCCATTCACCTATTTTGTCATCTTTTTCTTTAACAAATAATAGCTAACTTTTATTGAACATTCAATCATTGTTAAGAACCTTACCTGCTACATACAAGATGCATGGCTTGGGAGAGGACACTTCATCTCTCTATGCAAGTTACCTCATTGTTAAATCTGGGAGAGTAAATAGTCTTTTCCTCATAGTTTATAGGATTCTTGCAATGATTAAATTATGCATTATGCTGGTACTTAGCAAGTGCAAGGAAATATTATATTATAGATAAAGAAACTCATTTAATTAGCTCCAAAGACCTACAATTTAATTATTGTCCTCATCAATGTATCTCATTTCCATATGCAGATATTAAAGCTCAGAGAATTTATTACCTTACTCAGAACCTTCTAGCAGGAAAGCAGTGGGGTTAGGATTTGATTCCCAGTTTGGTTTGCTGATAAGCTACTGATCCCTCTGATATCCTGTCTCTCATTTCCTGAGCAGCTACTATGCAGAAGTGCTTGTCAGGCTTTAAAATTTCAGTGGGGGGAGTCAGGCTTGACAGGCAGCCAAAATGGTTCACAAGCTTACTCCATCACTTAAGAGTGGGACCTTTGTGAGTAATTCCTGTCAGCTTTAATTTCTTTATGAGACAATAGAGATTGTAATAACTACCTTCCAATATTGAGACTGCTGTGTATATTTCATGAGTAAAAATATGTTGTGTGGGGCACCTAAAAAGTGTGCCAAAATTAAAACGGTAATAGCTACTGGTCATCAACAAGAAGCCCTCTACTAGGTAGAAAAGAAGTAATGTGGACCAAACGACAGCTCTGACCTCAGGAAGCTTGAACACTATGTATAACGTCCAGTTTTAAACTAATTACAGATACACTATATATAAGTACAAGTTTGATAAAATCATGAAGAAGAAGCATGTGTAACAGAGGAATCAGGCCTAGTGTGTTGGTTCAATGATTAGGGGAAAAAAGCATAATAGGTAAATTAGAAACATGAATATCAGGTTTTTATTAAGGTACAGAACAACAGCTAAAACTAATTTTAGGTTTAAAACTAAGTGTAACTTTGCCTTTCCCCCTGAGAAACTCATACAGTAATGAAAGAATCACCAGTGAAAGCGAGCTCTACCCACTAGTGGTATATTTTGATCCGTTTCCTAGACTCTCAGATATGTTGACTTACAATAGCAGTTACAGAGATTAGCACTTCCTAACCAGACTACATTTGATTTATCCACAAAAATATTCAAGCTCCTCTCTTTCAAATATGTAGACACTGATACTTTCCATTCACATCAATATAGTCCTTTAAGCCATCCTTTCTGCTTTTCTCATCATTCAGGTCATAAAGCAAACTTCTTTATAAGTAAAGAAAAGTATTTTTCTTTATACAAAGACAACTAATTCAATTTCACAATTCTAGAGTGGATACAAGAATATTGAATTTTTAAAAAGTAGTATTAGTTAACTGTTTAATATTAATGCCAACTAAAGCAAAATAAATGCTGGAAATGTTATTGCAATTTTATTCTGAATATTCAGCATGAGTGTTTTCACTAAAATTGAATATATATAATTTTTAGTAGCTCCATGAATTATATCTGTTCTACTCTGTGATGGGATTATGGCACAAGCTCTTAAGAAAGGAGCTATGTTATTTGTCACGTTTAAAATTTTAATAAGTGTAATTTAATCAGACTGTGGAATGGAATAAGAAAATATTCTTCCTTGTTTTCTTTGCACATGATTACAGTTGAATGAAAGAGAATATAAATGATTTATAAGGCTTTATAACTTCAGTAACTGGATTTCTACATCACTGTAGTAAAAAAGGACAAGAGATAAAAATAACCACATTTACTGGATCATAGAATCTTTTTTTGAGATACTTAGCTTCTCTATTATACTTTTAATGGAATGTTCCTTATAAGTTTTATGTTTTGATTTAAAACTTCCTAATGGTAAAAATAATTTATAATATATAAAATTACATTAAAAATAAAATCAATGCCCAGCTAGTGTTCATCAGTAATTAGGGATCGACCTCTGAACAGTTCCTTTCCTGGTATGGGCATGTGACAGGTTTTGGGCTCAATCCCCAGTAGGAGGCATTCAGGAGGCAGCCAATCAATGATTCTCCTCATTGATGTTTCTCTCTCTCTCTCTCTCCCTCTCCCTCTTCCTCTCCCTCTCCCTCTCCCTCTCCCTCTCCCTCTCCCTCTCCCTCTCCCTCTCCCTCTCCCTCTCCCTCTCCCTCTCCCTCTTCCTTCCTCTCTGAAATGAATAAAAAAACACACATTTTTAATTAAAAAAATAAAATCAATGCATATCATTAACAGAAATAATCGTTAAATTTTGGAGCAAGTTCAGAAAGTTCATAGGAGTATTCAAATACATTGTGATAACATTGCACATATGATTCTCTTCTGATTTACAATATTTCTACGAGGGTTATGTTTCCCCTTCCATTCTTAATATCGCCACTAAATCCTTTCTCCTTTTTTTTCTTCTAATGATCCTTGCTTCAGTTTAGTTTATTTTATTAATATTCTTTCCCAAAAAGCAGTATTTGTTGGTTAGGTCTTTTTAATGATTTTTAAATTTCTGTTCTTGATTCCTTTTTATATACCTTATGTTTACTATACCTTTTTGGCTAACTTAAGTTGAACTTCCAACATTTATTATCATCCTTACTTATTCTTTTAAAATAAATGCATGCTTAGCTATTAATATACATCAGTGTAGAGTTTATACAGATTTTTGCTGTTTAGTACTTTCAGTTTTAAAAAAATGTGATCATTTTTTTCTCTAATGAGAGTTATTCAGAAGAGCATTTCAATATTTAAAGAAATTTCTATCAAAAATTCTTGAGTTTTATATTCAAAACATTTTCTTAAAAATTTACAGCACAAACACACTAACGTTTGCTGCCTAAATACATTTTGGTCCTCTACCCCTAGAATACAAAAATATGTATATAATTTCATAGAAAACACTCTTAATAGAGTATAATTTTTTTTTCAGGAATTACATTGTAATTGCTAACTTTTCCTAATATTATCTTCCAAGCCTCAAAATTTACCTTTTAGGAGATCTGTCGCCCATTAGGAGCGGTTATTCTCATCCCTTAGCTGTTCAATAGCAATTTAAGGGTAATTTAAAAGTTAAGAAGTAATTATGATGAAAAATTAAAATAGTAGTCTTCACATTACTCACTATGTATGTTAATTTTCAAAATAAAAAAAATATTTTTCATAGTAACAGTTTCTCTGACAGAAATTCCCAATATAAAATGCATGTAAAATATTAATGCTAAAAGCTAAAGAAATGGTAATGAGAACTTTTGAGAATTTAAAGCTATTATCGTGATTAATTTAGCTTCACCTCTAAGCAATACTAGAATGTACCAAATGTGGACACCACTATCACTCATATTTTGTCCTCATTAGAAGTTAATATTTTGAGTATTAATGTGCTGAATATCCCATATATCTATTGTGTTATTTTTTATTAAAGTGTTACATTTTGAAGGTGATTCTGTCTAAATGAAACAGCTTTGTTTATGTAATTAATTTTCATATCCTGACATTTGTGCTAAGAGGGGGTAAAGCTGGCCTGCTCTATGTATATATACATTGTGTATGTCTGAGTATTTTTAAGTAATACTATAAAGCAGTATTGTCCTTTATTCCAAACAAGGAGATGTATCAAAAAAGATGTAAAATATTGTGAAATGAGTCACAAATAGTGGGTATATCATTTCATAGAACCTTTCTAGAATGGAAATTGAGCAATGTTATTGTTTCATTCAGATATATATTAACCATGGACTCTGTGTCAGACTCTTTCCCATGTGCTGAACTGCAATAGGAAAGAAAGAAATCCCATGTCTTAGGGAACTAATATTGCAGTTTGAGAAGACAGGAAACAAATATTTCCAAGTCGGGATGGGTAAGTGCTGAGAAGTAGAAGCAGGCTCATCATACTGTAAGGAGATGTGGTAGAAATTTCAGATTATTCAGCCTGTGTAAAGGCTTTGGACTTTGCTCAGGAAGAAATGGGAAGCCAGGAGTGGTTTCAAGCAGAGAAGTCCCATGACATGACTTGAATTTTAGGATTACTCTGGGTTTCATGTGGGGAAAATTGTTGTAGGCTGGCAACGATGGAAATCGTAAAACCATTCAGGGAGCTGTGCTTGCTCCCTTCAGAAGCATAAATGCATGAGCCCTTGCTGTGTGTTAAATGATAGTCTCCATAAAGACATGTTCCCTAGATCCTGTCAATGTGACCTTGTGTGGAAAAACTATTTTGGCAGATGTAATTAAGTGAGCGCTTTTGCGTTGAGAACATTCTAGATTACCCTGATGGACCCTAAATCCTCTGACAAGTATCCTCAGAAGACACAGGAGAGACACACGGTGGAGAAGGCCGTGAGGACATGGAGGCGGAGATAGGAGCTGTGCAGTTACAAGCCAAGGATGTCATGGAACACCAGAATCTGGAGGAAGCATAGAAGGGTCCCCTCAGAGTCTTTGGAGGGACTGAGATACATGCAAAACACCATCCTACCTAATAAAATAGTAATATGCAAATTGACCACACCTTCGCTACACCCAAGCCACGCCCACCAGCCAATCAGGGCGAGTATGAAAATTACCCAACAAAGATGGCGGTTAATTTGCATACGCTGAGGGAGGGAGGCGTGAAGACTGAAGACAACTTAGAAGAAAGAGGGAGGAAAAGCAGAAAGCAAGGTGGCTGCCAGAGGGAAAGCCCGGGCGGGGCGGGGCAGAGTAGGATGGAGCAGGGCAGGCAGCAGTGGCACTCAGGTGCAGGCGCGGCAGCCACAATGGTGGCAGCAGCGGCAGCGCAAGCAGCTGCAGCAGCACCTTGCAGGATTCTTCCTGCAAATGGGCTACTAGTCCTATCTAATAAAAGAGTAATATGCAAATTTACCATCACTCCAACACACAAGATGGCTGCCCCCATGTGGTCAAAGATGGCTGCCCCCATGTGGACACAAGATGGCCGCCACAAGATGGCCAGCAGGGGAGGACAGTTGGGAAGGAACAGGCTTGCAAGGGAGGGCAGTTGGGGGCGATCAAGCCTGCAGGGGAGGGCAGTTGGGGGGGACCCAGGCCTCTAAGGGAGGGCAGTTAGGGGTGACCAGGCCTGCAGGGGAGGGCAGTTGGGGGTGATCAGGCCTGCAGGGGAGGGCAGTTAGGGGCAAACAGGCTGGCAGGGGAGCAGTTAGGCATCAATCAGGATGGCAGAGGAGTGGTTAGGGGGTGATCAGGCTGGCAGGCAGAAGCAGTTAGGGGCAATCAGGAAGGCAGGCAGGCGAGCAGTTGGGAGCCAGCAGTCCTGGATTGTGAGAGGGATCCCAGATTGGAGAGGGTGCAGGCTGGGCTGAGGTACACCCCCTCCCCCCATCCCCGGGCATGAATTTTGTGCCCCCGCCTCTAGTACATAGATAAAAAAGTTCTACTAAACAAGAAAACTCATTATTGAGACATGCACTAACTTGGATAGAACTCAAGGGTATTTTGCTGAGTAAAACAACAACAAAAAAATACCAGAAGTTTACATACTATAGAATTCCACTTATGCTATTGTTCTCTATGGATATATACAGAAGTAATACGGATAGTTCAGTATCCTCACTATGTATTGGAGTCCGAATGGGAAACAGTAGGACTTGGAAATGAAAGTATCTTCTTTCTCCCCAATTCTGTAAGTTCTTTTTTAGTGAGAAAGCAGAGGATGTATGTATTTGACAATAAGCTGGATTATTTTAATACTTCCTATCAGTGAAATTGTGTCAAATCCATATTTTAGAGTTTCTAATATGATAAGATAATGGAGTCTTCATTTAACCCAGAAATAGCAGGATGAGAATGTGACTGTTTATGTATGACAATGAGTGTATTTAGGAGAGCACACAGCTCATCGTGAGCAATGTTCGTTTAAGCTTTAATCATATGTGACTTCCCTGAACATTTTTTTTCTACTTTGGAACATAGGGAAGAATAGCAATTTTTAGATTTAAACTGCTAGTTTCCTAATGTTGAAATGACAGTATATGAACAAAAATACATGCAAAAAGGATTCAAATCCTTGAATTTTACATTAAATCACATTAATATATAAAGAAAATAAAGTATATCTGATGTATACAAAGCACTGGTTGAACTTGTATTTCCAAAGTATGAAACACATTTCACAGTATGTTTTTCAAGAACAGAAATCAAAGCATTAAAAGCCAACAAACAAAATTCTACAGTGAATATTGTATCAATAAGTTTAATAATCAACTTGGGCTAACCAGTAAATGAGGAGGATCTATTAACAAATGTATTAATAAGAGGCATGTTTTTACTTTTATTACAAATAATAGTTTTGCTAACATAAATGTGTGTGTTAAAAGATTTAAAATTGTTTTCCTATATACTATTGGATTAATGTATACCCATTTGAAGAAGTTACAGATATATATACAGGTCAAATATACTAGAAATTTCTATCATTTCTAATTGATTTTCTGTGAGCATCAAAAATAGACAAAAACCTTCATCCTATCATTGCAGATTACTGTTTCAAGTGTTTAAAAATGTTGGGAGATAAATGCAGTTTTCAAAAGACACCCTAGAGTAATTACACTTTTTTCATTCTTGACTAATTTAAAATCAGTGTAACCTTTTCAAAGGTGATGATGGCATTTCTAATGTTCAGAGAAAGACTAAAGAAATAAAATTTATCTAATGTAAAAACTTAGCACATCTGGCTAAAAATTATGAAATTTACTTTTTTTTTACTTCAATCTGCCACATATAGCTAGCTATTCTGTTACTGAAGTCGCTAAATGATGCTCTGATGTGGGAGTAATAGAATGATTTGTGTCACGGATACTTATGAACCATGTGAGAATTGCCCTTGAAGCAGTGATAGAGAATAGTGTGTGTGTGTGTGTGTGTGTGTGTGTGTGTGTGTGTGTGTACCCCAAAGCAACCACCAGGCAAACTTTTCAACTTTGGCATGTGATACACTGCATATATCACCATCGATCTGTGGCACCCACCTGGTCAGTAATGGTCTCCTTTTGCTGCCCTGCTGTGTTGATGTATCAACAGACTGCTGCACACACATTCACATACTCTCACATACACACTCATGCATACACACTTGTTCTTTAACTTTACCTTCATATGTCCTTCAAAGCCTAAAAATAAAATCAGAAAATTTTATTGTAATTCCACAAAATCTTATATAATACTTCAAGCCTACACTGAACATTTGTTCCCTGAATGCCTACGTTTCTCTTTAGAACATTACACTCCGCATACCATCCAAGAGGGAAAGGAACCAGCAAGGACGTGTGGAGCACATGGTAGGTGTCATGTCCCTCGTACATATGTGATGACTTCATATCCTCCAACCCTGTGATGTCTTATTAGTTCCATTTTACAAGGATGCAGAAATTAAATCCAAACACTTATGCCCAGAGACTGAAGCCTTAAACCAGGGGAGGGTGGAGCTCAGGTTAAACATCCCTGTGCTAGCAGAGTGACTTCCAGTCATCTGCCTAAATCTGAGACCTGAGACAACATCATCTACCCTATAATTAATACGTCTCTTTGACTGTTTGGTTTTTGTTGGTTTGTTTATTATTTGGAATGCTATTTTGAAAAGCAAGTACAATGTACATATTATATTCAATAGACCTAGATTCATGTCTGAGATTAACAGAAGCTCAATAAATGATTAAAACAATGGGATTTTAAAAATCCCATAGACACTGAATTAACTTCTCACTTGTGGCACACTACGCATTGTTGAATGCAGACTAATTGTCAAGCAGTATAGTATACCTTGTGCATCACTCCAAGTAGGTTACATGTTATATCTGAAGCTTACCTCACACAGGGAACTTCATATTCCTTCTTTTGGGCCTTTGATTATGCTCATCTCTCTTGTTGAAATTATGCATGCCCTTTACCCCACCCATCTGTAGTTTATAACTGTGGTTTAAAGCCCGGTCAATTCCAGCTCTCTCAAGAGCATCTGTCTGGTCTCCTCAGAATTCTCTCACTATCCATGCAGGCTGGATTTTACTCTACTTAATTTAATTGTGCATTTATCTTAAACCTTTTCTGTTCTGGTTACTTGAGGCACTAAGGTATAGCTGAAAAATAAAAATAAAATAATACTAAATTTTTAAAAATGTGATCTGGGGTTTGACATATTTGCATTCTAATTTTAGTCTGCCAATTAAACACTGGCCAAATTAATTTGTCTGATCACAGTTTTTGTACCTTTTACATGCAGGAAATGTGTGTGTGTGTGTGTGTGTGTGTGTGTGTGTGTGTGAGAAATACTCAATGTATGCTACCCGTTTATGAGCCTGGGGTGCATAAACAGTAGGATCCCTCCCTGGTGTGTCTGCTGAACAATGTGACTCAGCGTGTTTCATAGCACAGGCAGCAGGGACTTTAATTGAATGGAACTGCTCTAAACAATACCAAACTAATTATGGCTAAGTCCTATCAGAGATAACAATGTTCTGCATATATGAAAGTTTTTTAACAGAATAGACTCGATCCACTGAAAACTGTTGTAAGTGGTATATGAATGGTGTGTATAGATGATATGGAAATTGCCAGAAGTGGGACCCATTGAGTTTGTAGTATTCCAGTGTACAAAGGACGTATTTAATATATCTGCTCTGGAGAACGATTCATGTCAGAGAGCACCGTGGAGAAAGATTAGAGACATCAAAAAAGGTAGTGAGTATGATATCCTGCCGCCTCCACTGTGAGATTTCTCACTGAGAAATGGCAGAGAACATCAGTGGACAGATAAAGAATCTCAGGACTGAAGGATCTGCAGGGGCATAAACACAAACTTCGGGCTAGAAAGTTAAGTCGATAGACAACATTTTGCAAAACCTCGGAAAAGGTGATTCTAATGACAAGTTGGAGCATTTTTTTCAGGTGCAGAGGCCAACGAATATTGAAAATAACTATCTTAGTAACATATTATCCTACCCCTAAAGGCAGTGGGGGAAATAGAATATTAGTTAATTTAGACACATTGGGAAAAGAGTAAGACAGAAACATACACTTAGAAAAGTGTCAGAACTTGAATATCAAGACAACAGAGACTTGGCTCAGGTCACATAATTCTTGTAGTTACACTATTTAGAAGTCACCATCAGAAGCTCCGTGAGGAAGAACTGGCATTTTATATCTTAAATATTTATAATATACATTTATACCGAAATCAGCTATACAATTAAAGGACCCCCTCTGGACTGATTACATTTATATGTGGGTATCTTATCCAATTGTACAAAGTATTCTGGTTTTTAGAGTAGTCTGTTTTAGATAGTACCATTCAAAGAATATTTTTTCTTAAAAATATAATTCAGACTGTATCACACTTTGCCTGACAAATGGTTAAGTGGCTATTATTAAGTAGTTGTTTTATATTTAATGTATATTAATTGTGGCATTTTAGAACATATGAAAAATACATTTTAAGTTCTTTACAAGAGTTGTGTTTTTTTAATCAGTCTGTAGCTAATTAGTGTTGGAACTTAGGAAGCTTCACTGTAATTGTTTAGTAAGTAACTTGTCTTATTTTTTATTTTTTACCCTCTAACTATTAATATCTAAGCTAAAGTTGTGGCCAAGATTTTATAAGATCAATGATAGTGGAATGACCATGCCAGGGATGTCACATGGCCTTCCACAAACATGGATGTTTGTGGAGTACATTCATTCATTTTCCTGAATGTCCTCATTCATTTATTTACTAGAGGCCCAGTGCATGAATTTGTGCACCAATGGGATTCCGCGACCTGGCCTGCAGGATCGGGCTGAAACCAGCTCTCCAACATCCCCCTAGGGATCCTGGATTGCGAGAGGATTGCAATCCTCCACTGTGTCCCAGGCCGAGGGACCCCACTGGTGCACAATCAGGGCCGGGGAGGGACACAAGAGATTGGCCAGCCAGGGAGGGACTGTGGGAGGGCTCCAGGGCGTGTCCAGCTCATCTGGCTCAGTCCCAATTGGCCAGACCCCAGCAGCAAGCTAGCCTACTGTTTGGAGCGTCTGCCCCCTGGTGGTCAGTGCACATCATAGTGACTGGTCATCTAGTTGACTGGTTGACTGTCTGCCCCCTGGTGGTCAGTGCACCTCATAGCAAGCAGTTGAGCGGCCTTAGCATATCATTAGCATATTATGCTTTGATTGGTTGAATGTCTGACCAGACACTTAGCATATTAGGCTTTTATTATATAGGATAAAGAGTTATTGAGTTTCTACTGGGGATTTTGTACAGTGCAGGGGAGAGATGTTATAAAGATGAATAGACAAGTGGGGACTTGGAAGGAAAGTGAACAATGGGAATCTACAGTTTCCATTTTCAGAGCTAAGTGCTCCATTCATGGCTTCCCAGGAGCCATAATAATACCTCCCTCTTGGTGAATAGTCAGAGAAAGCCTAACAGAAACAAGGACATTTGTGCTTAGGTTCTTGTTTCAGATAAATGAATCTGGATAGCAGAGGTGATTTTAGGCAAAAGACAAATGCCACTTGCAAAGGAAGAGATGCATGAGAAAAATATCGGAGGAAAAGCAAATAATTCAGAATCAATGTTAGGGATAGTGATCCCAAAGACCAGAAAAGAAAGGAATGGTGTGATGGAAAAAGTACAAGTGTACATGGTAAAGGGAATTATTTATAGACTAGAGGCCCGGTGCACGAAATTTATGCATGGAGGGGGTTATCCCTCAGCCCAGCCTGCACCCTCTCCAATCTGGGACCCCTCGAGAGATGTCCGACTGCCCGTTTAGGCCCGATGGCACCAGACATCCCTTTCACAATCCAGGACTGCTGGCTCCTAACTGCTCACTTGCCTGCCTTTCTGATTGCCCCTAACCGCTTCTGCCTGCCAGCCTGATCACCCCCTAAGCACTCTGCTGCCAGCCTGATTGATTCCTAACTGCTCCCCTGCCAGCCTGTTTGCCCCCAACTTCCCTCCTCTGCCGGCCTGGTCACCCCTAACTGCCCTCCTCTGCAGGGTTGATCGCCTCAAACTGCCCTCCTTTGCAGGCCTAGTCCCTCTCAACTGCCCTCCCCTGCTGGCCATCTTGTGGTGGCCATCTTGTGTCCACATGGGGGCAGGATATTTGACCACATGTGGGCAGCCATCTTGTGTGTTGGAGTGATGGTCAATCTGCATATTACTCTTTTATTAGATAGGATAAAGGCCTGGTGCACAGGTGGGGGCTAGCTGGTTTGCCCTGTAGGGTGTCCTGACTCAGGGTGGGGGTTCCCTTGGGGCATGGGGTGGCCTGAGCGAAGGGCCTGTGGTGGTTTGCAGGCCAGCCATGCCCCCTGGAAACCCAAGCGGAGGCCTTGGTATCTGGAATTTATTTACCTTCTACAATTGAAAGTTTGTATCCTAGAGTGGAGACACGCCTTCTGCTCGCTCAGTGGATGCAGCCATTTCTGTTGGGACTTATGTATCTAATATAATTGAAACTTTGTAGCCTTAAGCGGAGGCCTGGGCTGGCCAGGGCTGCAGAAGGTTAGCTTCCTCCATTGCCGGGGGCAACCCTTGCATCCTGCTCTTTCCAGCTCCGTGGCTGCCACCATTTCTGTTTGGATTTGTTTACCTTCTATAATTGAAACTCTGTAGCCTTGAATGGAGGCCTAAGCCATCAAGGGCAGGTGGAAAGCTTGTCTTCCTCTATTGCCGGGGAAACCCAAGCCTCCCTCCTGCTCTCTGTGGCTGCAGCCATCTTGGTTGGGTTTATTTGCATATTTGCTCCTGATTGGCTGGTGGGCGTGGCTTATGGGTATAGTGAAGGTATAGTCAATTTGCATATTACTCTTTTATTAGGTAGGAAGGAGGGAGCATAATTAGGCATAGAGTGAAAAGATCCCTTGTGCAAAGAAAGGAGATAGCATGTGGAAAAGAGGTGAGGAGTGGCCATGCATTTATAAAGTGCTGGAGCAGAGTTGGCCAATCTCAGAGAACCTCTCTTAAACAGGAGGTGCCTGAGAGCAGTGGGGACACAGTGGAGGATTGCAGGAGGAGAGTCTGGGAAACTGCACCAGAAGGGCAGAAAAGCTGGCTGCTGGCTAGTTGGGATGAAATAAGTGGGCAGATACTCAAAGAGATGCTAATGGTTTGAAAGAGGAAGAAAAGCCTAGCTGGTTGCTCAGTGGTTAGAGGCCGGGCCTACAGACTGAAGTGTTCTGGGTTCTATTCTGGTCAAGGGAAGGTACCTCAGTTACAGGCTCAATTCCCAACTGGTCGGGCGGGACCGTGTGGGAGGAGGTAACCAGTCAATGTGTCTCTCCCACATTGATGCTTCTCTCTCTCTCTCTCTCTACCTCCTTCCCTCCTTTCCACTCTCTAAAAAGCAATGGAAAAAAAATGTACTTGGGTGAGGATTAACAAAAAACAAAATAAAAAGTAAGAGAAGAGGGTGACAGTATATATTGTCCTTTCTATAAGTGCGATGAAGCCATTTCTGTGTCAGCAATAACAATGGTGTAATAAAATAAAGTGGAAAAGCCATTTTTGGACTGTCAATGGATGAAAGGCGATGGTACTAAATGTACTAAGTATAGCTATTACTAATCCAAAGATGTGAATTCTAATGGTACCCCCAGATATTTCAGAAGATATTAAAAGTTCTTTACCATCATGAGGTGAAAATTTAATTAATTAGAATACAATGTACAGAATAATACCATAGTATGAATAACGTTAAGCAGTTGTCAAAGTAAAGTATTTTCATTCAAATCAAGCTGTTCACATTGAAGCTTAGGCTAGAAGAAGTATGATAAAAATCCATTAAACTATGTGAGGGATATTTTCTTTTCTTTAAAAAGGCCATTTAGAAATGCCTGGAAATTAATAAACCTAGATGACAGGGTTTAGTTAATTGTACATTTTAAAGTTTACAAAATTAAACTTCTCTTGCATAAAATCCATTTTCTAAAAACCTATTTAGTTGGAACAATTACAATTCAACATATTAGTGTGTTTTTTTAATTTATTATTTGTAGAACCAATGTTAAATTCAGATATAATCCACTTTTACTACATTTTTTTCTGCATTTAAGGTGAAGGGAAAAGAATAAACCCCAAAGGTAAGAAAAACAAAGAATTTTGATAAATATATATCTTTGTCAAAAAAAATGTAGTATATTCAGATATACTAGGTTTTGTGTCATTTAAAGCATAAGCTTGAATGTTGAAAGGTTATGATGATACCTTTGGAAATTTCAAAGCATAGAAGTTTAAATATTACATACAGGATCATAGAAATTCGTGCATCTCCAAGATCCTAAGAAAATGATCGTTTTAGCTGTGAAATGAAAGAAATAGGATAAATACTGCATTTTCCGGTGTATAAGATGACTTTTTAACCCAGGAAAATCTTCTCAAAAGTTGAGGGTCGTCTTATACGCCGGGTGTCATCTTATAGGGTGGGTATATCCCAAACTCTATATTTTAACTGGAAAAGTTGGGGGTCGTCTTATACGCCCAGTCGTCTTATACTCCGGAAAATATGGTAAATATTTGACTTACAAAGTTTGACAGGCTAGTAGATGAAATGAGAATTTAAATACATTTAACTTTTTTCTTTTTTAGAAATATCTTAACGGTAAATTGTTGTTTTTGAAGGGATTTGAGAGACCAGCATTTGTAATTTTTTAAAATAAACTTTATTATAAGCTCTCATACATGAAGTATTTTCTACTTCGAAACTCTTTACATTAATGATTATTACATTCCCCACTAAATGTTAAGGATGTTACACAGAACCCTGAAAATAAATGTTTTACTAATGATTTCATTTCTAAAAATATAAATTGGCCCTAACTGGTTTGGCTCAGTGGATAGAGCATCGACCTGTAGACTCAAGGGTCCCTAGTTCGATTCTGGTCAAGGGCATGTACCTTGGTTGCAGGCACATCCCCATTAGGGGGTGTGCAGGAGGCAGCTGATTGATGTTTCGCTCTCATTGATGTTTCTCTCTCCCCCTCTCCCTTCCTCTCTGTAAAAAAATCAATGAAATATATTTAAAAAAAGAAAAATATAAATTGAATTGTATAGATTCTTTCCCCAGAACATTTTTTATTTGTGTTTTTGTTTTGTTTTGTTTTTTTTGGGGGGGGCATGCATTTGTCATCCAAGTTTCTTTACATTTATCATTTTCCTCTTTAAGTTAAATAAAGAAAAGAATACAAATTTTCAATTAACTGGAGATCCCATTAATTGTGTTCCATTAATCAAAGTTTTGTCATCCTTCAGAATCTGAATGTGTAAAAGGCATTAGAGATAAAAGGATGAGATAATTTCCCTATGTTTTATCCTAAAGATGAACAGAAACAATTATACAGAAAAATACTACACCATCCTCACTTCTGCTCCTTTATCTCCAGTTGGATGAAGATGAAATAGAGTCTATGCATTTAGATGAACAATAAGTAAAATCACTTTGGATAACTATCTGTATTAGTTTTCCATTGGTGCCACAAAAAATTACCACAAACGGGTGGCTTAAAACAACACAAAAATGCTGTCTTACAGTTCTGTTTGTCAGAACTCCACCAGGGGCCTCACTGTCAGCAGGGCCACATTCCTTCCCAGAAACTGTAGGGGAGAATCTGATTTCTTGCCTTTTGCAGTTTCCAGAGGCCACCCACCTTTCTTGCTTCATGTCTTCATTCCTCCTCCATTTCCAAAGCCAGGCTTGGCAGCTCTTCCCTGTAATGTCAACCCTCTAATCGTCTGCTCTTTCTCCTCCTTCCTGATACAGACCCTTGTTTCCACTGGGACAACTCAGATAATCCAAGATAGTCTCCCAGATTTACTTACACCTGCAACCTTAATTCCTCTTCGCCATGTATAATGTGACATATTTGCAGGTTCTGGAGACTAGGACGTGGACATTTTTGAAGGTGATTATTATGATTAATCACGATTAACAACTCTGATGTCACATGGAAAGGTCTAGGCAGCACAGTCTAAAAGAACATCCTGAAATGACAAAAAAATATTCTGTATCTGTGATGTCCAATGTGGTGGGTAAGATTTGTATCTGCAGTTACAAGGAGATAATTTATGGTAGGTTATTTTAAAAATAACCTACCATATTCTGGTATCACTAGTTTTCCATTTATTGAAATTCTTCCATTGAAACTTCTTTGACCATCCCCTACTCCTTGACCTCCATTTGTCAACAAGTGCCCTTTATTCTCTGTTTTTAAATTCATGCACTTTAAATTGTTGATGAAAACTTGAATATTACCTGAGGGTAGTGTATTTTAATGAGAATTCAAGTCCAAAAGGAATAGCATATTAAAGAAATTGCAAAATCACCCTGCAGATTGAAGAGATGGTGGGGAGAGGCAGCTGTACAATTCTGGTCATTCTGAAATCACCTCATTTTTGAGACAAACTTCCTGCATATTTTCCTATATATTTAAAGCTGAATCTAGTAATATACTGTTAAGAAATTATGTTTGCCTACGACATAAGCACTGGTTAAAAAACATTATTATTTACTTGGTAAAGAAACTATTAAATGTAGCAGAGTCATTATAAGACGAAGCTATTGCAGGATCATACTATGATCATAAATTATCCAATTGCTAGAATTCACTGTGTGCACATTTATTTATGTACAGGCACATGCAGACATATGGTTACTAAACTTTTAAAAGGTTATGATAAAAACATTCTATAAATAAAATTAAAAGTCAAAATAATTATGTTTCTTATGGTTGACATTAAACCTAATAGTTATTTAAAAATTAATTACTAGACTAACATCATTCATAATACAACACTGATAATATAATGCAGGGCATATATGTAAATTAAAATGTTTTATCATACATACTAGAGGCCTGGTGCACGAAATTCATGCACTGGGGGGGGGAAGAGGGGTGTCCCTCAGCTCAGCCTACACCCTCTCCAATCTGGGACCACTCGGGGGATGTCCAACTGCTGATTTAGGCCTGATCCCCGACAGTCAGACATCCCTCTCACAATCCGGGACTGCTGGTTCCCAATCACTCGCCTGCCTGCTTGCCTGCCTAATTGCCCCTAACTACTTCTGCCTGCCAGCCTGATCACCCCCTAACCACTTCCCTGCCGGCCTGATCAATGTCTAACTGCTTCCCTGCCAGCCCAGTCATCCCTAACTGCCCTCCCCTGCTGGCCTGGTTGCCCCTAACTGCCCTCCCCTGCTGGCCTGGTTGCCCCTAACTGCCCTCCCCTGCAGGCCTAGTCGCCCCCAACTCTCCTTCCCTACTGGCCTGGTCCCCCCTAATTGCCCTCCCCTGTAGGCCTGGTCCCCCACAACTGCCCTCCCTCTCCTGCAGGCCCAGTCATCCCCAACTGCCCTCTCCTGCTGGCCTGGTCACCCCCAACTGCCCTCCCCTGCTGGCCTGGTCTCCCCTAACTGCTCTCCCCTGCTGGCCTGATTGCCCACAACTGCCCTCCCCTGCCAGCCATCTTGTGGTGGCCATCTTGTAACCACATGGGGGTGGCCATCTTGTGCGGGGGTGTGACAGTCAATTTATATATTCTTTCTTTATTATATAGGATAGAAGAGCAAAATAAAATAAATGAAAATAATTTTAAATGTATTTTATTTAACACCATATACCCTAAATATTATCATTTCAGCCTCTAATCAATATAATAAGTAGTATTTCTATATAATAAATTAGAATTTTTACTTAATATTGAGAGTACCTGTCAATGCACACTGGCCACAATTCAAGTCCTCAATAGAAATAAATGTCTTGTGGCTATCATATGAATAGTCCAGCATTAAACAAAGGAAGGATGCAATGATGGAAATTAAATGCTCTGACCTCAAGTAGCTTGCCATCTAATGGTAAATTATGTACATACATAATTAAGACATAAATCTAATATGCTAAGATAAAAATAAAAAAAATATATGTAAAAATAGAATTGAAGAGGGCAATTCCAATTAAAATGGTTATGAGTGGTTTATAACTTTCAGTACTGAAAATCATAGTACAAAATTAATTTTTCTCTACAATAAAAATTTCACATGTTCTTGCAAAATGAGGTCAAAAGTGATCATATTCAATAAACAAAAAGAGACAGGTTGGTGAAATGAGAGGACTATGTAGTGAGTTACAAGACTCTTAATCTTAGCTTCTGGATATACTAGCATTGTGATCTCGGGTGAATTGAATACTTTCTTCTCTATACGTCCAAGTTATTAGATCACGCACATAGAGTTCTTATTGAGTGACATTAAAACATCACTCAGTGTAGTACCTGTCACAAAGTGGGCATTGAGTATATGTTAGTTTTCTTCTATTATTTCAATATATAAATACATTTTAAAAAGTCATTTACATAATGTTTGTTTTATTCCTACACTCTTAATTTAGTGATTCTCAACTGGGGCAATTTTGCCTCCTGGCAGACTTTTGGAAATGTATGGAAACTATATTGGTTGTCACAGCTGGGGTGATACTCGTGGCATCTAATGGATAGGGGATAGAGATAGTACTAAATACCCCATGATGTGCAGGACAGTAAGACTCCCCTCCCCAAATATTCACCCATACACAAAGAATTATTTAGAACCAAATGCCAAAAGGACTGAGATTGAGACACTGCTATAATTTATTAAGCAAAACGACACCTAAATACATAATAACACTTATCGAAATCTCAGTTTCACACTATTGAAATGGGAAAACTGGACTGGAACGTGTGGTGTTCCTCTGGGCAGGATTGGCTCTTGGGCTCTTGTCCCATGGAGTCGAAGAATGAAACCACAGACAAAAGGTGGTATAATAAAATGTGGAAATTTATTGAGAAACAAGCACAGATTTCCATGAGGGGAGGGGGAAAGAGTCCCACTAAGTCTCTTTATTCCACGGTTTATAAAGGCTGCATTTTTTTGTGCCTTGATATCCCCTCTGAGTGGTCACTATCCCCTCTGATTTGGTCACTATAGCAACTTCAGAGCTTAAACCTCACTTGAAGTATGTGAGGTTCCCTCCTTTTTCTCCCTTATTGTTTTCTTATTCCCTTTGAGCTTTCCTCTTCCATCTCTGAATGAGGGGATTCCTTCCCTTTATTCTGTAAATTTATACCTTCTGCTATTCCCAGCTCCCTTATTCTATGTAAATGTACCTTCTGCTATTCCCAGCTCCCTTATTTATGGAAATGTACCCTTTGCTATGCCCAGCTCCCTTATTCTATGGAAATGTCCCCTTTGCAGGTCTGTAGCCCTGTGCTTTTTCCATGGATCCCTTAATTCCTAACATTTCCTAAACCTGCCTATCTCACCTCTAAAAACTCCTTTCACTACTCTGCTGCCACTCTTCTTTCACATTTATCTTCATTTACAGTGTCCAATTTTAGCTCTCATGTCTTTCCTTCATATATTTTTACAGTGATCTCTTGTGGACTTGGGTCAATATTGTTTCCCTCTATAGTATTGATTTAAAAGAGTTATTAATAACTTTATTATTTTGCTTAAAATTTTTTCACATAATTATTTTTATCTTTAGTCATAAGCATTTTTATAAAATGTTTCTTACACTTTTCCAAGAGAGGGAATGCAAAATTCATAAATAAAAATATTAAATTATGGAATATCTCTCATGACCAAATGAAGATTTTGTGTAGCCAAGTTTAATGATCCATTTCAGTTTTAGCAGCAACATCAGTGATGTTCAGTGTTTTAAATGTTTTCTCTTACACAGTTTTATTCCTTCTTCTCACCGAGGTACTTCCATTAATAGTAAGCTGAGGAAGATGGCGAGTTGGTGCTTCTAGGGATTACCTCTTCCAGTATGAGTTAGATTATCTCCCTATCAAGGAATTAGAGATAAATACTGTACACTAACAAATGTTTAACATTCTTGAAAGTTTACTTAATTGCTCAATAGCACATAGACCCTTATTTTAAATTAACTTACATAATCAATTTCAAAGCATTATCAATTGTTAAAATTGTGTCCATTTCTATTTATTTTTACAGCTCTCTAGAAGCAATAGTGACTTGCTTCTATAAAAACCTGATTCAATTTAGCTTTTTCATGGTCATGAAGGCAAACCTAATTAAACACTTCAGAATGCCAACGTTTTCTCTGTGATGTGTCAAAGAAAAATTGCATAGAACTATTAAACTCAGACACTTGTGGACAAAATAAAAGCTTTGTTATTTACCAAATGAGGTTTAATTGTTATTCAACAATGACTAGCAGATATACTGCCTAAGCTTCCTTTTATTTCTCAACCAAGAGCTTTAAAAATATATGTGTGCTGACTCTTACGGAAACACAAAAACTGAGACATCTCTAGAGTAAATTATACTTGAACATTTTAATGCAAATCAATTATTTTGAATCCATTAGTACAATGTTTCCCACTTATCATATAGATAACAAAGAAGTACCATATTGGGGCCCTCTTGTAATTTTTTCTCTCCTACCAAAACATTAACTCACATTTAAAGAAACACATTTTAGAATAACTACTAACCCAGGAATGCAAAGAAAACAAACTACCTAATTAGAAAATATATTAGAATATGGCATTTCAGAGCACATTTATTATATTGAATTATTTTGTGTAACTTTTTTATCTGAAGAAAAAGCTGCACCTTTTATGCACTTTGATTTCCAAAACTGTCCCTTCACCTCTTTCATACAATGTATAGTGTAAAGAAAATAAATATTAATTTATAGTCAACAATGTAGGGTGCTCTATTGTGTCCTTTTTTCCATGACCATATTGAATGTATAAGTAATGAAAAAACAATAGGCAAAGATTTATAATTTATAATTTTAGAGCAAGAATTGCTGATATATGCCTTATTATATAGATATTAAGAAAGGACTAGATATACAATACAGTAATTTATATTCTTTAAGAAAAAAAGAGCAGTTAATTTTTAAGATTCACTTGACAATTAGAAGAAATGTCTGAGTTGTGGTCCAAGCTCTTCCCGTATATGTGTGACTTTGGGCTGTTTCCACTTTCTAGATCATCTCTTAAATCACATTTAATTGCAAATTTCATTATTCTCCAGAGGCTCAATATAACAATTCTAACAATGCTATTCATTCTGAGTGGGTTAATGAAACAAAATGTCATGCCTAAGTGATAATGTAAAAGCAACAATCAAATGCATTGATCTCTTCAATTTTCTACAAATGGAGAATCACAAAACCCTACTCATTCATTACATTCTCAAATCATGTCATTGACTTTCATGTGCTGTTAAAGAGATAACTAGAGGCATGGTGCACAAATTCGTGCACCAGTGGGGTGCCTTGGCCTGGCCTGAAGGATCAGACCGAAACTGGCTCTTCAACATCCCCCAAGGGATCCTGGATTGCAAGAGGGCAATGGCCAGGATGAAGGACCCCACTGGTGCACAATCGGCGCCAGGGAGGGACATGAGAGGCTGGCCAGCTGGGGAGGGACTGCGGGAGGGCTCCAGGGTGTGTCCGGCCCATCTCACTCAGTCCCAATCGGCTGGACCCCAGCAGCAAACTAACCTACCGGTCGGAGCTCTGCCCTCTGGTGGTCAGTGCACATCATAGTGACTGGTCAACCAGTCAACTGTTTGCCCCCTGGTGGTCAGTGCATGTCATAGGGAGAGGTTGAGCAGCCTTAGCATATCATTAGCATATTATGCTTTGATTGGTTGAACAGCCGACCAGTCAACCAGACACTTAGCATATTAGGCTTTTATTATATAGGATAGTTTACTAAAACAATTTGTCTCTGTCTGTAGTCTGGATCTGCTAGAAATCCTCTTTCCCTTTCTCTACTTTCAGAAATGCAATCCTACATTCAAAGGTGAAAAAATAGGAAAATATGACTCTTTTTGGATCACAGAAAACATGACATCAAAAGTAGAAATCGCACTTTTATATGAAATTGATTTCATTTAAGGGTTGTTATAGTGGATGAACCAAAGTTAAAATTTTGATCATTCAGATATTATATCATTGAAATCACCTTCTTGTTATTGGAGAGAGAAGGTAGAAGATGCACTTTTTTTTTTTACCGAGATTCTAAAACCTTCATTTTTCCTCTTTTTGCTTCTTGTTTTGCTACATAATTAAGAACAACTCACCATTCAGACTAATAATTTGACCCTGCACTACCATAAATGGAATATTCTGTGTATTAAATTTTCTTTCATTTATTATAAAAAATAAAAAGAAAAGAAAAACAAAGCAAAAAACATAATTACTTGCTATTGCATTATGGTCTTACTAATCCTACCTAATAAAATGGTAATATGTAAATTACCATCACTCCACTACGCCCACGATTGGGCCAGAGGGAGGTGCAGGGGGCGGGACTTGGGGTGGCCTGGGTAGCCGATTGGGCCGGCAGGACGCTGAGCTCGTGTCACCAATGGCAGCGCGAGCTCAGCGTCTGCACCATAGCTGTGCTGCAGAACAGAAGGGGCCTCTGGGGCAGCGAGCTCATGTCCCGCTGCGGACCATCAAAAGCAGGGAGCTGGGTGCCTGTCCGCTCAGGCACCAGGCCTTTCAGAAGCCTTCGCCTTGCCGGAGGCTTCTGAAAGGCCTGGTGCGCCAGCGGACAGGCACCCAGCTCCACCGCGATTGAAAGCAAAAGCGTGTAGGGGACGCTACACGTGCATGATTCAATCATGCACTGGGCCTCTAGTATAAATATAAACTTTTATGCCAAAGTTTGTGAAACATTTATACAGATAAGTCATAAAGAGTGGCTGTTGTGGGAAATAATGGTTAAAAACTAATTATTATTAATCTCTTCATATATATTTTCATTTCATAAGACCTCTCTGAGTTTTCCAGCCTAATGTTCAGCTTTCATCTCCCAAACTGTAAACAAAACAAACAAAACAAGACAAAACAAATTTTGGAGGTGGACATCATAATTTACTACCTCAATTTTAAAAACAAAAGTTTAAAAGTAAACTTGAAAGTAATCAGTTGAAAGTGTTTCTGACAGTTTTTTAAACTTACTGCAATCTCAGACCACCAATGCTGATCCCTTAGGAAGTCTCCTATGGGTTCCTTTTTTTTTTTCTTTTCACCATCATTATTATTAACCAAAAACAGTTATTCACGCCTAACATATTCTTGGCACTCCTTAGAGAATACAGAGATAAATACTGTGAGACATGTTTCCTAATGAAGAATGCTCACAATTAAAATTGAATATAGGAAGCAATACAATGATATATTATAGATTGTGAAATCCAATCAACAAATGATATGTTTAGCACTTAGTTATTTGGCATTTAGTATAGTTATTTGTATATGTGTTTTATATTTGTTCCCACTTAGATATTCCCTTGACAGTAAGGATTGCATCATTTATTGCCATGTGATCTTGAGAATGTTTTCATCTCTGTTTATATTTTGACAACTGCAAAATCAAAATAATAAGACAGTTACCTCATTGGGTAAAAGTGACAATAAAGTGACTACTTAGAACACAGACCAGAACTTAGAAGGGGCTAGTAGGAGTAATGGAAATATCGTTGTGTCTGTAAATCCAGAATCATGTATCAGGCCTTATACCTTACAGGTATTTCATACATTTTGTTGAATAAATAACCATAGACAGTTTAAAAGTAGAGAGGTATTAAAATGGTGTCAAGTGTGCTAAATTAGACTTATCTGGGTTTGAGCTTAAGTTCTATAAACTGAAGCTCAGTAACCCATAAAGAAGATTTGTTTGTTGTTTATATGGCTCCAGGGTGTGTCCGGCCCATCTCACTCAGTTTATAGAATCTTAGCTGCTTTTTTTAATCTTCAAAATGAGGAATATCTTAAAACCTACCGCACAGGTTTGGTGAAAATTTAGATAATTTTTTTAATTGCAAAAGGTTTGCATAATTTCTAATACAAAATGTGGTACCCAATAAATGGCAGGAAATATTATAATGGTTTTTATTAGATTTAACAAGAATTTGATCAAGTATAGTGAAGAAGAACCAATATGGTTCTGTTTATTTTTGTTATTGTTCTTTATTTTTCTTATGATTTGTGTTTTTTGCTTTATGTTTGTTTGTGGGTTTTTTTTAATGTAGCCTATGAATGGTGCTCTATTTTTGTTGCCAGGAGAGAGTCAGTGACACCTGGGCAAAACGGGGACGCATTGGAGATCCGTGAAGCAGTCTCTCCTGATGGGCCCTCTCCTGGTGGTCCCTTTCTTCTGCTTTAATAGCCCAGGTGCCCAGGTACTGGTAGGGCTCTGAATCCTGTCCCATCCTTGTCTATTTCTTTCCTCCCAACCCATCTACAACAGTTTGTTCTCTCTCTTCTTCAGCCAGGTGCATCTCAGGTAAATACATAGTTGGCCCTGCCTCTCATTTGCAAATATAGAAAAACAGAGAGCATTTTTTATTTTTTTCATTCTCAGGAACCCGAGCATATTTTGGTGGTATTCCTGGGTACAGGTTGGGGATGGACTGAACATGTCATTTTACATAAAATATTAAATGTATAATTATATATTTTAAAAATCAGTCCCCAAATGCATGAGTCTGATGGTCAAAATTTTAGGCTTGATGACGGAAAAAATGGATAATGTTTGAGGTAAACATTTTTAGGATTATAAATTCAGTTTTGTGAAATATAAACCAGGTTGGATTAGAAGTAAGCATCTAATTCATCTATCTAAAAGACAGTTCTATTACATAAAATATCTTTTAATTATTGTATGGGATCCCATGCTCTGTGACAATATCATCTCTACCAAGAATTCAGTTGTCTCCATGTAGCCAAGTAAAATACATTAGATACATTAATTAAATTGCTTTTCTCTGTGCAGAATGTCAGACCAATGTTATTAATGAAACAAAATGTCAGGCCTAAGTGATAATATTAATGTAAAAGCAACAATCAAATGCATTGATCTCTTCAATTTTATACAAATGGAGAATCACAAAACCCTACTCATTCATTACTCTGTGTCAGTTTCCTTCATTATGAAATTTATCATTAAATTCATGTTAAAGAAAAGCCACAGTTCATCTTAGGTGATGCATAATCCTACCCATTTCTGTTAGGTTACAAACTCTATTCCCTCCCCTCCCCATATAATGTAAGACCATCAGACATTGTCTCTTTTTAAAGGCATTTTCCCCCTTTTCTGATTACTTACATAATAGAAAAAATTTTGTTGCCCCGCTATGATGAAAAATTAATAAAAGTTCCCAAATAAGCTTTGCTACCTGAATGTGAGGATACTATAAAATGTGATTATTCTCCCAATACTTATACAATGCATGATTTCTTGATGCAATATGTCCCAGAGAATGTGTGCCTAGGAAATGTTTACTTGAGAAAACATTTCCTAAATTAGCATCATGTATACTGAGAGCACTGAATGGCAATTCCATTTAATTAACAAGAAGATATTTTTGAATTTAATGACCTATAGCATCATAAAATATTGACAAATATATCTCTAAACTTAAAGTATATTTACATATTATAATAGTATTTTTAAAAGCTATATAAATTATTGGTGCAGTTAAGAGATTATTCATAATACTAAAACATGCCCTAGCCAGTTTGGTTCAGTAGATAGGGTGTTGGCCCTCAGACTGAAAAGTCCCAGGTTTGATTCCGGTCAAGGGCATGAACCTCAGTTGTAGACTCGATCCCTGGCCCTGGCTAGGTGCATGCAGGAAGCAACCAATTAGTGTGTCTCTCTCACATGGATGTTTTCTCTCTTTGTGTCTCCCCCTCTCCCTTTCACTCTCTCTAGAAAATCAATGGAAAATATCCTCTGGTGAGGATTAACAACAACAACAACAAAGCTAAAATAAAAATACTAAAGCATTTAGAATTTAAAATATAAATTAAAGTTTGTTTTAGGTCACCCTCTGCCACCAAGAAGGTTGTACCTAACTATGCCAGATAGAGAACAAACAGTATTGAATTTCTAAGAATTCCAGAGAAAATTCATCCTAAGATTTAGCAATTCTTGCTATCAAGAAATTTATCAGTATATCTCACTTAAACCCCTGAAATATTATACTAGTATATACTTTATATATACATGTTATTTCTATTTTTTTTAATTCCCACTGCAGAATTACAGTGTATCTTTTTTATTGTTTCACTAGAGGCCCAGTGCACAAAATTCATGCATGGGTGGGGTCCCTAGGCCTGGCCAGCACTCAGGGCTGATCAGGTTCCCCGCTTCCCTACTTTCCCACCTCTTCCTCCTCCCCTCACTGCCCACAGTCGCCGCCACCCACCCCTGGTTCCCCATCCCAGCCTGGGGCTGGGCCCCGATCAGGCAATCAGGGCCTGCTAGCCAGGGGGAAGGACCATGAGGTTGGCCGGCAGGCCCCATTGGCAATCGGAGCCTGCAGGCTGGGGACAGCTCCCGTGTTGAGCGTCTGCCCCTCGTGGTCAGTATGCATCATAGCAACTGGTCGTTTTGGTCATTCCATCATAAAGGTCGCTTAGGCTTCTATATGTATAGATTGTTTCATTGAAATATACCTCATATAATTGAAGACATCTTTGAAATCAATCTACAGTTTTATTTTCCCAAATTGTTTTCCTTTTATGCCTTATCATTATACTATCCCAGAGCTCTGAATGTAAATACCAATTCCAAGGTCTCACACTAATAGCAAATGAATCTCAATTGTCATAAGAGGGGCTTAGAAGTCTAAATTTTTTAAAAGACTCCAAATCTATCTAATGATTTCACATGTTTGCCAACTTTTGCTAAGAAATCCTCAGTTAATGAAGTAATTTTTTAATAATAGCATAGAAAAATCTGTTTGCTCAAAATATTGAATAGAATAACATTGTAAAAAGAATAAATTTCAGGATGAAGTCATGCCAAATGCCTAAAGGAAAATAATCACCAAGAGTAGGTTTTACCATTAAATACTCTCAAGTAACCTATGAAGCTATAATTAAGGATTGAGACACTTCTATTTTTTATATATTTGGTTAATATATATTATTAAACTGCATATTTGATACAAAGATTTGATATTTTTTAAATGACAAAGAGAAGAAATAAGACTCACCTATAATTAAACTCTCAGAGACAATAATTGTTGGTATTTTGGTGTCTAGTTTCTACTTCTGTCAATACATGTGCACCTTTTTTTTTTACAAAAATTTGATATTTACATGTAATTTTATACATTTCTTTTTCACATAATGAACTATGTTGAAATTTTTCTTCATATTTTCCTATCATTAAATATTCCTTCAAGTGTGGATAAAAAGGCTGTGATACATGGAATACTATGCAGCTGTTAAAAACAAAGAATCTCTTACCCTTTGAGACAGCATGGAGGGACCTGGAGAGTATCATGCTAAGTGAAATAAGTCAGTCAGAGAAAGATGAGTATCACATGATCTCATTCATATGTGGAATCTAAGTAACAAAATGAATTGATGAACGGATTAGATTCAGAGACATGGAAGCATGAAGCAGAGTGAAAAATCTCAGAGGGAAGGCAGGGGAGGGTGGGTGCTTGGGAGGTAATCAACCAAAGACCTTGTATACATATATGCATAACCCATGGACACAGACAATAGCATGCTGAAGGCCTGGGGTTGGGGCAGGGGAGGGGGGAAAGCTAGAGGGGGTCAATGGGGGGAAAAAGGGACATATGTAATACTTTCAACAAGAAACAATTATTTGAAATAAATATATCCTATATAATAAAAGCCTAATATGCTAAGCGTCCGGTCGTCCAGTTGGTGGTTTAACCAATCAAAGCGTAATATGCTAATGATATGCTAAGGTTGCTCAACTGCTTGCTATGATGGGCACTCCCCACCAGGGGGCAGTTGACTGGTCAACCAGTCTCTATGATGTGCACTAACCACCAGGGGGTGAAGCTCTGACCAATAGGTTAGTTTGTTGCTGGAGTCCAGCAGATTGGGACTGAGCAAGACGGGCAGGACACACCCTGGAGCCCTAGTGTGGTCTCTCCCCAGATGGCCAACCTCCTGTGTTCCTCCCCAGTCCCAGTCATGCACAGTGGGGTCCCTCAACCTGGCCTGTGCCCTCTCACAATCCAGGACACCTTGGGGGATGTCGAAGAGCTGATTTCAGCCTGATAGCAGAACAACCAGTCCCTATGACAAGCACTGACCACCGGGGGGCAGATGCTCAATGCAGGAGCTGCTCCCTGGTGGTCAATGCTCTCCCACAGGAGGAGTGACACTCCGCCAGAAGACGAGCAGCGTGGCTGGCGGGCGCAGCGGCAATGGCAGAGCCTCACCCGCCTCCACAGCTGCACTAAGGATGTCCAGCTGACGGCTTAGGCCAGCTTACGGGGAGTGGGCGTAAGCTGTCAATAAGACATCCCCCAAGGGCTCCTGGACTGCGAGAGGGCACAGGCTGGACTGAGGGATCCTCCCTGAGTGCACGAATTTAATGCACCGGGCCTCTAGTATATTATATGTATATACTCCTTCAACTACCCAGCCAGTGTAACTCCATGGTTGAATGTCTACCTATAAAAACCAGGAAGTAAGGGTTAGATTCCCGGTCTGGGCACATGCCCAGATTGCAATCCCCAGTAGAGGGTGTGCAGGAGGCAACTGATAGATGATTCTCTCTCAACATTGATGTTCTTATCTCTCCCTCTCCCTTACTCTCTCTGAAATTAATAAAAAGCCTTTAAAAAAATCCTTCAACTTAAAATTTATTAGCTGCATGCTTTTGCTTATTTAGATGGTGAAAAATTCATTTAACAAATATCAAATCATCCCATATTTTTATTGTTTCTGTTGCTCATTCTTATAAATAATACTAGAGGCCTGGTGCACAAATTTGTGCACGGGTGGGGTCCGGCCGGCCCGCCCCCATAGTGCCAATCAGGCAGGGCTGGCCAGGGGGAGGGGCCTTGGGTGGTTGGCCTGCCAACCTGGTCCCCTGGTTGAACTCCTGCTCAAACTCCTGGTAGAGGAGATAATTTGCATATTAGACTTTTATTATATAGGATTTGGTAAATATCTTCATAGCTAGCTCTTTTATTTTAAATATATTTTATTGATTATTTACAGGGAGGAAGGGAGAGGGATAGAGAGCTAGAAACATCGATGAGGGAGAAACATCGACCAGCTGCCTCCTGCACATCCCCCACCGGGGATGTGCCCGCAACCTATGTACATGCCCCTGACTGGAATCGAACCCGGGACCCTCCAGTCCGCAGACCAACACTCTATCCACTGAGCCAAACTGGTTTTGGCTATAGCTAGCTCTTTTAATATATGCATACTTTTTCTATGCTATATTTCTTTTGAAATCTCCAATTCGCCCTGTAGGAACTTTACCCTAATTTATTCTCAACAGGTTCAAAGTACTCATTTTCCTATGTACCATTGCCAATACTTGGTTAAGATTTGTCTGACAATTTTTTCTCCTCTATAATTTAGAAGTTGGAATATCTGGAAAATACTGGAATGCATAAATAAATGTGAAACATTTATCATTTTCTGTGCTTCAGATCAGACTCAAAGGCAAGGGATTATCTATTTCTTTAAAAATCATTCTACCATTAAATTAAGAGAAAGTGATACATAAATGACCATATTATATAAGAATACCAATACATTCTGATTTATACTTGGTAAATTAACTTTAATCATTTATATACTCTTGGAAATTATTTCACTTTTTCAGGTTCAAAATTTATCAGTATAAATATCAACAAACTTTTATTCAATGTTTTAATCTGAGTATGTCAGATTTGTCACCTTTTTAATCTTATTATATCACTTTTTATATTTCTTTTAATGTGAAGTTCCTTTATTTCCTTTTTTATTGACATACTTTGCAGAGTTTTTCCATTATATCAACCTTAAAAAAATAGTGCTCACATTTACATATCAATTCTTCCAAAATTGTTACTGTCTTTGTGCTAAACATAATGGATTTTGCTTTTTACATTTTTACTTTTTCTTGGACATAGCAAGATCAATTCTCAGACAGTATTTGTTTAACAGCCAGACTCCTTTCTGTACCTTACTTAGGTTGTAGTTATATATCACACATATAAATAGTCTTTGGCTGTTGCAGTGTTCAGTGTAATAGGCATGTGCAAATAGGCATTCATAGGTTGCAATTGTCTTAGCAAAGTGGTCTCCTCTTTTCCCAGCATCTAGTTCTAATTGAATAGACCTAACTCATTATTAGAAAAATATCACTTCTCATCATGTACTCAACACAGGTTCTTTTTATCTCAGTTCCACATCATGCCTGCTTACATATGGGTTCTATTTTTTTAGGACCTCAATCTCCTTTCTGTTTTCTTACTATCTGTTTTCTAAGGTTTCCATTCTTTTCATAAACTTGGAAACATAGTTTGTGATGACATGAGATATAGGAAGAAGGCATGCCTAAGTGGCTGCCTCAAATAGCAACCCCTACATGTACTGATACTTACGTCTTATTCTGAGAGATTCATTCTCAAGGAGAACCACAAGAGAATAAAATCCTCATGACTTAAGTTATCTATTGAACATAAGGAGTTAAGTTCTCTCCTCTGAATCTAGATTGTTAGCAGCTCTGTACTGGTGTTGGTACAATTGAGAAAATACTAGTCACGCCTACCGCTTGTTGTGTTCCTTGGTTCAGGTAAGAAACCTTAAGAGCCTAGAGACCTTCTCAACCTTGTGCAGTTAATGTGGGGAACTGTGGTTTTAGAAAAGCAGTCCAGTTCTCCTGTTCTAGAAAGTCTGGTCATAAATCAGGTTTGGGGAGAAACACAAAGTGTCAGCTCACCTTTTGTTAAACTAATTTTCATAAAGTGAAGTCTGCTTATGCCATGAAGTTGTGCTTGCATGGGTGTGGGAAGCACGGCAATGAGAGCACAGAGGCCTTGTTATTCGTACACCGGGATGTTCAAGGACGTTCTGGCACGAGCCTAAATGGGATGTCAAAGGATTTTTAGCCTGAGAATCATAATCAGGCTACGGTACTGAGCAGGTGAAAGGTCACATGGTACACTCTGCCCTTCTGTAACTCAAACGATTGGCGTCACTGTTGGCAACTAGCCTTCTTTGTCTCTGGAGTAATATACAGGTTACTGGCCAGAGAGAGGCTAGAGAGAGCAACTGGGCAGAGCAGAAGAAGAGAGCTCAGAGAAGCAGAGGCAGTAGGCACAGAGAATGTAGCTCCTATGTGTGCAGGAGAGGCTAGAGAGCTGAGACGGAGCAGCTACTGTCATGATGTAAGACTAAGAGTTCATAAGGAGCTCAGATATAGATAGCTACCATGTTGGGAGAGTGAAGCTCAGAGGCAGTTACTATGTGAGGCTACAGAGACCAGCCAGTGTGTTGGGCAGGAGAGACAGTAGAAGCTGCTGAGCCAGAAAGCTTAGGTACCTCTACAGTGTGAGGCACTGAGTTTAAAGGCAGCGTAAGGCTGCTCAGATAATAGCTGTGAATACAGAGACTAATGCTGCTTTGTGAAAAAGATGTATCTGTTTACCAGCTGGTGTCTGCCTGCCTATATGGAATTGCTGTGAAGAATTGTCTTGTCTGATGACTATGTGACCACTGGCTTCTGCAATAAAGACTCATTTTTATACACCCACAACTTCTCCTGGCTTCTCCGGATGTTCTGCCACTGAGAATTGACCTTTGTCTCTGACACTGGGCACCGTTGACAGGATGGGAAACTGAGGCCTGAGGATCCGTGCGGATGTGCCGGTTGAACTAAGTTCCTAACAGTTAGTACAGTGGGCAGGGTTCGAGGAAGAATTTAGAACATATGAACTCAGAACGACTCAGAGCAGCAGTGCTGAGCAGTGCTCCTGTTGTCTCCTGCACGTACCTCAATAGGTTTTCCTGAATTGAACTATTTTTTTTTTAAATTGTCAGTGTCTATTCTTTCCAGATTCTGGTTTTGAGATTAATCATTATTTTATTTTTGCCATGGGCTGTGACTTCCATTTACATAACTTCTTATATATTATACAAAGAAGGATGGGAATTGAGTGCTCTTTTAATTTCTATCATTAATTCACGTTGCCCCCAAATAAGTAAGAGTTTATTACTTGAGATATTTGATTCATTATTTTACTGTTTTAATTAGATGGACAAATAAGCAAAATTAGTATCCAGTCTGTTGGTAACTTAAGCCTTATCATAATCAGTGAATATTTTTCTTAAGAACTTAATAAGTCATCTAATTTTTAATAGTTTTTAATAAATGCAGCTTTGACCTCTCTATCTTCTCTTGACATTTTTCTTAAAGCAATAGCTTTCCATCTTATAACTGAATTCTTTTCCTCCCTTACATGAAATTTTCTTCTATTTGTTTCTGACCACTTCATCTTTCTGAAGTCATTTTCAATCTATGTGGAGACATATTGAAGACACTATTTTTATATTCTGATTCCAAGATCCTGACTCTTGATTGAAGGTCTAAATCATAACAAGACAGAAAACATTATGTACTATAATTTTCTTGGCTCAGAATCACACCTTTTACATAACAGCTCTAGTATTGCTCCAAATATGTTAACGTGTCTTAAGTGAACATAATCAATATTTTGCTATCTTTTGTAATTCATCAAAATGGCAGAAATTTGCCAAAACCGGTTTGGCTCAGTGGATAGAGCGTCGGCCTGCGGACTGAGGGGTCCTGGGTTTGATTCCGGTCAAGGGCATGTACCTTGGTTGTGGGCACATCCCCAGTGGGGGGTGTGCAGGAGGCAGCTGATCGATGTTTCTCTCTCCTTGATGTTTCTAGCTCTCTGTCTCTCTCACTTCCTCTCTGTGGAAAATCAATAAAATATATTTTTAAAAAATGGCAGAAATTTAATATGCATTCAAAAGTCCACAGGCAATTCTGGTGCAAAACAGGATCTCACAAAAAGTGTGATACACAATTCAAAGTTAAGTTTATTCCTTTGTTACAAGTACCTGATTGCTAGAAATAGAGAGCCTTGATCATTATGCCATATTGAATAGTCAACAATATTTCATTCATCTTATGCAAATTTACCAAATAATAATGTTATGATTTATACATTTGATTGGAAAATGATCATTTTAATATTTTTCAAGGCAATCTTATCAAAAGCTATAGGATAAGCCACCAGCTGCATGCAACGTTCCATTTACACAGAGAAAGTCAGAAGTAGGTTTACAGTTGTCCATTTGGACAGTAGTGCAATAATAAATAAGTCATAATACAAGAATAAACTCTCACCCAGCCAATGTGGCTCAGTGGTTGAGTGCTTACCCATGAAACGGGAGGTCACAGTTTAATTCCAGGTCAGGGCACGTGCCTGAATTGCAAGCTCGATTCCCAGTGGGGGTCATGCAGGAGGCAGATGATCAATAATTCTTTCTCATCATAGATGTTCCTATCCCTCTCTCCCTCTCCCTTCCCTTCTCTGAAATCAATAAAAACATTTTTAAAAAAGAATAAATTGTTTCGAGTACTCACAACTGTAAACCTACTTTTTCCCCCCAACCCCCGTATATTAGTTGTATGTCAGTGTGTTTTGTATTTCTTCCATGGGAAATAATTGAACTAAGGCAGCACCTACTATGTAATAGCCATTTGGCATGATACTGGCTGCTAGGGATACAAAGATAGAAAATATATAGTTCTTGTCTTCAAAGAGTTCAAAGAGAAATGCTGTCAGGTATAAAGGAAGAGTCAATACATCCCCTGGGGAATCAGCCTTCCTGAATTTCTCACGTAGAGGGAGCACATCCTGCTCCATGTGACCCTTAACCCTGGCTGCTGGAATAAGAAGAGCCTATAGGGGACACCTTAACTCTTGCCAAGGAAGTAGACTCACATTAAGATTTAAAACAGAGTATGGTGTTAATTTGCTGAGTCAAATAAATTTTCTCTCTCGTGGAAGCAAGATGCAAAGACTAAGAGGCAGTGATGACCATAAGAGGCCATGAGGAAGCAGGATCTGGATGGTGGGGCTGCCCACATGGCTGACAGTTGCAAGATTATAAACAGGGATGGGAAAGGAAAGACATCAATGATCTCCTGACTCTAAATGTGTTGAATCTGTATGAGTTTCCTATTACTTCTTTAACAAATTACCACACACACTCAGTGGCTTACAGCAACATGTCTCATCTTACAGTTCTGAAAGATCCAAAATGCTGTCTCACTGGGCTAAAATCAAGGTGTCTACCCAGCTATGTTCCTCTCAGAGGCTCTAGAGGAGATTTCATTTGCTTGCCTTTTCCAGCTTCTTAAGATCACCCACGTTCCTTGGTTCAAGGCCTCTTCCACCATCCTCCAAGCCAGCACTATTGGGTCAAGTCCAACTTATGCCTCCATCTCTCTAGTGACATAAAATGTTGTCAAATAACACAAGAATGTAACTGATACTAATGTATCAAGAAGTGATGACAATACAATACAATAAGAACTGATAAAGGCGTATTTATAAGGTACAGTAAAGTAAATATCATATATCAATTTTATATATACATTAACTCATTTATTTGACTTTTTATGTGTTATGCACTATCCCAAATGCTTTAAACAATTTCTTGACTCTTAATGATAAATATGGAGATGGCAAAATTACTGTTAATGTATTTTTCTTGCTTCTTTGCTTGCTTTCTTCTGCCCTCTACACCCTCCGCGCCCCCCCCCAAAAAAAAAAAAAGATTACTTTGAGCCAGGTAATATGATAGAGATATTAGGGACAGAGCAATATATAATGATGCCCTTGATTCTTTATATTCTCAGAGAGTTTATCATCTGTACAAGAAGCCAGACAATTAGATAAGTCCTTATAAAAACCTGGGAAGAAATGATTAAGAGTAGACCAAATTCATATGGAAGCCCATAACTATAGACCATAACCAGATTAAGGTTAAAGGCCTTTTAGGAATGCCAAATGAAATATTAAGAATAAATAAATTATGCCCTGGCTGGTTTGGCTCAGTGGGTAGAGTGTCAGCCTTCGGACTAAAGGGTCCTGGGTTCAATTCCAGTCAAGGGCACATGCCTGGGTTGCGGGCTCCATCCCAGTGTGGGGCCTGCAGAAGACAGCCAATCAATGATTCTCTCTTATCAATGATGTTCCTCTCTCTTCTCTCTCTCTCTCTCTCTCTCTCTCTCTCTCTCTCTCTCTCTCTCTCTCTCTCCCCCCCCTTCCTCTCTGAAAAATTAAATAAAATAAAAAAAAGAATAAATAAATTATTCAAACAAATAAATGAAGGACATAGTATGCTGGCCCAGGAACCAGAATTCCAATCCATCCAAGTGTCTTTCTAGAGCTGGTGTACATCACCCATGTTCATGAAGTCAGAGCATCCAACAAGCAGCCATTGTAGGCATCAATAATATGGCTCTGAAGCAACAATTTTCTAGCAAGTGCTTTTCTCCCTTCATATAAAAAAATTAAAGCAAATACTTTACATGCTAATCAGAAAGATATTTCCTTTGCCATTGTTATCGAAGAGACATGACCAGAGTTATTATACACACACACACACACACACACACACACACACACACACACACACAAAACAGCATCACCTTCTGCATTAGTAGTATCACCCCTGAGTTTCTATAGTGACTATTAGTTTATTTTCATGTGCTTCCTTCAGTTCATTAACTGAAGAAAATTTTTCATTTTTATGGTTGTTATCTATGTTTAGAATAACATTATAACAACTATTTTAAAATTATTTGCTTTTGCCAATATATTTTTGAGGAAGATATTGTCTTTTCCAAGTTATTTTAATTAAAATATATTCCGTCTATCAATTTATTTTGAAAACATCAAAGACAGAATTACACACAGAAAGTTCAGCTGTTGTTTTATGAGACCATTTTGCTAAGACATGTAAAAAGTTTTGCCAGGTCAAATTTGTAATAAATTAATTTGAAATCATATAATATACTTTTATTATGTTGGATAATATTTATATGGAATTAAACTTAAAAATTAGAAAATTTTAATAAAAGCAATGCTCTAGAAACAAAAATATTGTTTTATTAATTATAGTTTTCAGAAGATAATTAGCTTTATGAATAATTTTTGTAATATAGTCATTCAAGTAGTTAAAACATGACTTTTGGAACAGAGAATACTAATATTTATAGAAACTAAAGATTAAGCAGAAGTTATATTGTACAAAAATATCATACCAATGACCTTTTTGATATTTTAGTCTCATTATACACTGCAATAAATCAGAAAGCAATAAATTAAGTCTGATGTGATTATGGATCAAAAATAAGGCAAACACATACTTGGAATTGCAATTTATACATTTCCAAAACCAGGTTTCACAGAAAAATCTGACTTCAGTAGACTGAAATTTCCAAGTAGTTACCAAAAGCCAGAGAATTCAAGGGTGAGGTTTGCTAATAATTCTAAGTTTCCATTATTTTTCTGAAATACATAAGAATGGAAGAATTAGAATGTAACTAGTACTGAAGGGGTACTATTAGATGTTCTTGGAATAAAAAATATGTTTGCTTAAAATTTTATAGGTTTTTGACATATATACTATAGGTTGAATAAATAACCTCCTCTATGTGTGTGTTTGTAATTATGTAGGAAGAGAGAGGATTGAGAGACAGTTAAATGGAGAGAGTGGGGAGAGATATTAAGAAGAAAAATAATCAACAAAAGCTAGGTCAACTGTTAGTAATCCAAACACTAATTATTTTCAGCAATTGTGAACACTCTCTTCTGATTGCATTTGATTGCCCTGACATTTTCTCTGAAATGTCTACCCCTTGATTTATGTAATGTATATTCAAATTCTTAATTGGGAGTTAATCCGAGAATTTAGCGGTTCCCTGTTTGTTTTTTCCTGAAACTTGTGGGGTGTTTTAGTTGTTACTGTAATTGTGAGCAGGGCTCTTCTTTGATGGATGGAAATCAGGACTGCTGTGCATAACAAAGTATTTATCAATGTCTCACGTGTATTTCAAATGGCCTCTCAACCATCCACTCACACAAGAAGTCTGTCTGATTTAGCTGAGGCTAGACTCTAGCTCTGTTCCACAGATAAACACCAAGTACTTCTTACAGCGTTTTAATGCACAATGGATTTTCCAGAGTCACAGTGCTCAGTATCCTGTCTGGGAAACTACCTGAGCAGTGGCAATGCTCTCACTGTTTGTGTCTAGAGCACAACACCCTGGCATCCACTCTTTGGCAGTTGTTTCCATACTGTGGTTCTGCTTTGGAGTAGGACTTGCCATATTTTGGTTTTCTAGTCTAGGCACATGCGAGAATTTACTTGGTGAAAGATACTATTTTATTAGAAGGTGTTCTTTTTTTTTTTACATTTCACAGTTAATATTTGATAGGCATTTATTTTACTACTAGTGGCCCGATGCACGAATGAAGATTCGTGCAAGAATGGGCCTTTGTTCCCCTGGCTGCTGGCACCTCTTTGCTCTGGCCAGAGCAGCCTTTCCATTCCGGCCCGGAGCTGCCTTTCTGCCTTCCCATGCTGCCCAGAGGCCCGAGCGGCTGAGGTGGTGCGGAACGCCGCATCATCGCCATGGCACCAACACAAGTGTCCTGCCCTGTCCCCGGCAGCTCAGAGCCTGTGTATGCAAATTAACCTGCCATCTTTGTTGGGTTAATTTGCATACTCACTTCTGATTGGCTGGTGGGCATTGCGAAGGTACAGTCAACTAGCATGTTACTCTTTTATTAGGTAGATGAATGTGTAGCTTTGTTATTTGTTTCCTATGTGTAGCTTTGTTATTTGTTTCCTATGAATTTCATTTCAGGGTGGGGATTTTTTTAAATGTTATAAAAGAGACATTAGGTCCCTTGGGTCAAAGACATGACTATAATTACATAAGTAGAAAAAAGCCTTTGTTTGCTTACAAAAAAACTAATAGGCTCCATAATATTAAAGGTATAATATAGTTAAATTATTCCATTGGTTCTGTTATTGCTGTCTGAGTCTCCACCTGTTGCTGGTGGAAGTGGGCTTCTTGGGATGCCGTGGAAACAATAATTTTCCGAGAACCTCCACAGGAGGATGAGGCATTGTGGAAAGCTTTATTTCTGTGGAATTAAAACACTGAGTTTCCAAGGTCCTTTCTCCCTCTTTCCCACCAAGGAAAAAATCCCATTTGTCTTTAGCAGGGCTAAGGTCAAAGCCAGTGCCCAGAGTTTCTGCTCCATATTTGCACAGTCCAGTCCAGCATCTGGCTAGGTTAGCTTGTGTCCCCAGCTGTAGTCCCTACTTTTTCCAGTTGGCCATGTGCCATGTAGATTCTAGGGCCACATGGCTGGGGAGGGAGCACAGGCTAATGTAAGGAAGCAGGAGCAAAGCAAGGGGAACAAGAGAGAGATACTTTTTGTTTGGGGATTATGTATTCTCAAATTTTTGAGGGCTAGGCATTGGGATATACCCTCCTAGCCAATGATCTTTGTTCCCAGGTTAGGCTGAATGGAAAGCACCTTCCCTACATTACCCCAAACTACATCACTGCACATACATTCATCTTCCCCTTTGTTGGACCTCTTCCCCCAGTAATATGCAGGTAATGGGCTGATGGTTCCCTGGGGAATGTTAAGTAGCAGCTTCCTGGTGAAGCTGCCCAGATTACCATACTTATAATGTCTGGCCTTCCCTTTGCTTTCTTGGCCAGCTATGACTGTAAGAGTCTAAAGAAAGGATTTCAACATTACATTTAATAAACATGCTTTCATAAAACTCTTTAATGGCATTTTGTAATTAGTCACTCTGCTTCATTTTATTTTTAAAATATATTTCTATTGATTTCAGAGAGGAAGAGAGCTCATTTTTTTTTAACCTTCGAAAAGTGAAATACAATGTTATGTAAATTTCATATGATTTTGTGTTAATGCTTATTCTGATTTATTTTCAGAGGATAGAGTTGTGGAAGGATAAAATAAAAAGATTATACGTTTGTTTCACTCCTGCGTAAAACTTTTACACATGAATTTGTTATAATACTGTGGCTCCCAGTATGATGACATGGAAAAAGGAGCAGATATTTTCTTTGAAAATCATTGTTAAAAGTTGCTTATTTTTTCTTTTTAAAAAATAATCCACATTAAAATGCCTCTTCCATAGAATCTTCCAAAAATGTGTTAAAATGTCTCATTTTCTGTGCACTGCACAATGGTAGCTTCCTACTTGTTCCTGTAGTACTTTCCTTACTTGTGCAATCTTGCATGGAATGACATGTTATCCCAGCACCAGTCACTGGGCATACAGGAATAGGAAAACACAAACAAAAACAAAAAAAAACATCTGCAATATTCTAATGGAGTGACACAGACAAATTCTAAGCATGATAAATAAATGAATGAATGAATAAATAAATAAATTAATTAATTAATAGTAGTATAAAGAATATAAAAACATGTTAAGTGCTATAAAAAATATAGAGGGTGGAGGAAAAGGGAAAACTAAAGAATTAAAGAGAATGGGTGAAGTGTACTACTAATTGGGGTGGTCATGGTAGTGTCTCCTGCAAGATGATATTGAAGTGAAGCTTGGAAGAAGGCAGAACATGAAGCAAGGAGATATCTGGGAGGAGGGTATCTCAGGCTGAGAGAATAGGGTTAGAAAGCATTGGGTCTGCAGTATGTCTGGTGTATTCTAGGGGCCAGCATGTGGTTGGATTGAGGAAGGTGGAGAGTGATGTATTTGGTAAAGGGGTGTAGGGCCACATGTAGAATCACATAGGCCCTTGTAATGGCAGGTTTTACTCCGAGAGAATGGGGAGAACTGGAGGATTTTCTGCAGTGCAGTGCTGTCATCTGACATGTTTTGACAGAATCCTGTGGCTGCTTTCTTTAGAATCAACAAAATAGGCAAGAGTGATCCTAGATATATATATTAGGAAACTGTTACATAATTCAGCAAGTGATGATGGTGACTGGAGCAATGAGTAGATTGTGAGAAATGGTGATAGTTACACATTTTATACCTATTTCTGTTGCTATTATTTTTCTTTACCAGTTTCCCCTGTCATACAATACCAACAGAATCTTGAAAGATTGGGTTCATTCATCTTTTGAGTTACATTGTATACCACAGTGTCTGCCTCAATCAATGGGTATGCCCAATCAATACTTATTAAAGTGAAGTGATTATTTATAAATAAACACTGATACAAAATTTTGCACAATAACTGAAATTCTGTGTTTAGTTGTGAAACAGTTTGTTCTATTTTTATGCACTCTAAATACAAATCTATATTTAGTAAAAAAGGAACTCTTTTAATCTGTGAAGGCCAGAAATAAAATTCAAATATTGAAGTTCCCACTTTGTCAGAAATTTCCTATAACACTGCTGGAGCCGAAACCGGTTTGGCTCAGTGGATAGAGCGTCGGCCTGTGGACTCAAGGGTCCCAGGTTCGATTCCGGTCAAGAGCATGTACCTTGGTTGCGGGCACATCCCCAGTATGGGGTGTGCAGGAGGCAGCTGATCGATGTTTCTCTCTCATTGATGTTTCTAACTCTCTATCCCTCTCTCTTCATCTCTGTAAAAAATCAATAAAATATATTTAAAAAAACAACAACAAAAAACACTGCTGGAATAATAGGATCAGTAATGCATAATAGTCACTCTAGGTCTCACAATAAATTCATTGAAGTCCTAGAAGCAGAATGTCTCATTTCTTTGCAATACACCTTTCCCTACCCACTTCCTTACCCAGTTATAAAACAGATTGCAATGTAAAATAGTTTACCTTCCAAGCAAGAGCTATTTTACATTACATTTTTAAAATATTTCTCATAGGTGAAAACTTGCATTAGAATTAACATCACAAAGATTCACATTAAACTATGTAAATATTTAGAACACGGAATAAGTGTATTAAATTCCTACTTGAATTATTTTATTTGATTGAAAAATATAACCAGTAGAATTGAAACTCAGAAAATTACAAAGTATACCATCAGGTGAGTATAAAATCATAACAACCCCCACAAATATACCCATACACACAAATATCCACATATACCAAAGAGCACACAACAAACCCAAGGACTTTGGAAAACAAGCAAGCAATGGAACTCATGTTTCTGTTTGGATACTCCCTTTTCTTTTTTCAGAGTATTTTCAAAAGCAGTAGTTGCTTTACACCTCTTGATAATCATGTGAAGTAAGAAATGCATCAATAATTCTACAATAAGAATTATAGAATTTAATGCAGGCCTTAGACATTTTGTTTTTGTCAATACTTTCATTCCTTTACAAATTGATTTTTTAAAGAAACAGCAAATAATAAATGTTAATGAAATTATTTTACAGTGTACCTTTCATATCTCGTGCAGAAATAGTAAGTTCAGTACTTAGTACCATAAGCTCACACCTTCTAACACTACCTCGATTCAGCAGAAAGGAGAGATCTCCTCCTAAGAGAGAGAGAAAGGGAGAATCTGAAGGCTTTGTCATCCTTGGAAACTGTTATTGTTTCATCTATATATTTTTTAATTCTCAACTGAGGATATGTTTTTTTACTGGGTTTTTTGTTTGTTTGTTTGTTTGTTTTTAGAGAAAGAGAAGAAGGGGGACAGAGGGGAGACAGAGAGGGAGAGAAAAAGAGAAAAACATCCATTGGTTGCCTCCCATACATACCCTGACCAGGGATCAAATCCACAACCTAGGTATGTGCTCTGAACCCACGACCTTTTGGTGTACAGGATGACACTCCCAAACTGAGCCACTGCCAGGGCTACAATTTTATTTTTTATAATGTTTAGTATACAAACAAATATTTAGTTTATAATTCTTTTATTTAGACTTATTCAAACATTTATTTGTTATTAAGCACTGTAGATGAATATGAGCAAATCAAAGTTTTAACCAGACAAAAAGTTATGATATTCTCTAACACTCTGAAATAATATTTCTGGACATACTCTTCTGATTATATAGAGATGTGTGAATTTAAGGAAAATAATAAATGTAACAACAAAAGCCACGCCAAACAGAGCAATAATTTATCCACTAAAATATGCTAATTATGAGCTCATTATCTTTTATCCATATTTTGCAAATTAAACAAAAGGTTATTAGAGGGGGAAATGCTGTGAATACTGTAGAATTTGAGAATTATAATTGTCTTTAAATATTCTTCTGTGGAAGACCTAACAATTAATAATATTATTTCAATCAAAAAGATATTTTAGAAAGTATAGATAACTTCTCACTTAATCTAGTTTTTTGTTGTTGTTAGTTTAATAAAGAACTTTCTTTTTTGTACTCATTTAATGAGTACTTTTGAAAATCCTGTGCCTTTTCATTCTTTAGGAAAAATAAATCCATGTGATATCTAAATCCCAGAAACAATATATCACATTGATAACTTTGCTAAACATTTTTACATGGAGAAATCACCAGGTGGTCCTTATGTAATTTGTATGATGATATGTTTGAAGGTAAAGTTGATGTTACTTCATTTCAATACAAAGGCTTTTCTTTGTTCCTGTCTTTTAAGCTGCTCCTTCGCTGCTGAAGGCAGCTCTACACAAATCACAGAAGTTGAAACTACAGTTAGGATAAAGCCTTGTCAGGACCCCAGTGAGAAAGCACATCACCGGGCTCCTAAGGATGCTAATGGGAGCTGCCAGGAGCCGTCTCTCTAGAGTAACGCTGGCACAAAGTAGAGAGCCGGGAATAATGACACAGTCAGAGAGCTGACAAAGGAAAATAAATGCATTATGTATACGGATATAAGAAAAGGAACAGTGCAACTTCAAAGGAAGATGTATTTAAACTTAACCATCAAGCAAGCCTATCAGTAACACTTTGAAGTGTTAATGTGGGCAAGACCTATGTCCCCAGCAGATCAGCCTATCTTAGCATGGCTGTTCATTAGAACCTGAAATGATGGTCACAGGCGCTGAGTAGGAACACTTCATGCAACTCAGACATGGAGTGACGGATCCCGGACAATGAGATTTGGTTTCCCTTCAGCATGCAATCTTCTAACACTTTTAACAGTTCCCTTGATCAGTGCAATTCTATATAGAATTTGAAGAAACTGACAAAAGCAATTATTCTTTTTATGTAGCAAATGTTCTCATTTTCTTCTCTGCTTATGCCACGTTGAGCATGAGTGGTTCTTGGGGGATTTTATAGCAGTTATCTTTTAAACACCTGGAAGAAAACTTAGAACAAATGCTACTTAAATGCTTATTTATTTCAATTATTTATTTTATTATTATTTCTCTTTGGAATTGGGCATGTGGGTGACTCCTGACCAAGACATTATGGGTAGAGCCAGAATTTTGCTTCAACCCCAGTTACACATGATTGAAACTAAGCAGAAAGGTTGATTGATTTACTCAGGGTGATAAAGAAAAACCCTAAACACTAGTGTTTCAACCTCAAGAGGCTGAGTCTCTGATCTATGGCCCGGTCAGTTAAATCTCAGACTGAAAATAATATATTATCTGCTAGTATTGGGATGCAAAGTCAGTACAAGGTCATAATTCACTTATCACATGATTTTATTTACACTTGAGACCTCTATATGAAGAAAAGTAATGTGTCTTGTCCACAGTGGTCTGCATTGCTAAGTACATTTTATTTTCAGAAAAATACCAGGTTCTCATGATCAGAAATCAGCTTTCCAGTTTTCCCAACAGATTAAAGCTTAGGTTATAGAAATGAACATTTTTGTACATTGATCTGTTGGTCTGACTACATCTTACCAAGAAAAATCACCTCTGAAAATGAGGGGATTCTTTATTTTTGACACAGTCTTTAACTTCTCTCTTGAAATTTGTGGCTTTGGTGACAAAGACATCCATGTTTTCATAACTCAGCACAGGCATCCCTTCATTTTACAGAGCCCAACACATGCCATTAGAAAGTGCAAACTTCCATCATACCAGTATGAGCTAGACTTATAAACGTGATTTTGAAATTAATGAAAATCCTCTCCAGGCTACCAAGTCTCCTGGGAGGACTCGAGAGGCAAGCAGAGGATGACAATTGGACATTTATCAGCCTTACCTACTATTTACTCCTCGTTTTTGTGTGACCGTGGGAACACCAATCACAGAATTCATTTTAGTGGTTTTTCGTTGACTGGGATAGAAGAGTGAAAAAGTAATATAATAAGATAAGTAATAAAAATTAGGGAAACTTCTTTGATGTTAATGTCATAATGGATATTGTAAGTATAGTAGATTCTTAACATAAAACTGAACAGAAGCAAATTATGGAGCATTATATAAATGTACTAAACATATCACAACTTTATTTAAAGGTGGAAAAACTTTATTCTTAAATCAATTATCATTGTTTAGATAAGGTACTGTGGCAAATTCAGTTAATGTGATCAGATTAAGTTTAAAAATATAAGTTGCACTTGTATTTGATATTTGATTAGTCTCTTGCAAATGATGTTTCCCTAGAGTTCATTTACAATTAATAACCAAGATTTAGACAGCAATAGCTCACTAGAGTATTACAATAATATAGCTTGACATCTTATTTCAGGTAATATTAGTATAATGAGTTATATACAATTTTACACAGTTATAAAGGAGTGAGAGTGAGACAACATGCTACCTATAAAATATGCTAAATATTGAAAGTTAGTGACTAAAATATTGGTTTTCATTAAGAATACTAGAGGCCTGGTGCACAAAATTCGTGCACTGTGGGGGGGTGTCCCTCAGCCCAACCTGCACCCTCTCCAATCTGGGACCCCTCAGGGGATGTCCAACTGCCTGTTTAGGCCTGATCCCTGTAGGCCTAAACAGGCAGTCGGACATCCCTTTCACAATCCGGGACTGCTGGCTCCCAACTGCTCGCCTGCCTGCCTTATTTCCCCTAACCACTTCTGCCTGACAGCCTGATCACCCCCTAACCACTCCCCTGCCAGCCTGATCAACACCTAACTGCTCCCCTGCTGTCCCAATCGTCCCCAACTGCCCTCTGCTGACAGCCCGGTCACCCCTAAATGCCCTCCCCTGCATATTCCCTCTTTATTAGATAAGGTTTTTTCTTTAACATATTGGACAGCCCTAACTGGTTTGGCTCAGTGGATGGAGCATCAGCCTGCAGACTCAAGGGTCCCAGGTTCGATTCCGGTCAAGGGCATGTACCTTGGTTGGGGGCACATACCCAGTGGGGAGTGTGCAGGAGGCAGCTGATCGATGTTTCTCTCTCATAGATGTTTCTAGCTCTCTATCCCTTTCCCTTCCTCCCTGTAAAAAATCAATAAAATAAATAAAAAAAAACATATTGGACAGTGTACCTGCCGTGGTCTTCACAAACCAGTAAAAATGTAAACCCAAACTAAAAGTGTCATAAAATAAACTCCTTAAACCGGAATTTCATGAGACCTTGGAAAGGTGATATCATGTGGTTGTTTCTTCCTTTTTTCCTTCTCTTTCTTTTTCTTGATGTTTCATCTTTTGTCCTTTCTTTTCTCCTTTTATTCCTTTTCTGTCCTCTCTTTCTCTTAACTTTTCCATTGGTAGAATTCTCAGTACTTGAATCTGTCTTGCTTCCAGAAGATGAAGAAGAGGGAAACAAACGGTCATCTGAAGAAAAAGATTATCTATGTTGGGATCGGTGGTGTTTCTGGTTTTGCTCTTTTCCCAGTTTGTTTGTCATTTCTGCCGGCCCTGGCATCTTCAGGACTTGTGCGTGGGCACTTCTTATTCATGTCTACAAAACCTCCCTGCCTTGGTGAAAACTGTAGGGGAAAAGGCCTTCCTGGGTGGGCTCAAGCCCTGCCCGAGGTGCTGAGGAACCAGGGCAGGGAGCACCTGCCACCGTTGCTACAGAACCAACCTCGGACCACAGGGTACTCTCTAGTAATGTAACTGCAATGTTGCCATTTGCCTTCAGAAATTATTTGTAAGTTACTTCCAATGTGAAAACCTACCTCAGCCATTTCCTTTGTGGTTTATAAAGATTTTAAACAAAACCCATTTACCTCCCTAACCTGGTCAGAAGTTTCTACCCAATGAGAGAGGTTTGCTGGGCAGCGTCACCCAGATACCCCCCCCCCCCCCATCTCCAATCACTCGGCTCGGGGAAAGGGAAGTTCCAAGGCAGACTCCCCTAGACTGCCAGTGGGGCAGGATCACTCGCCCAGTTGCAGGCGCTTCTGAGGCTGAGACCATGAGGCTATAGGTGTGTGTGTGGGGGATCACTCCATGGGGGCATTGGTGCTTTCGACGCTGATACCCCGGGCTGCCACTGGGTGGGGATCGCTCTGTGGGGGTGCAGGCGCCACCCAGGTTGACACCCCAGGCTGCTGCTGGGAGGGTATCACTCCGTGGGGGTGCGGGCGCTGTCCAGGTGGAGACCCGAGGCTGCAGGTGTGTGTGTGTGTGGGATCACTTTGTGGGGAGTAAATTTGTTTACGTTTTTTATAAAGGGTCAGGAGGGCCTCTGGGCAGCATTCCACCAGGCCTCTTACGCAGCCGGCTCTCAGTGGCAGCCCTCCCTGGGACTGGGGAACTCCGGCGGGCCTGAGAGGACTGGGAGCCACCATCTTATGGCTATGGGCACTGCCATTTTGTCACGGAGTGATGGTTAATTTGCATATTCCTCTTTTATTAGATAGGATAATTTATACATTAATACTATAATGCCACATGCTCATTATGGAATAAGAGGAAAAATAAAAAGGACTATGAAAAGAGAGAATGATCACATATTCTAACTCTTTAATGATTTCCAGAGTGATCTTTCTGGTGTATATCTACTCAGACTTTTCTTACATGCACATGTTGAGTTTTTTTCATCATTTTGATAATAAGAGATATAACTTTGTCTTGCTATTTTGCACTCATTAGTATCAAACTTTTCAGAATTAGCAGATGACAACCTGTATGTTATTTTGAGAATAAGGCATAAGCCATATATAAACAATTTAGGATATGTCATAAAGGAATTACTCACATTTAAAAAAAAGAGATCCTAAATTTAGATTCAAAAACAAGACTATAAGCTCTTGCAAAATTGCAGCATGAGAAATGACATCAACCTTGTCTCTTCCAAATGTTAATGATATTACAAGCAATGTGAATGGTTTCTCTATTTCTTTGAGGGGATCACTGAGAGCTGAACTTTGCAATCCAGCAGACATGCCAGTGTTCCCTTGGCAGAGCAGAGTATCCTTAAAGGGGAGCTTTGTCCTGGAACACAAGCAGAGACAAATCCTGAGTTAGTTTGGGGTGTGAAGTGGCCTGGGTGTCATTTGGATTTTCTTTATGTTAGACATTCACCCAAATCAATGAAATACCCTACATTGTCTCTTAGATGTGTCTTGTCTGCCATGTAAAGTGGAGAGAGATCATAGACCTTGGTAGGCTCAGAGATGTGCCATTTTCAATAGAGTTTTAAAGAGAGAAAGTTCCATAGCAACCTTCTTTCTCTGGGAATGCCATCCATAAATGGGATGGGTGAGTCACAAAAGTGATAAGTGTGTTTTTCACTCTAGTTCCATACTGCAATCAAACTCTTCCCATTGCTGACCTCAGCTCCCTACCACTACCAGGACCACTACTCTGGACTTATTCCTTTTCTTTTTCTTCCATTCATTTCTTCCTTCTACTACTACCTTTTCCATTGAGCCCTAAGCTCATTGTCCCCATTTGTTCCTCACTCCTCCCATATAGTGTTCTGAATGACAGAAGTGTTAATCCCAACTTTTTGTCAGCTGGCTTTTAGAAGGTTTAGCTAATAACAGTCAATGAATAGAGATTAGAGGGTAAAAGCAAGGGAGAAGCCAGGCTACTATTCTCTCTCCTTCTTTTCTTAGGTGGTGTTTCTGGCAATGCCTACGTATCCATGGCTCTAACACTGATGGAGTAAGTTTGCCGTGTTTGAATTTCTGCCTGATGACCCCTTGGCAAGGTTCGTGGGCTCTGGTTTCATTGCCTCCTGGATCCCCCTTCCATCAGGCTAAATGTAGTTCTGATAACCTGCAACTGGTGATCTATGGGTTGCCTCATTAGCCCCTAATCATCTTGTCAGCTTCTTCTATCACTTCAGTTACCAACTTCCTACGTTAAATTATTCAGAGAGGTATTGCTTTCCTGGTTTGACACTGATTGTTATAGTACTTTTTCAGCAGTGGTCTCAGAAAAATGCCTCTCATGATGGGATTCCAATGCTGAGCTTATCATCTATTTAAATATGAACACAGATGGCAAATGGGTTAATGGTAATGTGTGGCGTGCAGTGACATGATTTTTACCTGAATCATCATCTATAGTGGCTTAAGATGAAGGGCTGATAAACGTCAAGCCTTTGGAAAATCAAGTAGTAAGGATAATGACAAGTACAGAAGGGTACTGCCTACTTCTAAAGGTGAAGAAGAGCTGACAAAAAAAATAGTACATTCATGTCTATAGATTCTCAGTTAAAATCAGGCTTGGGTTATTAGAAAACTCCTGTGATAAACATAAAAGAATTTATCATCTCACAGAGCTGCAGGAAAGACATGACTGAGCATTAGGACAAAAATTGAATGTGCAGAAGCATAAATAAAACAACGCTGACCCCACAACATTATCGGTCCCATATGTTAAAGTCAGGTCATTATTGCTTAAGTATCAGACATTTATGAAGAAGTAGCGGGACTCTGAGATTTGGGATGGGGACAGTGTGTGTACTTGGACAAAGCTGAGAAGCTTGAACCACAGAATTTTCCTCGTTCTTCTTGCCAATAGGATAAGCAATAACTTCACTGTCAGAAAATAGCCTCCCCTCAAATAGAGGATACTAAAATATGTCACATGACACAGCTTATTCAAAACAACCAACCCCATAATCTCTAACTGCCTCCAAGCCAATAACTTAGTGATTCCCCAAGATTCCCCAGGAAGAGAACCACTCGGTTTCCTCCAGGAGGACTTGATATATACAGCAAAGGAATCCCAAAATATTGTTAATTAATTTTTATGGTAAATCATGTTAATAGAATCATATAGACTCCCAAGAGGGAAAATATTTAATTCTGGATGAAGCCACATGTTCTGAAATGTTGCATTGAATTTCATTCTGAATTTAAGTGCTAGTTAGAGAAGCTGGGTTGCTCAGTTGGCTATTGAATTCTGGATTCAATAGTTTATGTTAATGAGGTTAAAAAAAATGTGGAACCTTCCCTGGCATAATGTAGAGGAAGGTATTCAGGTCTTAGGGAGATAGCCATGCTGGAGCGGGTTTGATAAGTGCAATTCTCTCACTCTCCAACAACAATGTATCCTGTGAGTGCCCAGAAGACATTTCCTTTACAAAGGAATTCATAAATGCACTTGTGAGAATACCAGCATTTCTAAATAGCTCAGTGGTGCCTGTTATCCCTAGGCTAGGCATAAAAGAGAAATTGGGTTGCAATAGAATTGAGGCTCTTGACTTCAATGGGAATAATGGGATCCTAAAGAGTGGAAGAGGAACATTGAAGTGTCCCAGACAATGTGAACCAATTACTATAACAGCAGCAAGGCTGGAGTGGTAATCAGAATGTTTTGACACATAGTTTTGTAGGGGTAACCGAACTTGACATCTTTAAGAATAAAACAGATGAGCAGCCTATTGATGTATTACTAGAAACAACCTAGGTTTGGTGAAAAGAAATTTTCCTCAGCACCAGCGGAGGTTACAGTCCTTCTCCTAGTTCCCAACCAAACCCAACTCACAGACAGGGTTCTTGGCCACTCCAGGTCCTGGCTATAGGACTGAAAACCCCCCATCTTGGGAATCACCCAGTTCTGACAAACTAGACCATTACTCATTTCATCATAGACCTGAAGCCCTTTGGGTATATAACAGGCTGACGGGTGACCTTGCAGTGAGAATACACCTAAACCTTTCTTTAGGCTTTCTCCAAAAGGACCAGAAAACATCTAATATGACAAGCAGACTATCAGGAGAAAGAAATACAAGTTAAAATATTTTATATCGGCTCAGAGTCTATGTGATTCCCAATAAACTGAAATGCCACCTTGGCTCAAGTGTCAGAGTGAGAAATTATGAAACTCAGGTAATAAATGCAGATTTGCTCTAAATTCATCTCCAGCTGGGACAAGTGGCAATGGACATAATAAAAAACTGGCAGACTTTCCACCCACACCAGCTCTCTCTCTTCCCTATAGTGTGAGGGCCAGCAGAGTGGAAAAGGCCAGGTGAAAATGGAACCGAGTTTGTCACTGAAGTAACAAACAAACAGTATCACTGCCCCACCCCCACCCAGAGAGTTGCTGTAGTTAATGCCACCATCAAAGATTTGAAGACAGATACTATTCCTATAACACCAACCAGGAGTTCACCTGTTTGGCTGTCATAAAAGTCAGATGCATCTTGGAAATGACTGTGGATTACTGTAAATATAATTAGATAGTCATTCCAATTGCAGCTGCTCTGGTAGATATGGTATCTTTGTTACAGCAAGTTAATACATGCTTTGCTTTGATATACCTCTACTGACCTGCAAAATGCTGTTTCTTCCCAAACCAATCATCCAGGATGATCAGAGCAGTTTGCCTTCTGCTGGAAGATAGTGTGCCAATTTCATTATCTTCCCTCAGGGATATGTCAACTTTCCTGATGCTATTAAAATAAAGTCTTCGGAACTTCAGTCCTATAGACATCCCACAAAACAGAATTTGCTCCACCTCAAAGATTGTCCTTGGTGAGCAGGAAGCAGAAGCACCCAGATGTACTGGTTAGACATGTGTGTACCCAGAGGGAGAATTAAACTACAAAATTCCAGGGCCTGACATTTTAAGAAAGGTTTTAGGGAGCAGATGGTCTTCGACATGTCAGTACATCACCCCTAAAATGAGATGAGGTGTTTCATGTGGCACTAATTCTGACCAAATATAAAACACCTTTGGGACTCCTTGGATTGTGGAGGCAACATATTCTATAAATTTGTGTGTGTGCTCTCTGGACCCTTTTACCAAATAATCTGTAAGGCTCCTAGTTTTGAGTGGGACCTAAAGGAAGAGAAGGCTGTGCATCAGATTTAGGCTATGGCAGTGGTTGGCAAACTCATTAGTCAACAGAGCCAAATATCAACGATTGAAATTTCTTTTGAGAATGTTTAGAACTCTCTAAAAGTGTTTTGCCATTATCAGTAGGAAATCATGATTGTTGACAATTTGAGTCTCTCTTTCTGTTTAGAAAGATAAAAGTCCCTTCATTATAAAGACAGGAACTTGACTCCAATTTGATGGCAGCTAGAGCTTTATGGGATAAAGTTGATAGATGAATGAGAATGTGGCTCTGTTTTTTTCTTCTCCTTTGTTGCGCTTCTTATAAAGATAAGAAATATTTCAGGCTGTTGCCCACACTCCAGGGTCACTTTCTTCATTTGTTTTGGCCAATGGGAGGCACTGAGGGAAGATGGGAGCTGGAGGAGAGGAGAATTAAAATGTTTGTCTTTCCCTCTCAAGTGGCATCTCCAGTGGGGTCATGCTGCTTCTGTGACTTTTGTTGTGCCCAAGACTAGTGACAACCCGCCTCCTACCCCCCACTCAGTGCAGGGCAATCCTGCTTCCTGCTCTGGCTGCTCCTGGTTGCCTTCCTATACATGGTTTATTTTCTCATCTCTTCCATACATCTAAACAGTTTAGTGCATCTAATTCCTTTTGTCTCAACTAATAAAATAATAAAGGCAGAAAATAGAGAAATATGAAGGAATTATGTGGGGCAAAAGAAGGTGAGTGTCCAATTCCTTCAAATTTTGGCATCTTAACTTTTCTGTAATGCACTTTCTGCAAGAAGGGAAACAATTTTTTTAAATGACTGTGTTTTCAACAACTTTTAAGAGGATGCTTGTTGCTCCTATGAAATCAAAGCAGCATGTCATGAAGAGGGACCATCTGATTTTGAAAAGGATTCAATGGGGGAGGAAAATAAGATTTTTGAATTAAAATCATGATGGTGTAGCAACTAGCAGATTAAATTCTCAGGAATTTAAATTAATGATGTAGCATATAAATGAAAGTTTCATTTAGGAAAATAATGCCCAAAAAATGAGTCCCAGATTAGATTTAAAATAAACATTAAGTGACTTCATGTTCATGAGATATTTTTAAAAGTTGGCCCATTAAGCATAAATATAAAATGAAGGTCAAAATTATATTCGACAACCACAAATGAAAAAACAATAGTGATGGCAATATTAATATCAAAACAAATATATCTATTACATAGGAAACTCATTACATATAGATAGTATAAATTCAAGGCAAATTTCATAGCTCTTCAAAATATATTAAGTAAATATGATAATATCAGGAAAATAAAACTGAGAGAGAAAGAATGAGAGAGAACAAGATAGCAGAGGGAGAGAGTGTGTTGGAAAAAGAAGGAGCCATGTAGAAGCTCATTTGCTTTAGACAAAAACTTTGAGCACATTTGCTACACTTTGATAATTAATTACATTGTGAAACTTACTTTTTATATACAGAAATTATATATCTGATTCACTGAATATTAAACTCAAGGTATATGGCTGGTGCTGCCAGTTAGACACACCTGCATGAGAGTGATTCAGACGTGAGAATCATGAAGAAATCCATTCATTATGGGACAGTGATTTATAGATTTAAGTTATGGCAGAAATGGCATGGCTCCAAGATCAGCATCTACTTTGTCACATAAAGACTGTCAACAGAGGCCAGGTCTGATGTCCAAATACATGTAATACTACACTCAAACTATTTGGTTCTCACTTCCTTATAAATAGTAAATATATTGAGCTCAATTATCACTAAATAAATCTCCTTGGGTTTAAAATAAAAGTCCTTCATAATAGTATTGACACAGTCTAATTTGCACAATTTTTAATTTATCCCTTATCAATAAATTACAAGTCAGCAGTTAATATCTGAACAGTGACAAACCACCAGATATTTTTTCTGTCTTCAAGTTAATATGCCTCTCTCTCTGTCTCCGTCTGTCTCTATGTCTTTCTGTCTGTCTGTCTCTCTTTTTTTCTGTCCACTTCTCTCATTCTCTGTCACTGTACAAGTTCACAAATCATTGGTGAATTAAACACTTTATTAGTGAAAGAAAATAATTTTCTTATGAGATATTGCAGCTTCTTTTGTTACACTGATGTGACACCATCCAAACTGCAGGAAGCTAGGGAAATGAACTAATTCTCAAAGCCCAACAACACTTTCCATTATTCTGTAGAATGTTTTTTGTTGCTATGTCTTCAGTAGTTACATAGTTTAATTTAAAGGGGTATTTTCCATTTTATTACAAATGCTTCTAGGTAATGGCCTTTTAACAGTGGTTTAGTTTACTCCAGATTACTCCTAAGTGTACTTGGCAATCAGTGGCTACTTGATTGTGTGCCCTGCTCAAGAAGATGCTAGAGAGCAAAAGCTACTCTCCTTGAACAACTGCATTCATTGCAAATGCGAGCACTGTCACCAGTAATTTATGTCATTAGAGGAGCAGAGGAATGGGAGTATATGGTTGCTACTTCCTATTTCTGGGCCCAATTTACATTGTCTTCTGCAAGAACTTTATTTAATCTCCCTCTTGAGAACACAATCACATTTTACCCAAGTTTAATGCATTTTGTAAACTTCAGCAATAATACACCAAATTTTACTAGACTGATATGAGAAAAACATGGTATATCCATAAATTTATAAAATATGCCTGTAGTCACAAGATTCTGGGAAATTAAATCTTATAAAGGTAAAAGTATATAGATCTGGTCAGTGTAACTTTAGCTAAAGATATTTTTTTATTTCTTCCATAAAGTTAATAATAATACTATGTGCATTGATTTTTAATAATATTCAAGGGATATTGAGGGACACATATCAGTATAATACTATCTTCTCTAAATGTTAGTTTATTAATCATATTTCTAATTTCAAACTGACTATTTTTATAGCAAACCAGTCATTATATCTTACTTAAACTTCAGAAAGAAGCTTGTTTTCACTATTTTTAAAATTCATGTTTAATGTCTCTTACTTATTATTATTTTTTAAAATATATTTTTATTGATTTCAGAGAGACAAGGGAGAGGGAGAGAGAGATAGAAACATTAATGAGAGAGAATCATTGATTGGCTGCCTCCTGCATGCCACACAATGGGGATTGAGTCAGCAACCCAGGCATGTGCCCTAACCTGGACTTGAACCGTGACCTCCTGGTTTATGGGTCGACATTCAACCACTGAGCTACATCGGCCAGACTTATTTATTATTTATAGTAACCATTTTTAATTTGGTTTCCTCACCTAGCCATTTCTTTTCATATCTTCTTTCAATTACGTTTTCTCATACATATTAGATAATGAGATCAAGTACATAACTAATGATAAAAATATAAACTTTTTCAAAGTAGGGTTTATGTTAGTCAAGGAGTTATCAATCAATTTCAATAGTTGTTATTAGAGATAGGAACATAGAAAATTTGTCAAGAAAGCAAATGAACCGCACTGTCAGGATTTTCTATGACAAATAACATTTAAAAACTTGGGTCAGAAAATTGTCTATTCCAACTTGATCTTTGCCCTGGGAAATGTCAAGAAAACTTTTCTTCTAACAAAGTTCATGTATAGAAACCTAAAGATTTTTTAATAAGCATAAATATCTCAACACTGTACCATCTGTGGTTGTGCGGTTCAATCTACTTGGCTCACATGATAAAGAAATATGAAGCTAAGAAAATAATACAATAATGAGATCTGTGTCCATGGAAATTCTAGGGTCCATAACATATCATTTGCTGAGAAAAACAATCTTTGTTAAAAATGGGTAAAAATTTAAAGCTTAATAGCCACATGAGAAAACAAGTCATCAAGAGATGGAATCACAGTAATTAGCACAGAAGTATCTGGGTTAATTAACCAATTTGAGAAGTATAAAACCACTATTCATAAAATTATGAAAGTAATACAAATGGTAACAAAAGCCAAAACAAACAATTTGACACCATGAAAAATTAAGAAAGCATGTTTGATATTTGATTAAACTGTAATTCTAGTGTTTCAAATCATGATATAGAAGTAAAACACATTTTATTTCTATATTCAGATAAACTGTGTGTAAGATTAGGAGTAAGGTCACATTCCAATTAAAAAAAAACATTGGCATCATCCACTTACAAATTCTAATGAGTTATAAGGAATGTAGTTAAGTCAGAGAAAACCAAACACCTTAAAAATGGGGGTGGGGTGGGGATTAAAGACATGATACTAAGCAAGTAAATTGGTATATTTAGTGATAAATTTAAATAAACACTAACCACTGAAGTCAATATAATATAATGGTGATTTAGGTAGTTATAAATAAAAAGGAGCTAAATACTAGATGAATCAGGACTTCAGAAATCAGATTTAAATCATTGTGTAAAGGGAAAACTTTAGAGCGCTTGAAAATATAAAACATTTGTAGGTCAAAAGTTGTTGTGAAAGTTCTAATGGTAAATAGAATGTACAACTTTCAAACAAGAAGGATCAAAAGAAAGGGAGATACATGAAACTTGATCTACCCAAAGTCAGGAAGTACAGAAAGGAAAACATGAGAAATATAATAAACATAGAATTAAACAAAATCCCTGTAATGCAACATATAAAAACACTCAATACATGTAAGGAATTTAATTCATTTGGTGAAAGGTTAAGATATTGGTTTCCTTTTTCTTTTTTTACAAAATTCAGAAATGATAAAAGAAAAAGAACCACAGAACACAAAGAAAGAATAAATACTAAGTACAAGAGCAGAAACTAATAACTATTGTTGGAAGAACAAAATTAAAACCAAAGGCGTTTCTTTGAAAAGACATAGATATAAACATCATGTAAGACTAGTTAAGAAAAAATAAGAGAGGTCACAGGGACTATCATTAAAATGAGATATAATTGGGATTACTCTACTGCATATTATCAGATGAAATAATCTCATACTATATTTTGGGAATGGCTAATATTGTGAATAAAATATGTATGATACCTCTTGAAATAGTACTGTGTCTAATTATATATGCCAACAGACTTTTTTTCAATAATAAGAGATAAATAATGTGAACAATTTGGGCAAATAAATTTAAAAGCTAGACAAAATCTATTTCCTAAAATAAAAGCCCCATTTTTAACAAAAACTTTAAGAAATAATAATTTAAGGAAATTTAGAAAATCAGATGAAAATTATATATATTTTATGCATATAAATTGCATATGTATTTGTATTATAAACTAGAGGCCTGATGCATGAAATTCGTGCACGGGGGGGTGTCCCTCAGCCCAGCCTGCACCCTGTCCAATCTGGGACCCCTCAAGCGATGTCCAACTACCCATTTAGGCCCGATCCTACTGGTAAGACATCCCTCTCACAATCCAGGACTGCTGGCTCCCAACTGCTCACCTGCCTGACTTCCTGATTGCCCCTAACCACTTCTGCCTGCCAGACTGATCACCCCCTAACCACTCCCTTGCCACCCTGATTGATGCCTAACTGCTCCCCTGCCAGCCTGTTTGCCCCTAACTGCCCTCGCCTGCAGGCCTGGTCACCCCTAACTGCCCTCCTCTGCAGGCCCATTCGCCCCCAACTTCCCTCCTCTGCTGGCCTTGTCACACCTAACTGCCCTCCCTTGCAGGCCTGGTCTCTCCCAACTGCCCTCCCCTGCTGGCCATCTTGTGGTGGCCATCTTGTGTCCACGTGGGGTCAGTCATCTTTGAACACATGGAGGAAGCCATCTTATGTGTTGGAGTGATGGTCAATTTGCATATTACTCTTTTATTAGGTAGGATAGAGGCCTGGTGCATGGGTGGGGGCCAGCTGGTTTGCCCTGAAGGGTCCCAGATCAGGTGGGGGTTCCCTTGGGGCGTGAGGCGGCCTGGGCGAGGGGCCGGTGGTGGTTTGCAGGCTGGCCATGTCCCCCGGCGACCCAAGCGGAGGCCCTGGTATCTGGGATTTATTTTTCTTCTATAATTGAAACTTTGTAGCCTTAAGCAGAGGCCAAGGCAGGGCAGGGCTGCAGAAACTTGGCTACCTCCATTGCCGGGGAAACCCAAGCCTCCCTCCTGCTCTCTCTGTGGCTGCAGCCATCTTTGTTGGGTTAATTTGCATACTCGCTCCTGATTGGCTGGTGGGGGTGGCTTGTGGGTGTAGTGGAGGTATGGTCAATTTGTATATTACTATTTTATTAGATAGGATAACTAGAAGCCTGTTGCAGGAAGAGATTCGTGCACTAGGCTTTCCTTCCCTTGGCTTCCAGCACCTGTTTTCCTCTGGCACCCGGGACCCAGGCCTTTGCTCCGGCCTGAGTCTGCCATCTTTGTCTTTGCTGCAGACTCTGGCTGGAGTCTGCCATCTTCATCTTCACTGCAGACTCCAGAGTCTGCAGTCTTGGTCTTCGCTGCAGGGCCGGAGTGCCGCTCCTGTAGATCCTATCACCCCCTCCCTCCCTCTCATAGCAGGCATCCTACCCCGCCCAGCCACTCCGTGCCTGGAGCAGCTGGGCGGCCGCCATCATTGTCCTAATTTGCATATTCCCTCCTGATTGGCTGGGGGGTTAGCGGAGGTACAGTTAATTTAAATGTTTGTCTATTATTAAGTAAGATGTTCTAAAAATAAAAATTTTCCATGTATAAAATTTACAAGCCAAAATTTGCCACATTAGGTAATAAAATCCTACTTAATAAAAGGGTAATATGCAAATTGACCGCACCTTTGCTACGCCTAAGCCATGCCCACCAGTCACGCCCACCAGCCAATCAGGGAAAGTATGCAAATAAACCCAACCAAGATGGCTACAGCCACAGAGAGCAAGGTTTCTCAGGCAACGGAGGAAGCCAAGCTTTCCGCCTGCCCTTGCTAGGCCTAAGCCTCCACTCAAGCTACAAAGTTTCAATTATAGAAGGTAAACAAATCTTAACAGAAATGGCGGCAGCTACGGAGCTGGAGAGAGCAGGTCAGGGTTGCCCCTGGCAATGGAGAAAGCAAAGATTTCCGCACACCCTGGCCAGGCCCAGGCCTCTGCTTAAGGCTACAAAGTTTCAATTATAGAAGGTGAATTAACCCCAACAGAAATGGCTGCCAGCCATGGAGCAAGCAGGAGGCTTGGCTCCGTTCCAGGCTACAAAGTTTCAATTGTAGAAGGTAAATAAATTCCAGATACCAGGGCCTCTTCTTGGGTCGCCAGGGGACATGGCTGGCCTGCAAACCACCACAGGCTCCTTGCTCAGGCCATCCCATGCCCCAAGGGAACCCCCATCCTGATCCAGGACACCCTTCAGGGCAAACCAGCTGGCCCCCACCCCTGCACCAGGCCTCTATCTTACATAATAAAAAGGTAATATTTAAATTACCATCACTCCACTACGCCCATGATTGGGCCAGCGGGTGACACAGGGGGCGGGACTCCGGGTGGCTGGGGTGGTGATTGGGCCGGCAGGACGCTGAGCTCGCGTTGCCAGCGGCGACGCAAGCTCAGCGTCTGCGCCATGGCTGTGCTGCGGCACAGACAGGCCTCTGGGGCAGCGAGCCGAGCCGGCGTTTTGGAAGTTTGGAGGCGGCGGGGGATGGGCGGGCGGCGAGCCTCCCCGGAGAGGAGTCTGGCGGCAGTTGGGCCGCAGGAGCACGTGGCGGCGGCCCCAGCCTTCCTGGGCAGGAGGCAAAGGCAAGACTCTGGCCTGGGCCCCGCCGCGCCCTAGGGGCCCAGGGACTACGGAGCTGCTGACCAGCGGACAGACAGCTTACACGTGCATGATTAAATCATGCACTGGGCTTCTAGTCCTATCTAATAAAAGAGTAATATGCAGATTGACCATCACTCCAACACACAATATGGATGCCCCCATGTAGTCAAAGATACCGCCCCCATGTGGACACAAGATGGCCACCACAAGATGGCCAGCAGGAGAGGGCAGTTGGGAGGGACCAGGCCTGCAAGGGAGGGCAGTTGAGAGGGACCCAGGCCTGCAAGGGAGGGAAGTTGGAGGCGATCAACCCTGCAGGGGAGGGCAGTTAGGGGTGACAAGGCCAGCAGAGGAGGGAAGTTGGGGGCAAACAGGCTGGCAGGGGAGCAGTTAGGCATCAATCAGGCTGGCAGCGGAGTGGTTAGGGGGTGATCAGGCTGGCAGGCAGAAGCAGTTAGGGGCATTCAGGAAGGCAGGCAGGCGAGCAGTGGGAGCCAGTAGTCCTGGATTGTGAGAGGGATGTCCCAGATTGGAGAGGGTACAGGCTGGGCTGAGGGACACCCCCCATCTCCATGCACGAATTTTGTGCAATGGGCCTCTAGTTTATTATAAAACCACTAATTCAATTAAATGCCTTTATAATTATTCAAAGTGTTTGTATACTTTTTGAGGGATACCCTTTATATGCACTTAGAATATATGAAGATGGCAATCAAAATCAATGGGCAAAAAAATGGACTAGTTAACCATATGTAAAAACATCATTTTATGATATAATGTGATTTATGTAAAATATACAGATAACATTATATTTATTTAATGGATATGACAGCACATTTATAGAACATGGACACAATATTTTCCTATATAATCATACACACATACACATACATCCATTATGGCAATTATTAACATTTATTAAGTGGTGATTAGATGTGTATCTAAAATCACATGTTATCCTGTTCTCTATGTTTGAATTGTTTGGTAATTAAATATTTTAGTTCATATTTATATATAAATGAATAAATACATAGTCAGAGAGAATAATCTATTCCAGTCTTCAGTGTTTCTTTTGCAGTATTTATGACAAAAGACAGTTTTTTTTTCTTTAACTCTCACCACCTATCTGTGCAATGAAAACATTTCCTAAACTCTTATAGATTCAATTAATAGTGTTGAGTTTTTCCCTTTCTATCTATTCTTTTTTTTTAAATCTTCAATAACATGTTGCATGAATAGTTTTCATTTTGTTTTATCTCCCAAACCTGAATCAGCACAATTATAAGGACAGCATTTTGTGCTCTAGAAATTATTTGAGGGATTAGAGGAAGAAAAGAGCAATTACCTAAATCACTAAAACCCCCCACTATGATTTGTGTGACTGCAGCCAAGTAAGGCGATTCATTGACAAACTGGCACCTTTGTATCTCCAGGTAAAAAGAGGACCAGATCCTCGCCATCTGTGCCTAATTTTATTTTCCGCTGAGATGAAGTATCATCTCTCACAATCTCTTGTGTTTTAATTCACCCTCTGAAACGCAGTAAACCAGACTACAGTTACAAAGCGAATGGACATATGTCGGTGGCTTCTGAGCGAACTTGGCACCTGTCCTCTCCCATGTCGCTGCCTTTCCTGAACCTGCTGTAGTCTGCCCTCCATTTGATCCATTTCAGTTTGGGCGCCAGCCGGTCCTCCCACGCAAGGGGGGCTTTTGGCAGTTCCAGGACTCATAAGCACGCCGGCCAGCCTTACCGTGTTCCCGAGCAGATGTTTGGGAAGTCACTTTTCTGAGATTTAGATTCTCAGTAGAATAGAGGACAGGGTTTTAAAAATATTGTTTCCACATTACACTTTCTTCTCTTTTGATAGTTAGGCACGCACAAGGAGATACTGGGAGAAGAGGCATATTTGGACATTTCCCGCTGATGGCCTTGGGCACGTACTTGGTGATCAGCAAAGGGGTGTGAATCTAATGTAACAACAAACAATATCTCTGGTTGCACAACCAGAGCAAGCTGTCACACCACACCAAGGATTTCACTGAGTAAAATATTGGAAGAAAGTACAATTTAACAACCCTATTGCAGGTTTGTTAAATTAATACAATTTTAGGAATAGTAATTATAGAAGTTAATAAGAACCCATTCTCCCCTGTGGAAAATGCATAAATGATGAATTCATTATCTCTATCCTCAAAAGAACTTACACCTTGGTGATCCCAGACAAGGAATAGAAAAGACTAAAATAGAAGTTAGATGAAAAAATAAATGTGAGGTGGAAATAAAGTTCCACCTGTGTGTAGTATAAGCATAGATAAAATGCCACCTGTATCTAGTCTGAGTATAGTGTCTAGTGTGAGTAAATTTAAAACTGGATTGTTGGGATTATGCCATAATGTTTGGTTGCCAGTTTTATATGTTGATATTCACAGTTCTTTTTAAACTTTCAGCTGGCTACCTCTGAATAATGAGGAGGAAGCACATTTGAGTTATCTCTGAGGCCAATTTTGAAATCTGAAGAAAGCATAGGGAATTTCCATTTTCTTTTATGAATAGAATATGCGTATGTGGAAGGAAACACAGACTGTTTATGTAGAGCTAGAGGTATCTCAGAGAGAATCAAATTATGCGGGTTTGAACAGTACCCTCCCCCTCCTCACCTGCCAAAGTATTAGATAATGTTTTGATTGTCTTTCCCTGTAGCAGCTAAGACATTAAAGTGATGAAAATTTCATTACTATGGTTAAAACTATGTCAGCATTTTAATTATAACACTGTACACTTAATGGTTTACAACACAGTCATAAAATGTATTTTTCCTCTTGGGGGTGGGGGGAGAACAACTTGGCTTATTAGGTTCCAGAAAGAGAACTATTTCCAAAAGCTGATATTTTAAGGTTGGCCGTTTTAATTTTAGAGCAACTTTATAATAATGTTTCAAAGATATTCTACTCCAGAATTTTAAAAAAGGGATTGGCTTAATATGCATTGAGCCTGTGGAATAATTACTTGAAACTAGATTTATTTCTAATGTTAATATTTTTTATTTCCATGGCAACTGAAGTTAAAAGTCTCATTTTAAAGATATTTTCATTTAAAAGATATTTTCTGTATCACATACTGGTAATGATTTAATATCTTCTAAGAATCTTCTGAATATAAAACAAACTGAGCGAACCATAATCTAACCCCTAAAACATTTTTAACGTTAATTTTAGAGAGCGGAAGCGGGGGGAGGGGGGGAGAGAGGGAAAGAGAAACATTGATTTGTTGTTCCACTTAGTTATGCAATCATTGGTTGACTCTTGTATGTGCCCTGACTGGAAATTAAACCCGCAACCTTGGTGTATCTGGATGACACTCTGACCAACTGAGCTACCAGAGCCTAAACGTTACTTTTCAACCAGCTATCTTATGGACCACAAGCTTCATATTATCAACTTTCCACATGAACTTTATTTTGATTACTTAAATGAAGATTGACATTGTGTAGTCAAGAATTTAATGTGGCACAAAAGAGTTCTGGCTTTTGCTCTGGATTCTGAGAGGTCATCTCTAAGCCCTTGGAATGTCATGCCTGACTGGAATGTCTCTCTTTGCCTGGTGCCTTGGGCCAGCCAGAGAGTAGCAGGATGCTTTAAAAGAGAGCGCCCTGAGCCACGTTAACAATGGGATATGGGAGGGAGCTTTGAGTCGTGGGCTATAGGATGACTTCTGGAGGGGCTGGACAGGGAGAGTAGCCATGTGGGCAGTCACTCATGCCCAAGTGACAGAGCACTATAAAAACTCTGGAACTCGGAAATCCAGGGAGCTCTTCCGGTTGGCAATGCTCTGTGTATACAGTCATCCAGGCCAAGGATACTGGGGAGCTCTGCATTTGATACCCTCTTGGACTCTACCCTCCGCAACTCTTCCCTGGGATTATTTTCGTCTTCACCTTGTAATAACCACAACCATAACTAAAACCACTTTCAGTGAAGTCTATGAGGACGTCTGGGTAATTATCAAAACTGAGAGTGATTTTGAGAACGTCCTAAAGTATCAATTGGTGTTAGAAGTGAAGGTGGTCTTGTGAGGACTGTTCCCTTTACTTCAAACTTGGTCAAATCCTCCCAGACACTCTTTAAAAAATAGTCAAAAATGTATTTTTATTGCATTGCAAGTTACCTCATGGTTTGTGAACCCACAACTTGAAGAAGGCAGAAATTAGTGAAAGTTCCTATGAACAATTTCATTTGTGTTTTCTCCATGTGGTAAAATGCAAAACCTCGTAATACAGGCTATAGAAACAGTCTCAAAGGGGGTATAGTTTTCTGAACTGAAATCCATTTCTTTTAGTACTTTTATGACTATCTATAAGCAATATATTCAAACATAGAAATTTTCTGAATTCATCCTTTGCTATTTTCAGTCTTTTACCTCAGTAAATTATAATTTAATTTTTATGGTTTTAATTTTTATAATTAATAATGTAATTTTGAAAGATATCAATTTTAGATTAAAAAAACGCACCTGTGCTTTAGGGAAATGAAGGTAATCTTGGCTTTTCTAAAGGAACACCTAGACGGTTTGGCTCCTCGCTCTATGTTGGTATGAACGTGCGACTTTTCCTTTGTCTTTTTCTTTCTTTAAAAGCTATTGGGCCGTAGCCAGTTTGGCTCAGTGGATAGAGCATCAGACCTTGGACTGAAGGATTTCGGGTTCGATTCCCTGGCCCTGGTTGGGGTGCATACAGGAGGCAACCAATCAATGTGTCTCTCTCACATTGATGTTTCTCTCTGTCTCTCCATCTCCTTCTACTCTCTTTTAAAATCAATGGAAAAATATCCTTGGGTGAGGATTAACCAAAAAATTAAAAATAAATAAAAGCTTTTGATCATTCCATATGATAATTATTTATTTGCTCACTTATCATTCACAGTAGATTGGTAGTGTTTTAGACTCATGATCTCTGCATTTCATCTTATGTTCAGTACCAGAGCAGTATTAAGTGAATATTACACATTGTATAGATATTTGTTGAGTGAATGAATGAAATAAAACACACCATAGCCTGAGCATCTTGCCTAATGCTGTATTGAGTTGGAAACAATTCTGCCTCATGGGTTTTTCCCCTTTTGTTGGCCATAAAGATATTATTTTATTAAACAGACATTTACACACCATGCAAATATATACACCAAACACAAATACACACACTTATAAACAAAATGTGCCACTGCATTTCCTTTATAATGGATGTGTGTAATTTTTTTACTAAATCTTTTAATAGGCTCTGATTTATGCCTTTTCCTTTGTTTTCTATCATCTTTAGATATTTGTATTTTTTATATTTTTTCTAAAGGGAATTGGTATATGTATACTCTGTTTTTACTTCTAATTCCAACTGTTTTTTAAAAAAATGTATTTGTGCCCTAACTGGTTTGGCTCAGTGGATAGAGCATCGGCCTGCGGACTGAAAGGTCCCAGGTTCGATTCCAGTCAAGGGCATGTACCTTGGTTGCGAGCACATCCCCAGTAGGAGGTGTGCAGGAGGCAGCTGATCGATGTTTCTCTCTCATCACTGTTTCTAACTCTCTCTCCCTTTCCCTTCCTCTCTGTAAAAAATCAATAAAATATATTTTTTTTAAAAAGTAAAAAAAATGTATTTGAACCTATTTTTTAATAACATCAAAAAATGTAAGCATAGAAAAATGGAAAAATTCATATTCTCGCTTTCTTTTAACTTTCTAAATCAAAATATTTTATTGTCATCATCTGTAATTATATTAACATTATTTTTATTTTATTTCTTTTTCTCTGTGGTCATCTTCATAAATATAATTATTATTGTCATGATGTTGTCTCTTCATTATATATGAACATCTCTAGTATTTCCACTGTTCTTTTTCTCTTTGGCCCAATGAATTCTGGGAAGATCTTTCTCACTAATTTAAGTTTCTCTTTGTTATCAGTATTACATTTTAATTCATCAATCAAGGAAATGAATATCAGTATTAGTAAGCAGGATATCTCTATGTGGGCTCTGTAACTTTTAAATAAGTTTATCCAATTACATATTTACATTTAAGATGATCATCTCAGGGTACAAAGGGCCCTCCCAAAGAACAAGTTATGCAATTTGAATATTTGCATAAGTACTACCTGTGACCCTATGAAATAATTGTTTTCCTCATAAAGGGCTTATTGCTATTGGTTTCCATCTAAATCTGATAACACCATATTACCTTACTTATTAATACTTTTCAAAGCCCTAGAGATACATAGCTAAGTACCTAATTATATAATTAAAGTATTAAAAAGTATCTGTCTCTGAACCACCTTAATATATGCCACTTGCCGAGACCGGTTAGGCTCAGTGGATAGAGCGTCGGCCTGTGGACTGTAGGGTCCCAGGTTCGATTCCGGTCAAGGGCATGTACCTTGGTTGCGGGCACATCCCCAGTAGGGGGTGTGCAAGAGGCAGCTGATCGATGTTTCTCTCTCATCGATGTTTCTAACTCTCTATCCCTCTCTCTTCCTCTCTGTAAGAAATCAATAAAATATATTTAAAAAAAAAATATATATATATGCTGCTCAATGACAAAGCAGAAGAGAGAACTGAAGGGCAAATATTTGGAGGAAAGGAAAATGAGAAAGAAGAGAATTTAAGAAGTGTTGTAATTTGAGCATAAGAGAATGAGAAGGGGAAAGAAATGGGCAAACCCTATTAAGAAGCCAAATAGCACACTTACAGAGATAGAGAAAGATTAAAAAATTAAAACATTCATTAGTGGCTGAAGGAAAAAATCTGAAAGGGTTAAGAAAAAAATGGAGAAATTGGGAGAAAAACAGGGAGCCTCAGAAACAAGAGAAAATAAAATAATAAAGAATAATAAAAGGGAGAAAATGTGAAAGGAAAAGAGACATAGAAAAGATAAAGAAAAGGTGAAAGTGATAATATTAAGGTAACCTGGGAGACAGATAGGATTACACTGGACACTAAATAAACAGGAAAAATAATTTGAAAGAAAAATAATAACACTTGAGGAATTAGAAAAAAAATTATCTGAAGCCATTCAACTCTACTGGGGAGAATTATAACCTTCACTCAGGATATTTATTGATCAGTTTTAAGTATTAGTTGATGGATCAGAGACACTTGATTTTTTGAAAGGAAACCCCAGCATTGGATACTAATTGGGATATTTTGGAGACTTTATGTTCATCAATAATTATCTAAAGAGAAGAATAATACAAAACAAGAGAACACCATCTTAGGGAAACCACCAGAGGCAGTCTAGTGATTAGCTCTAGAATGTTAATTAGAAAAAAAAGTGATTTGCTTTTTTATGCCCAAGTCATGAAGAGATACATTAACAATATCAATCAGCAGCCATTTGATTATATCTCAATACTCACAATATAAATGACTATTTAATCACATAGTGGTGAGCAAGCTGAGCAGATGGAGGACAAGAAACAACAGGGTAAGATTTATCTACTTTAGCCAATGTAACAGCTGGAAATAAGAGTATAAAATGCATTTCTTCCTAACTATGACAAGCCATGACTAAAATTAAAAATGCATTAGAGATGAAATATATAAAGATTGATTCTGAGAATATGTTAGCTATTGGGTGTGTTATTACTAATTTTATTTTTTAGTTATTTTGATGACAGGAGAGGGTTTGGGGGTTATTGTAGATGGATATATTACTTCCAAGTTTGCAGGCAAGAATGGCAGTCAAGCCTGGCCAGCATGGCCAGCATGGCTCAGTGGTTGAACATCAACCTATGAATCAGGAGGTCACAATTCAATTCCTGGTCAGGGCACATGCCCAGGTTGCAGGCTCGGGCTCGATCCCCAGTGCGGGGTGTGTTGTGCAGGAGGCAAGCTGATCAATGAATCTCTCTCATCATTGATGTTTCTATCTCTCTCTCCCTCTCCCTTCCTCTCTGAAAACAAGAAAAATATATTTATAAAAAAAAGAAATACTTGATAAGTAATGATACAAGTATGCTGACAACAACATGTAAATAACTCTTTTATATTTTATTTCAATATGTATGTTCTTGAACATTCTTGGCATTAAATTAAGTAAGCTCTGCCATTAATTTTCAATAGCATAGAGGAAAACTAACTTGGAGGGCTTTCATCCTTCTTTGTGCTTTGTATACCCCAATTATTATCACCAACACAAGCTGTTATTATGTAGCATGTAAAACTCTTTCATTCCTCAAAATTCTCTCCAACCTAAATTTGCCACCTACACTATAAAATATTTTTAATACATTTAAAAATGTGTTTATAGCAAATCTCAGTTCTTCTCTTTTGTATGAACCTTACATAATGATGTTCTGGTTCTTTCTAGCCCTTTTTTCTCACTTGGCACAGTGCTCCATAATATCTAAGAAAATAAAATTTAAAAAATAAAGTGGTTTAATAGTTTTTTTTATCTTTAGATAAACATAAAAGCCAATATTTTGAAGATTGCTGACACATTTACAAAAATAATAGTGTAGTCACTTTATAGAATCAAAAGAAACATGAGTGTTTCAATTTGTCCTAAGACACTAAGGATTTTCTCTTAAAGTTACTGGCTTTGATGGAAAATATTGTCATGCATTTTACACACCTCAAAATGCTATATCTAAATCAAAGAAACCATCAGGCTGTACCCCTTAAACTTATATAGCTATGTATGTCAATTATTTCTCAATAAACAGGAAAAGTGCTATTTGGAAAAAGGTAAAAAATACTTTTTAAAAAGTATCAATGATTTTTAATTGTTATTAATACATTTCAGCAGTGATTTTCAACCAGTGTGCTGCAAGAATTTTTAAAACATGCAATACCTGACTACTTAGTCAGGGGCACTGATCTATTTTCCTTTAGGTCGTCAAATAAAAAAAATGACAATAGCCAACACAACAATAGCCCTTCAGTGTGAATGCCCATCTTAAAACATAAATATATTGATCATATAGTAAAGCTGCATCTTATTGGTCAGGTTGCATAATGGTTTGACTGATTGGTTAATTCTTAGTACCAGAAATCTTTATATGCAAGTATAAGCGCCTGATTTTTTCAAAAGTCACTTTGGGGAAAAAAGGATAAGTAATGATTATTATTATATTTTTATAGATTAAAATTATACCTATTTTTGTCAGATCAGTAAAAAATATATATTTTTGGTGTGCCACAGAATTTTATTAATTAGCTTATGTGTGCCATTAGGTGAATAAGGTTGAAAATCATTACATTACAGCATACTCAGTTGCATACAAATTAGTTAAATTCTCACTTCTTCATGCTACAAATAATTGTATCAGGATATGACCATGTAATACTAAGATACTTAGATTACAAATCAAAGGCAGGTACATTTGTATGTGCTCTTTTTAAATTTTGACGGGCTGCACGTAACATATCGACATTTCAAACCTCTGGTTATGTTAGTATTTCGACTACTTTATTCAATGTTAGTATTTCAACTACTTTATTGCAGTTCTATAAACCATTGTTTTAAAAGTGGCTAAATTATTGTAAAACATAAGCAATGTAGAAAGAGCTTATAACAATGAAAGACGTTACTTTTGTTTAATGACCTATGTAGGTGAAGCAAGTCTATTTCATACACATTTCTTTTTTTCTTGTGTCTTACAAAAAATACACACAAAGGGATGATTTCCTATGAGGATACAATAAATGCACAGAGAGTATTCACATTTGCTAAAGAAGCAAACTATTCGTAAATAATTAGCTCAAACAATACGGCAGGGTGGTGTGAGCGACAGCTGTGGGTATGCCAGTTGTAAGATGCCCAGGCCAACCTGCAGGAGATAATTTAGCAGCAGGAGCATCTGGCTCCTTTGTAGGCTCCTTAGGCATTTTTCTTGGCATCAGTTAGTTACCTCTAGGTTTATCACTTGATGATACATTTTAATAGGTCCATGGATTATTTGGCTAACAGTTAACCTGTCCTTATCCCTTTCCCTTTTTTAATTTATGTTGCCTTTATTAGGTCATTGTAGTGTGTGTGTGTGTGTGTGTGTGTGTGTGTGTGTGTGTGTGTGTGTGTGTAAATGCCCCAAAGCTTTACTAATAACTTTACTAATAGCAGAAGACATGAGCCAACTTGGCTGTGTGGATTCAGGAAACAAGTTACAGAAGCAAAAGAAGGTCCCTGGGACCTTAGGAGAAAGAAGGCAAAGGATACTTGTCTAAGGAAACAAGGAGGGGGAAAGGCATAGACATGCTCTCTCTCTAGAGAGCATGCACTAGGTCCTTTGTTTTAAGGGTTTTTAATCTGTTTTCTAAAGGCAGGAATTTTAGGGAAGTTCCCAGGGGAAGACCTCAATAGAATATTCATCAGGGTCCTGGTCTCTGCTGATTGGTCCATGCTAGGGGTAAGGAGGTCATTGTTAATTCATCTGGTCCTGATGTCAGCCACAGGTGATGCTTCCTCTGGTTTTGCTGCTTTTCTGGGCCTGGAGCTAAAACACAACTGAGGCCTACATGTTGTCTCTAGTTTGACCAAAACTCTGTCTCTGTGGTCAACAGATCCAAGGCTTTGTTCCTAACAATATTTGATGCTGATGAGAACCTTATTGTCCTGAGGGCTTAATGATTAAGAGAGTGATCATGCAAGGGAGAAGAAGGAAGCAGGTAAGTCAGGGTGCTGGATGAAGCCAGTTTAAATTAGCTGTCTCAGGTTCCCCATTCCACTTGCCAAGGAATTTTCTTAGCTTCTTACTGTCCTGCCTCAGATACACATTAGATTCACCTCTGGAACTTTGGCAAAATACCATACCTAGATCTGGTACAACTCACACAAATACTCACAAATCCTTGAGGGAAACAGCCAGCATTGAGAATACTGAATGTGATACAGAGACCCCATTTATGCCACAGTATGTTTTTCTATGAATAACTTGAACAGAATTTTATTCCGTGAAATAGAAAATATTTGCTCTATAATCTAAAAGGCTCGTCTCTTTTCCTCATTAGGCTCATTAGCCTGTCCTTTGATTAGGTAACCTTCCCCTTGTGATCCACCATGAAATGAAGCGTCTTTCTTTGTGGTGATTGTCAGAATCCTCAGATCAAGGGCCCCTCAGCTTTAGGACGTTTTATGTTAATCTAGATTGTCTAAGTGCTATTTCTCACCTGGCTTGTTATCAAATATCCTGAAGCCCCATGTCCCTTCTCACACAGTGTTTTGCAGATCTACAAGTTAATTATCTTTTTTTTTTTTACACAGCTAAGACAAGTGTTAATGGATTACCCACAACTATGCTGAGTCTCAAATGTCTCTTTAATCGACACTACAGTAATAGAAACTCCCTCCATGAACGTATCCCTGCCTCCTTCCTCACTGCCCCTGCCTTCTTTATTTCCAACATTTATCTATTGCATAATGGGAACTTAAATATTCGTTGAATGAATGCTAAAAAGTTACAAATAGGGGGTTTTACTTATGTTTTCCTGTTCCTCCTGACCTGTTCCATTTAGACATTTCCTATTTTTAATAATATTTAGGATTAATAGCTCAAGGTAGAATTGAAAGTGAAATATGCCTCAAGAATTTATTATAAATGCCATCAAGGGCATTGTTTTACAAATCTTTCTCAGAGGGTATCAGCAGAAATGTAGAAATAAGGTAAGGGCAGGCTGACACTGTTCTTAGAGGTGGGAGATGAAAAAGTTGTATTTGATCATTAGTGTTGATTTCCTCAACTTAATATTTTTTTCTTTCATCTCCACATAAAGATTTTCTTTTCTTTCCCTTTAATTATTTGTATTGAATTCCCCTAAATGTCTCTATGTTCTTTTAACAACAGAAATATTCAAAATGGCATACCATGTCAATATTGACTGTAGTATCTTTCAAATTGTTTTAGGTATGCTTAATCATTTTTTTATTCAAATTCAAAGTATTGAAAATATTTTATACAATTCTTTTGCCTCCAGCGCTCCTCTTTATGTCTTCCATTTATTTATGCCTCTCCTCCCTTCCTTTTTCCTTTTCCTGTATGGTTGTTTTCTATGTCTTTTATGTTATTTGCCCCTATGTCTGATCAATTATTGTTTCTACTCTCTTGAATATTTATTAAATAATAAAACCATTCATTTATTGATATAATATTGATTTAAAGGTGTACTATCCACAAGGTACTGCTTTAGGCAACAGGGCAATATAACTATAATATAAAGTGTGAAGGGAGAAAAAATAGAGAAAAAAGGTAAGAGATATGTAAAAGAAATTACTTTTGCTTGTGTTTCTCTTCTTGAACACTGTTCATACTTCTAGAATTTCACCCTGTTGCAAATGTAAAATATAATGTATATTATTAGGACTGCCATTCTTTTTTTAATATATTTTTATTTATTTCTGAGTAGAATGGAGAGGGCAAGAGAGATAGAAACATCAGTGATGAGAGAGAATCATTGATCGGCTGCCTCCTGCACACCCCACACTGGGGATCTGCCTGCAACCTGGGCATGTGCCCTGACTGGGAATGAAACTAACTTTTTGGTTCATAGGTCGATGTTCAAACACCGAGCCACACCAGCCAGGCTAACAAGTAATTCTTAATAAGAGGGTTTTTTTTTGTTTTTTTATAAGAGGTTTTTAAATCAGTACTTTATAAGACATCTAAAGTCAGAAGTCTTGAAAAGAATAAGACAAATTGTCATTTTCATGCTACACGCAATGTAGGTTATAATGATTTCTGCAATGCCAACATATATTCAAAAACATATATGCATCCATATGTGTACACTATATATGCATATAAGATCTGGATTTGTCAGTACTCTGTATAATTTATTATATTCTGAAGTTCAGTTGATATTTTATATCACCAATGTACAAACTTATGCGCATCTCTTCAGAATTTGTTTCACATGTAATTCATATGCAAATCTAACCTAAAACTAAGCAATATTATAACAAGTATATTGAAGTCTGCTTGCATACATTGAATCCATTAGAGAAAGAGCTGCCACTGGAAATCCAAGAATACCAAGTATGTGATTTTTAAGTAGTAGTAATAGTAGTAGTAGTAGTAGTAAAACAATGAATACTAGATCTTGAAGAGACTTTAAAAGAGCTGGATGGTTTTCTTTAGCCAGATGGAAGACTTTTCCCCTGGGACCTTGTTTGCCAGGAAGAATACTGGGTGGGAAATACCAGCAGCTGGCATGATAATGAGTCCACTTCACCGCAAATGAGTTGATTATTATTCCATTCTTGCAGTCTTGTAATTCTCAGTTGCATGTCATTTATATACAAATAAAAAATAGCTATTATATTATAGCTAAACTCTGGCAATCTAGAAGAACAACATTTACAAACATAAGAGACAAACTGGGAAACGCATGCAAATGAAGCTGGAGGTAATGGAAAGCCACAGAGTTTAAATGTTCCATAAAACATCCCTTGTTATTATTTTGAAAAACAAAAACAAGTCTGTATGGATATGTAATTTCTATAGTTGGGGTCCAGCCTTGTTTTATCATTACATCGTTTAACAGTAGGAACACAATGTTGCTTATTTACCTTAAGTGATTTATCAGGAATTATTATTGTACATGAAAGAGAATTTTATGTTAGCATATCATGGACCTGAATTTGGAAATAAAATAGAAAACTCTTGAATTAGAGGATACTGAGGTTTGACGATGCAGAGCTCCTTTGGGGCAGGACAATGCAAAAGTAAACCTCAGAACACACACATATGGTAGACACTTGGAAATTTAAAGCCTAATCAAAAGTTAAATCCAAACTGGCTTTGAAATGACAATGAAATGTAAAATGAATGTTACAATATTGAAATATAATGAAATGTATCTATACTAATAAAAGCCTTGGGGGTGATCAGGCCAGCAGGGGAGGGTATTTGGGGGCAATCAGGCCTGCAGAGGAGCAGTTAGGGGGCAATCAGGCCAGCAAGGGAGTAGTTAGGGGGCAATCAGGCAGGTAGGTGAGCGGTTAGGAGCCAGCGGTCCTGGATTGTGAGAGGGATGTCCAACTGCAGGTTTAGGCCCGATTCCACAGGGATCGGGCCTAAACCTGCAGTTGGACATCCCCCGAGGGGTCCCATATTAGAGAGGGTGCAAGCTGGGCTGAGGGACACCCTCCCCAGTGCACGAATTTCGTGCACCGGGCCTCTAGTTGAAATATAATGACAATTAAATAGAAAATGAATATTTTAGAAAATAGGCAGCATTTAAATTCTATTATGGGTAATATCAAACATACCAACATGTAAAACAATTAAAAGTTTAATAGAAATCAATTTCTAGTAAATGAAAATCTGAGAAAATAATAATTTAAGACGTATAGCCAATGAATTGGTAATACATTTTGCTAATGATAACAATAACTTTACAATAAAAAAGCTAGTTTAATTGTAGGGTTACTCACTGATAAAATATACTCGGTGTCAAAATGAAATAAATAAGCTTTATAACAATAAATTTATTAAGTCATGAAATCACAAAGTTTAGAAATTGTCAAAGCATTATGATATGCATTAGGAAAACAATGTTGAAATATAGTACATTACTAAACTATGGACCAGGGAAAAGCTATCAGAGATAAACAATTGCCTGATAGTTATTAAAATATTTTAAGTGAATATTTCTGTTTGTTTGGTGAATTAAATTAGTAGTTAGTGACTATTTTGGTAAAATAAAAACCTGTTTAAGCTTTTCAAAAAACAAAATAAAACTAGTAAAATTTATATCAATTGAGTTTATTGCAAACAATTATAATTATTTACCTTAGTACAAAAAATGTGAAATTAATATTAAAAATGTTTTCTAAGATCCAATTATCCTCATTATTTACAAGTAAAATTATATTTTAAAACAATTTGTTTCCTTTCATAATTTTTTGAAAATATAGGTTGTGTGAGGATATCAAAATAGTATAGGGTATGGGAACTAAGAAAATTACTACCATATTAGTTCCAGGACAGTCAAAGACTGTGATACCTCTTTTAGCAACAATCAAGTGATGCAATTGGAGAGTAAGAAACCTTGTCATAAGAGTCATAGATAAATTCTAGAATATTCAGGAAGGGTAACAGGAACAGTTAATAACAGGAGATACTGACTTATGAAAAAATATAGAAATAAGCATGCTTACAAGAGTAAACAAAGATTAACCAGTCATTGTCAAGAATCTACACTAATAAAAGAGAAACATGCAAATTACTGTCACTCCGCTATGCTACCAGCTAATCAGAGTGAGTATGCAAATTGGCGGCAGCCCTGCCCCGCCGCCACTCCAGGCCTGTGGGGGTCAGAGAAGTCGGGTGCCAGCACCTGAGGCTGGCTGCAGCCTGGGAGACACAGAAGTCGCCTGCCCCGTGATCCCAGGCTGCAGCCAGCAGCAGAAGCCTAATGTCTGCCTGCCCCACGTCCTGGGGGAGACGGAGAAACCAAGCCCCAGCGCCTGAGGCTGGGTGCGGCCCGGGAGACGAAGAAACCACCTGCCCCATGATCCCAGGCTGCAGCCAGCCAGAGAAGTCACCCACACTGCATCCCAAGGAAGACAGAGAAGCCGTCCGCCTGCGGTCCAGGAGCCAGCACCTGCAGCTGGCTGTGGCCCAGGAGACAGAGAAGCCGCCCAACCTGCGGTCCCGGGCACCAGTACCTGCGGCTGGCTGTGGCCCAGGAGACAGAGAAGCTGCCTGCCCCATGATCCCAGGCACCAGTACCTGCGGCTGGCTGTGGCCCGGGAGATGGAGAAGCCACCTGCCCCATGATCCCAGGCCGCAGCCAGCCAGAGAAGCCACCCACACTGTATCCCAGGGAAGACAGAGAAGCTGTCTGCCTGCAGTCCAGGAGCCAGCACCTGCGGCTGGCTGTGGCCCAGGAGACGGAGAAGCCGCCCACCCCGCAGTCCCGGGCACCAGTACCTGCAGCTGGCTGTGGCCCAGGAGACGGAGAAGCCGCCCACCCCACAGTCCTGGATGCCAGCACTAGCGGCTGCAGCCCAGGTGAAGCCACCTGCCCACCATCCCCTGCGGCTGCAGCCGACCTGGGTGCCTATGGCTGACCAGAGGGCGGGAAGCCCGGATCCTGGGTGCCTGTGGTCAGCTGGAGAAGGGAATCCTGGGTCCTGGATGTGGTGCTGAGGCAGAGTTAGTTAGGGGCAATCAAGCCAGCAGGGGAGCAGTTAGGGACAATCAGGCTGGCAGGCAGAAGAAGTTAGGGGCAATCAGGCAGGCAGGAGAGCAGTTAGGAGTCAGCAGTTCTGGATTGTGAGAGGGATGTCCGACTGCCAGTTATCCCCTGAGGGGTCCAAGATTGGAGAGGGTGCAGGCCAGACTGAGGGACACCCTTCCCACTTCCATCCCTCATGCATGAATTTCATGCACCAGGCCACTAGTCTATAATAATAAAAGTGTAATATGCTAATTAGACCGGACTTCCTTCCAGACATCCTTCCTGACCTTCCAAACAAAGCCAGGGCTGTGAGGGAAGCCTGGGTCCCGGGTGCTGGAGAGAAGCCAGTGCAGGCAGCAGGGGGAAGGAAAGCCTACTCTTGTACGATTTTCGTGCATTGAGCCTCTAGTGTATAAATATTTAAAGAATAAAGGAAGGGTAATTACCTAGCATAACATGGGTAAAAATATATAGACTCATTTTAGAAAATGAGAGATTTATTTTTTTCTTTATTGATTATTACATATGTGTCCTTATCCCCTCATTGCCCTCCCAGCCCCCAGCTTGTGCCCTCACCCCCCTGGTGTTTGTGTCCATTGGCTATGCTTAGATGTATGCATACACGTCCTTGGGTTGAGCTCTCCCCTTTGCCCCCACCCTCCCCTGCCTTCCCTCTGAGGTTTGACAGTATGATCGATGCTTCTCTGTCTCTGGATCTATTTTTGTTCATCAGTTTATGTTGTTCATTATATTCCACACATGAGTGAGATTATGTGATATTTATCTTTATCTGACTGACTTATTTCACTTAGCATAATGCTCTCCAGGTCCATCCATGCTGTTACAAATGGTAGGAGTTCCTTCCTTTTTACCTCAGCGTAGTATTTCATTGTGTAGATGTACCACAGTTTTCCAATCCACTTATCTGCTGATGGGCACTTAGGCTGTTTCCAAATCTTAGCTATGGTAAATTGTGCTGCTATGAACATAGGGGTGCATATATCCTTTCTGATTGGTGTTTCTGATTGCTTGGGATATATTCCTAGAAGTGGGATCACTAGGTCAAATGGGAGCTCCATTTTCAGTTTTTTGAGGGAACTCCATACTGTTTTCCGCAACAGACTGCATTCCCACCAGCAGTGCACGAGGCTTCCTTTTTCTCCACATCCTCTCCAGCACTTGTCATTTGTTGATTTGTTGATGATAGCCATTCTGACAGGTGTGAGATGGTACCTCATTGTCATTTTGATTTGCATCTCTTGGATGATCAGTGACTGAGCATGTTTTCATATGTCTCTTGGCCTTCTGTATGTCCTCTTTAGAAAATGGTCTATTTAGGTCCTTTGCCAATTTTTTTTTATTGAATTGTTTATCTTCCTGAGAGATTTATTTTAAACATACAGGTAAAACATTTCCAAATACTGAAATTGCTCTTGGTTAACAAAAATTTAAAATGATCACTGGTACAGAATATCTTTCCAAGGAAATAAGGAGGCTGTTGCTTCAGTCTCACAAATAACATGGGGTAAAGTTTCTAAGCATTAGCTGCTTGTTTATCACAATCAGGCGTACCATTCGAAAGAGGCACTAACAGGAATGCCACCCTTGGCCCCAGAGTCATGATTGCAGTTGTCCTTCATACCCTTCACATGCTACTGTCAATGCCTGGTTCTGGTCCAAGGTTCTGGTCAAGTACCTTCACATGACTTTTATCTACACCACAATAGCAACAAAAGGATCAATTGAAAATGGCTAAAACTTCATTATGGAGCTTCCTGAATGATTAAGCCATTCTCCTAATTAATCTATATACAGGAGATTTTATGGACTCTTTACTAAGGATGGAAATAAGGGGGATTCTTTGAGTTGTATTTTTTTTCCATGACTTTCACTGTCTCCTTTTGGAATACTCTTTCTATCTTGTGTATTATTATAATTATTAAAGAGAATGTTAGTTTCTTATTAAGACTGAATAAGATTTATCAGGTTCCTTAGAGATATACTTACTGAGATTGCCTCATCTACTAAATCCTGCACATTGCCTCCCCAGCATTGGCTACCTCCACATAGACCTCCTGCTCCGCGCTGTCTTTCTCAGGCTGGACTTCATTCTACATTAGTGGGTTTCTGCCATACTACAGTGGGTTCAGGAAGTCCTGGTACGACATGAAGTTTTAGAGTTTGTCTGAACAGAAAAATGAGTCTCTATTAACCAAAGAACACAAATGTCATGATGCATTCTATGTAACACTTGGAAAATCTCCTACCTGGCTGGACAGCCTGGTATGTTATGGTTGATTTGCTATGCATTATCATGTAAATTGCTTCCTCCACTAAAACTGGAATATCTTTTCTAAAATTTTTGTAATGCATATTTTGCAATCTTTTTATCTATATAACATCTATGCTGTGAGAATACAGGTGATATGCATTTGGATAAATTCTGGTATCGCTTGCAATTTGAAACTCCTTGCAAACAGTTAGATTCATTTTATAAATGCAGACACACCATATGTTATTCGAACACTTTGAATATCCCACTAGATGGTTTGCTGCCATGAGTATTTTCTCTTCTTTTACTTCAAAAGCTAAAAGGAAAAACAATAACATGAATGAAACCTTTAATAATTAGGAAGAATATAAAAGTCAGAAGTTACACCTGTTGGGAGTCAGATTCTAAGTCAACAGAAGCATATTGAGCGAGTAAGTGAGCCAGCCTGGAAAAGAGATTCTCAAGGGGGCCAAATATTGTTTTCCCCAAATGTTTTTGAACTAAAGAGAGTGAATAGTTAGCCAACTCCTTCCAAACTGTAAGGGAATAACATTTGATTTATAAAATTGTTTCTTTCTTCTGAAAATTCATTCAATGCCCAGGGAAGCAAGGCATAGTAGCTCTACAAGTTGTGTTTTTGTTATTTACTTTTAGGTATGCAAACTGAAGTCTCTTTGGGCTTGGGTTTTTCCATCCTTATATTAATGTTAATATCCAGCTTCCACATGGGGTTAGCCTTAAAATGTGTGTGTGTGTGTGTGTGTGTGTGTGTGTGTGTGTGTGTGTGTATGTGTGTATATACATATCAGGACCAGAGTCTTCCTCCACTGTAGTTATAAAACCTCCACTTCTAACTACAGCCCCCAGTCACAAACTCAATGTCTTTCTGACTCATTTTACGTTATACAGAACTGGTCTTGCATGTGCTCAGGGACAAGATAGTGCATATACATCAGCTCCCTACTTTTCTTAGAAATCCATGAACAAGCCGTTTTTAAGTTAAACATAATGATGCTAATAAAAGATCCTATAGACAGAGAACTCACCACAATCATATTGAGTAGAATTCCCTAACTACATTTCATTTGTGAAATTAATGGCCTCACATGTTATTAAATTGAACTTTTTATTTCCTCATTTTAAAACTGTGTATTGTTTATAGGGTAAGACCAAAAAAAAAAAAAAAGGAGGAGGATCCATCTTAATTTAAACTACTTAGTATGTGCATATTATAGAAACACACTATTCATTTTATTATGCTTTACTTATATGTAAGCCAACCTGTAATGTAATGTTGCCAGATCACTTATGATAGTTTGATGCAATACTGTGATAACTGCCATTTGCTAATATTCAAGGTAATAGGAGCTATACTTCATCTATCTGCTCCTGATAGGAGCATGTAAATGATGAACTTTTTCTCCTACATGTATTACATATAATATACATGAGATGAGAGTGTAACTTGAACATGTATGTTTTAGTCATATATGTCATGTCTAGTCTTCTAAGGGTATTCATTCCAGTGATAGCTGTCAATTAATCATTTTATTGACTATAATTATATCAGAAATTTTACATCAACATAACAATATTTGATTATGCAGAATCTAACTTCGTATCTATTTTACATGACCTTTGAGACTGTGCTAAGCTTAAATGGAGAATTTTTAAAAGGACAAGAAACATGATCTGATTTTTGAAACCAGAGCTCCCACTCCCAACATTTCCACCTGTTGGTGATAAAATGTCACTCAAAAGTTGGACATTGTGTTTCAAGTTAAGCATCACTGTGATCTTATCTTGTGTGTCTTCTCAATACCAACACCCACCTTTAGTCCTTGAAAGTGAAAGTTATGTTTATTTTCATCATTTAAGAATTTCTGTCTAACTGATATGGGCAGAAGAAATAAATAATTGTAAAAGCTGTAGATCTCAAACTATACTCCATTACTAAGGAGCATGTGAAATAATATGCAAGCACTTCAAATATCCCCTTTTACAATCACAACCTGTAAAAATACTCTAGCCCTGAATATTCTTCTCTCAACTTCTTGTTACATTTATTTGCCTGAAAATTGCTGCCTTGGGGACTTGGTAGCACAATCATTGAAAACCAAAGGAAGAAACCTTCGAGATCATCCAGTCCATTTCCAATGGAAAAGTATCAACTAATTCCGACTTATATCAGAGTTTTATGTGCCCCTTACTATACTCAAGTATTGGTGATAGTTGTTATTTTATTTTGTAAGAATATACCACCAGCCATAAACTATCTTCGATTTACTTTTCAAAAAATGCCCTTGTACACATTCTGCTTATATTAAAAGCTGAATAGTTAGTGCCGTATCCCTGATAACTTGAAAAGGGAAATTGAACCACATACGGCTCTCAAAGTGAGTATGTCATTTTCATATTGTTAGTATTTTTAATACACACAAAAATCCTACTGACAATAAAGATTATATATAGTTTCTGGGATAAAAGGGAGCTACAAAATGATTCTGACCTTCACTGTCTTTGCCAGTTGGGGCATTTTCCTATTTTTAAATTTCTGGTGGAACAGAATCCATCTTGTAATGAACAGCCATTCTGATAAAATGTTACAGTCAGTGTAGGGCAGTGGTCGGCGAACTCATTAGTCAACAGAGCCAAATATCAACAGTACAACAATTGAAATTTCTTTTGAGAGCCAAATTTTTTAAACTTAAACTTCTTCTAATGCCACTTCTTCAAAATAGACTCGCCCAGGCCATGGTATTTTGTGGAAGAGCCACACTAAAGGGGCCAAAGAGCTGCATGTGGCTCGTGAGCCGCAGTTTGCTGACCACTGGTGTAGGGTAATCGGTGGGCTGAAACACAGGCTTAGTTTCCACCTAGAGAGTCAATCCTATGGAGGAATAAAATTATATTTTTGATAGTCATGATTACAATCAAAAGAGAAGTAGTTTAGTCAGATCATTCTTATGTTAATAGAATTTGGGTACATGAAAAATACATTTCTCAATTTTTCCTTAATGACACATGATTTTGTAGGATACAAGAGCAAATTAATAGCAAACTTTTTGGTGGGCCCATTCTGATGAGGTATAAAATAACAAGTATCATGCTGAGGTAATACAGGTGAAATTTCTAGGAAGTCAGAGAGCCAATTATTCAGAAACACGATATCAGGTCACCTTGCTCATAATTCTCAAGCATGTCTCAGGTACATACATTACCAATTCACGGTTCATCTTCAATCTCATCTGATCCAGGCTGAATAAAATGTTGGCTTTTACAGCCATCAAAACTGAAAAACCATTTTCAGAGACTCAATCATGAATAATGGAGCTAGACAGATAAGACAGACACACCTTCTTCTCATTGCTTGTCTCCACTTCTCATTGTAACTACTTGGACCTTATTTCATCTCATCTGTGAACTTTATTTCCCTTTGTCATGTTTAACTTTGAAAAGGAAATGTGCCTTAAACATTACTTTATCAGAACCATTTGAAATGTTGTAGCTAATAAATTCTAAAGTATTATTTGAAATAGAAAATTATCCTATATAATCAAGAGATAATATGGAGATTGACCATCACACCCTCACAATATGGCTGCCTATGACCAGGCCGGCAGGGGGGGTTAGTGAGGGACAACCAAACGACTGAACAAGCAAGCTGTGTGGGGTGAACAGGCCAGCAGGGGGATTAGTGAGGGATGACCAAATGACTGAACAGCAGGCTGCATGGGGCGACCAGGCTGGCGGGGGGGCTATGAGGGGCGACCAGGCCAGCAGGGGGGACAGTTAGGGGCGACCAGGCTGGCAGAGGGGGTCACTTGGGGGCAACCAGGCTGGCAGGGGGGAAGTTGGGGGCAATTAGGCTGGGAGGGGGGCAGTGAGGGGTGACTAGGCCAGTGGGGGGGCAGTTGGGGGCATCCAGGCTGGCAGAGGGGGACATTTGGGGGAAACCAGGCCAGCAGCGGGGGGAGGGGGGGCAGTTAGTGGTGACCAGGCAGGCAGGCAGGTGAGCGATTAGGAGCCAGAGGTCCAAGGTTGTGAGAGGGATGTCCAACTGCCGGTTTAGGCCCAATCCCTAGGATCGGGCCTAAATCAGCAGTGGAATATCCCCTGAGGGGTCCCAGATTGGAGAGGATGCAGGCTGGGCTGAGGATACCTCCCCCCTTGCATGAATTTCATGCACCTGGCCTCTAGTAGCTTATAAAAGGCTTTTTCATTAAAAAAAAAGTGCATTCTTTAATGTTCCATAATATTTGATAATAATTTTTCAAAATGTTTTATTCCCATGTCTCTGGCTAAAATTATAAACATGCTTTATAGTAATGTATTGTTCATGTATATTTGATGGGAAGGTTGGCCTAACAGTGGGTTAACACTAATTCTTGGCTCTTGAAATACTCTTGTCTTTGGTTCATACATGGTCCACTTTTATTTATGTGTTTAGTCCATATATTATTTTCTATAAATATCCCCCAACTGGATATTTACTAGCCCATGTCTAATCAAACGCTCCCCAACCCCTCTCTGCCTCCCTAAAACTGACTTATGCATGCTCCTGAATCTCACTATTATCATTTTCTTACCTACCATTTTATAGGCATCTGTTTTATCTATAACTCTTGCTAAAATGTTAGGTTTATGTTATAGTTGTTGTTGATATTTACCAAAGTGTTTCCTGTCATTAATATCTTTTCAGGCTTTTTAAAGTTAATTTTATTTTTCTAAGATTCATCTGTATTTTGTGGGCTGTGGTTGTGTATTCACTGCTATATTATATTTCATTGTGTTCATGTATCATTGTCTTTCCTATTTATAGATACACTAGAGGCCCAGTGCATGAAATACGTGCACGGGTAGGGTCCCTAGTGGCTGCCGGCTGCTGGCCGGGCAGCTCCCTTCCCCCAGCTGCCTGCCGCCACCGCCACCAGCCCTGCCCCCTGGTCGAACTCCCAGTCAAACTCCCAGTCGAGGGGGCAATTTGCATATTAGGCTTTTATTATATGGATGGATTGTTTCAGTTTCTGCTATTATGTAGAAGGCTGTTATGAACATTGCCTTACACAATGATAAATTGGCAAGCATGTATTATTCAAATGTAATATCTTGCTTGTATATTAACATTTTTCCTTCAAACTATCATTAACATTTAAACTTTTAACTAAAAACAGTGGTGACATTTCTTTTGCTTCTATATTGAGCTGCAATATTACCTATTTTCAAAACTGATCTTTAAGTCCACACTTTTCAGGTGCTAGAAACCAAACCCAACATGAATTAGTTCAAGTACAACAGTGAATTAACCCTGAGTCTATTACAAGGTATTTACATATCTCAGGGAAGATGTGGACAGAAATTCCATTTAGGATCAGAAATCAGGGAACAAACTCTGTAGCATTTCCTTGTTTTATTTTTGTTGGTTGTGCCATGCTACTCTTTATAGTTTATATTTTTATTGCTTGTTTCATACCTTTAAAAAAAAACTTTTATTGCTAGCTGTGGTCTGAAGTTCATGGAAAGAAGAAAAATGGCCGTCATAAGTAGCTCCTTTAATACATATCCTCAGATATGTATTATCTTGCAGGAATGTTGTTTAGTCCTGTGATTTAGCCTAATCCAGGGAAGGACAGTTATTGGGTTAGTCTGTGTCAGTTGCCATTTCTGAACCAATCAACTATGTCCAAAAGTTTGAGTGCCCCTGTGTTGTTGCTAGGCTCCAAAGGTAACTCTAAGGATGGATTTGGCAATTTCATGTAGGAAGGTGATAGGAGCTTTCCTGAAAGGAAGTGGGGATGTGCTGGACAGATGAATTAACAAATGTCAGCAACCTTTTTTAATGCCTGTGCTTGAGTATCACCTTTCTTCATTAGCTTTTTTTTTGAAATTTCTTTATTGATTAAGGTGTTACATATGTGTCCTTATTCCCCCATTACCCTCCCATCCCCCCCCCCACTCATTCCCTCACCCCCCTGTTGTCTGTGTCCATTGGTTAGGCTTATATGCATGCATACAAGTCCTTTGGATGATCTCTCCCCCTTACCCCCACCTTCCCCTACCTTCCCTCTGAGGTTTGATGGTCTGATCGATGTTTCTCTGTCTCTGGATCTTCATTAGCTTTTATTGTACTGTGTGCCTGAGAATCTGTATATATTTATATTTATATTTATATTTTATTTTTATATGTATATGTATATGTATATGTATATGTATATTTATTTTATATCTATTTTATATTTATATTTATGTGTGTTTGACAAGTTTGCTCAGATTTGACCAATTTCCTCTGGTAGGGGTGATGGTGATGGAGACCCTGGCATTTTCAAATTGCAGAAACCTTAAGAAATTCACTTATAAAATGCAAAATAAGCAAATATATATTCTTCTAATTTTGGAAGATTTCAGTTGATATTTAGATAGTAGTAGAGCTTCTAACAACAATTTATAGGATGTTTTTCTTAATATTAAAATTTAAGCCCAGCCAGTGTGCTCAGTGGTTGAGCATTGACCCATGAACCAAGAGGTCACTGGTTCGATTCCTGGTCAGGGCACATGCTCAGTTTTCTAGCTCGATCCCCAGTGGGAGGTTTGCAGGAGGAAGCCAATGGATGATGTTTCTCCCTCATCAATGTCTCTCTCTCTCTTTCTCTCTCTCTCTCTCTCTCTCTCTCTCTCTCTCTCTCTCTCTCTCTCTTCCTGTCTCTCTAAAAATCAATAAAAACATATTTTAAAACAAAACAAAATGTAATATCTATAAATATGTTAATAGCATTACATTAACTAAAATAATGTTTGTGAAGTACCTAATGTCTCATTTTTTTTTTAACAGTAATGAATTAAACTCACTATCCGTATATGATATTGTCATTGTAGGAAAAGTTCAGAGATTTCCTAACCAGGGTGAAATACTAAATTTCTGTGTGTGCAATTTCAGTTAGATGAGTGTTTTTACCATACACATGTCATTCTAAAATCAATTTCAATCTTATAGATATTCTCTGTTGTTTCCTAATATCTGTGTCCTTTGTATAAAAAATAATAGTTAAAGTATGTCTTTTCAAAGCTTTCTCAAGGTTCCATCTGTGACTCAAATGATAAAGAAATATTTATATTTCAAAGGCATATTATTAGAATTTTTTGTGTGCACTCATACAGTTTTGATGGTGTTAGAATGCCCAGTTGTGTGAATAACAAGCTACTAGAATCTGTGTATCAAGCAACTCTCTGTAAGGTGACACTGAATTTTCAGTGGCTGTCTTTTGACTGCACAGCCTCTGCTGCCTTCATTCATTTGCACTTCAACAAAGACGAATGGATAAGGGGGAAAGGAGCAAAATATGCCTTTAATGAATGGCACAGAAGAAGCAGAACAGTGAAATTTCTTATTTTCAAGTGGGAAGTAGTGAAAAATCTGGTGCTACATATGCACAGAATATCCTAGCATATTGACTGCCTACTGTGTTCTCCCAAACTCAGAAAGTTTCCTGGTGGTAGCTCCAGGCACCGCAGTGGTGGGGACTGGGTAATGAGGGAGTGAGAGTGGTGAGCTCCAAATTGTTCCCTCTCCAATTAGAAACTCCCTCTGTTCTCCTGCCTGATATAATGAAATTCAATTTAAGAGTTCTTTAGTAGTGTGTTGTTGCTAAAAATAATTAAGGAAAAAAATCTACTAGAATATTGTTTTTTTTTACCTTTTAGATTTAAAAAAAAAATATTTCACAATATTGACAGTAATCAGACTAGAAATAACCAAGGGAAAAGGAAGTAAATTGCAAAGCAAATCCTGTTGCTTTAAAGATTATCATGAATAATTTTACTTAGAGAAAGTTGTATAAGCATCCTGAAATAACTGTCTTTATCTTATATTTATTTATACCCTTTATAAAGATTAGAAAATGAATAATTAAGGACAATGCTAAATAAATAAGAAAAAAGAAAGAGAAATGTTGGGACTGATCTTGTTAAAAAAAAATTGAGGCGTTAATAGACATGGAAATATTTTGGTGGGACGGACAATGCTATAAACTACAAACCAGTAACTAGTCTCTGGAGTCTATGCTCTTCAAGTACAGGTTATCTCAAAACAAATGCAACAGAAAAGTTACAACTTGGGATTCCTTCAGGGATAACACAAAATCTAACAGATATAGAAGTCCTCCCTGATTTGTTGGTGATACTTTCCAAGACCCCCATGGGATGCCTGAAACTACAGGTAGTACCAAACTTTGTGTATAGTATGTTTTTTCCTATACATACATACACACCTAAGTTAAAGTTTAATTTTTAAATCAGGCATGGTAAGAGATTCACACACAAAACTAACAGCACATTAGAACACTTGTAACAATGTAGTACAATAAAAAGTAATGTGACTGTGGCATTACGAAGTAAAGAGGGGCTACCTGAACAAAGGGACTGCTACTTGAACAGGACAGCCACTCTGACAAATGGAATGGCTGCTGTGTGGCAAAGGGCAGGACAGCGTGGAGACACTAGACAAAGGAGTGATGCGGAACAGTGGGAGATTTCATCACACAACTCAGACAAGTGTGCAATGTAAAAACTTATGAATGGTTTACTTCTGGAATTTCCCGTTTAATATTTTTGGACTGTGGTTGAGCACAGGTAACTGATACTATAGGAAGCAAGACTGTGGGTAAGTGTGAACTATGGAATGCAATTTTAAACAAACAAAAAATCCAGGAGCTTGGGAAACAAAAATAGCATCCTTTTCCCCTCTTAATAGAATTAAATTGAACTATCAATTGTTCATCTTTTTTCTGTTTGATCCTTTTGAGATACTCATTGTAGGGATTAAAAACATATATGCTGCTGAAACTGGTTTGGCTCAGTGGATAGAGCGTCGGTCTGCGGACTGAGAGGTCCCAGGTTCGATTCCAGTCAAGGGCATGTACCTTGGTTGTGGGCACATCCCCGGTGGGGGGTATGCAGGAGGCAGCTGGTCGATGGTTCTCTCTCATGGATGTTTCTAGCTCTCTATCCCTCTCCCTTCCTCTCTGTAAAAAATCAATAAAATATATTTTTAAAAAACCAAACATATATGCTGAAAATGGCTGACAACTTTAAAGTTTATTTTAAAACAGGAAGAGCAGGTCCTCACTGAATATAGCCTTTGTGTGTATAGCACAATGCTGCCAAAACACTAAATAAAGAATATCTAAGCATATAGTGTCACTTTAAGGACTATTTTATTGGCCACAGTTGGTATCCAATATATTTCTATTACTTTAATAAATATTTAGTAATTTATTCCATATATGGCCATTTTATCCCAGATTAAGACTATCTTTGCAGTTGGAAGAATGTGGTTCATTTTGAGAAGTCTTTGACATTTTATCTTTTCTTTTAATCTTGGCACTGAAGCAAGACTTTTGAAGTTAAAAAGATTTCTTTAAACTCTGAGGAAAGAATGAAACTTCTGTGAAAAGCAGAAAGTTCGAAAGTAGAATCTCCTTGCTTCTTAAATTGTGGTAAGAGAAAATCACTATTTAATAAGACACATGGGGTTATATAAACCCCATTGTCCCTCACAGGTTTTGCCAACTGAGTAAGAAAACAGGAAAACTGCAAGTGAAGTGACAACAGCGGTTCTATTTTAAAACTGGTTTTCATAGCACATACAGAGTAATTAAATGTAGTGATGAATGTTAATTAACTTGAAGCATTCATATATATGTGTATATATACATATTTGTATATATAAAATCACCTTTAAAAATCATATAGTACAACCTAAATACATACAATTTTTATTTATCAATCATACTTCAACCAAGTACAAAGATAAAGGTAATCTATATATATAAAGAGCCAGGGGCCATTGCATCCGAAACAACCAAATGGATGACCAAACAGGCTGAGTGGGGTGACAAGGCTGGCAGGGGGATTAGTGAGGGACAACCAAATGACTGAATAAGCAGGCTGCGTGGGGTGACCAGGCTGGCAGAGGAGTTATGAGGGACGATCAAACAACTGAATACCAGGCTGCATGGGGCGACCAGGCCATGGGGGGGGGGGCAGTTGGAGACAACCAGGTTGTCGGGGGGGGGGGAAGTTGGGGGCGACCAGGCCGGCAGAGGGGGCAGTTAGGGGCTATCAGGTTGGCAGACAGAGGCAGTTAAGGGTGATCAGGCTGGCAAGGGGGCCAGTTAGGTGCGATCAGGCAGGCAGGCAGGTGAACAGTTAGGAGTCAGCAGTCCTGGATTGTGAGAGGGATGTCCGACTGCCGGTTTAGGCCTGATCCCCAGGATCGAGCCTAAACCAGCAGTTGGACATCCCCCGAGGGATCCTGGATTGGGGAGGGTGCAGGCTGGGCTGAGGGGACCTCCCCCATGCACGAATTTCATGCACCGGGCCTCTAGTTCTTATTATAGAAAATCAAAGCTAATTCAAAATCCCAAAAAAACTAAATAACAAAGGTGAAAATATAACATAAATAATTGCAGAAAGGAGAATTTAGCAGCTTGCATTTGAAGCTTTTCTTCAATCTTTCCACTACAAATCACTTGTCACTAAGCTGAGTAGTCCGATGTAGTGATTTTTTTTAAATGATTTTTTAAATTTATTTATAAATCCTTTTCTCTTAACAAAAACTTAGTAGCCCAGGTAAGCTGATACTTCTTTTGAAATCTCTTGTAACAAAAAGCTTTGAATTTCCACTCCCAAAAGTATGGAGGACATGATACAAATAGACCCTACGTAAAATATTCCCTCTACGTTAGAAAATGTGTACTGCATATGCTCATCTCTAGGCTTTTTTAAAAATCATTTAAGTTATAATGAAATATGAATTGTTTCTGTTGACAGATATGATTTGCTATGTCATATTTATGTTTTAAAGAGGTGAATGGCTCATGAGAAGTCATTGGGTGAGCTAATGTCTTCTTGTGTTCTATTTTAATTTATGTTTTCTACAAGAGATAATGTTCACTTGTTTTAAAAAGGGTTGTGATTTGATTGCTTTGGGTAACAGAACTGACAACAACTTAAATTATTTGGTGCTCAGTGATTTTACATCCCATATTTTGGTTTTATGATAATGTGAATTCAATTTGTAAGGTGCCGCAATATAATAGAGGTAATTATGAAGGGTGTGTCAGCCCAAGTTAAAATATTGCTACTTTAATGTGCTTATTGAAAAATATTTTTTACCATAATCGTGGTGAACAAAATCATGTTTTTTATAAATCTCTTTTTGGAGGCAAAACATACCTAAAGTGCATATTGTTATACAATAATATTCAAATAATAAATAAAACATGCAAAATAACTTTCTACCTTGCCTTATATACAAAGGACTAGGCATAGCTATATATTAGTCTCACTGGAAATAGGAAACAGAAATGAAAAAACATGTATGCATACTAATTTGTACATGGTAGAACATAACCTTAACTTCAGATGCATTATGTAGAAATACATTTCAGTTTAAGTCCTTGAGAAGTATGGAAAATAGCCAATGAAGAAATTTTAACACAAACCACTAACTAAAAAAGTTTAATTTCAAACATAGAACATCATTTTCAAATGTTTTACTACATAGAGAAACACATGCATGAAGTTTTTCCTCTAAAATTATTCTCTATTTTCTGCCGAAACCGGTTTGGCTCAGTGGATAGAGCGTTGGCCTGCGGACTCAAGGGTCCCGGGTTCGATTCCGGTCAAAGGCATGTACCTTGGTTGCGGGCACATCCCCAGTAGGGGGTGTGCAAGAGGCGACTGATCGATGTTTCTCTCTCTCATCGATGTTTCTAGCTCTCTATCCCTCTCTCTTCCTCTCTGTGAAAAAATCAATAAAATATATATTTAAAAAAATAAATAAAATAAAATAAAATTATTCTCTATTTTCAATCTCTGTTGGCTACAATATGTTTTCTACATTTGTCATACACAAAGAGGAAATAAAGTAAAACCAAAATCATGCCCATTGTTAATGGTATATATTTAATATTGTGAAAACAAAATGCTCATGAGAGGTCATTGGGTGAGCTAATGTCTTCTTGTGTTCTATTTTAATTTATGTTTTCTACAAAAGATAATGTTCACTTGTTTATTACTTGTGATATAATAAATGTACTCCTCTGTATCCTATTATTTACCGTTTTGTTTTCTAGTTAGATTAGTACAACTTCTATCCATCACTTCCCATGGTTCCTTGAAGTGACTCTTGTGGGGTTCATCTCTTTTTCCTTCTCTCTTTGCTGGTGCAAATCTATGTCCATAGAGTCAGGACACATTCTCCACTGAAGCTCTAACAGAAATATAAGGTTTTTATTTTTATCTCAATGTATTCTTTTTCTAGTTATCTATTGCTTTGTAACAAATCATTGCAAGATTTGGTGTCTTAAAACTAAAATAACAAGAACTCATTACTAGTATATCTCTGAATCTGTAACTTGGGCAGGACTTGGTGGAAATGGCTCATCTCAGCTCCACAAAACATCAGACAGGCAGCTCACCTGGACCTAGAAGATCCATGACCAGAGTGGCTTATTCACATCTTTGGTAATTTGGTATTGGCTGTCCACTGGGAACTGAGCTGGGATTGTTGGCTAGTTCCTCTGCATGTGGGCTGCTTGCGATTCCTCAGAGTATGGTGGCCCCTTCTGAGATAAAGTGCTCCAAGAGACATGAAGGGAAAGTGTACTAGTCAGGGTTCTCTAAGAAACAGAATCAATAGAATAAATATAAGTTGAAAGATATTTATTATATGGAATTGGATCATGCAATTATGCAGGCTGAGAAGTCTCCTGATTGCCACTTGCAAGCCGGAGACCCCAGAAAGTGGGTGGTGTAACTCAGTCAGAGTTCAAAGGCCTGAGAACCAGGGGGCTGAGGCAGGAGAAGATGAATGTCCTAGCTCATGCCATCTTCAGGAAAGACTGAATTCTTCCTTTCTCTGCCTCTGTGTTCCATTCAGGCCCCCAGTGGATTGGATGAGGCCTACCCACCATCGGGGAGGGAAAACCACTTTACTGAATCCACAGATTCAAATGCTAGTTTCATCCAGAATCTCTCACAGACACACCTAGCAATTGTGCTTAGCCTAATATCTGGGCATCCCATGATCTAGTAAAGTTAACACGTAAAATTAACCATCATAGGAAGCTATCTGTTCCTTAAGGCCATGACCTGAAAATAGCAACTTCCACCATATTCTATTGGTCAAGTAGTCCCAGAAGCCCATCCAAAAACCCTGGGAGGGAACACACACCCCCATTCTCTACAGAAAGGCACAACATTTGTAGCCTTCTTTAATCTACCTCAGTTCTCAGCTCAGGAAGGGATAAAAGTCGTGTTCTTTACCAGCTACCTGACAATATCATCCATTATTAATTATGGTATTATTGTAATATAAATTGATCAAAGATAAATTTAGTTTTATGTTTTTCTTTATAAGTCATAAGACTGGATCATAAATGATTAATTTACTTTATCTAGCTCTCCCAATGAAACCATGGATCAAAAACAATTAACATGGTAGATTGTGTTCTAGGATATTTCAGAAGTAAATCATAAATACCTGTTTGCTTAATTCAATTTACAAAAAAACAACAGCAATATGTTGACACCCTAGCATAGATTTTATGACACATAAAGCCAAAAAGACATCTGACCTCAAGAAGCTGGCAATAAAGGGGGACTCCATGTGCTGGGGTATTAGACATTTGTGTTTTCAAGTGCAATACATGCTACAATTTATTTTTATATTTTCACGTGCATGTTGGAGCTCCTCGTGACATACATAAAAGAACTTTTCTCCCTCATTTTTATTTGAAAATATCATTCATAATGCTGCTACAACAAATCAATAACTCTTAAAATTTTATCTTCAGTCCTGACTCTCCGTCTCGGCTCCAGACAATAGTTCCAATTGGCTACTTCATATTTTCACTTAGTAGCCTCAAACACACCTGGGAGACCAGCTTTGCCCCGAAACCTAGTCCCCGCTCCTTATCCTAGTTCCTGTGGAATTGCATAAACCAAAGTTAGGACTTATTTTTGACAATCATACCTCCCTCAATCCCCATACTTTATATATTTGTCTCCTACACTGGAAACCCCTCAAAGTAAACCCCAGGGAGGCAAGAATTATCCTTCTTTTTGCCTATCATTTCACCCCCTGGGCCTGGCACAATGTTGGTGTTCAGTACATTTTACTGAACAAAATAATTGTCCTTGGCTTTCTCTTTATTTTGGAAACATGTTTTGATGAATTCATAAAAGCAAAAGGAGTTCTGAAGGCCATATAGCAAGAAATAGGTAAGAATATATCTTCTTAAGTTGTAACATTTATAAAGATGAATCAGTGCAGTAAGAATTGTTAGGGACAAATTATATATTTGTGGAAAGAATTACATCTTATAGATATTGGGGAAAGTTTTAGGATTCTGTGGGGATTGCACAGGCTTTTTTTTTTTCTCGCCTAAAGGAAGCACTAAATATAGGACATCTCTGAATCCACATCACAGAAGTAGTAAGGAGATTTTATAGTTCAGTCACCACAGAGAGAAATGGCAAAATAGCACAAAAGACTGTTTCTCCCACAGTGTAAATCATGGAGCAAGAATAAGATTTTCTGTTTTCTATATTATCAATATAGCTGAAAGGATTTCCTCCGAGACGGGTAACAAAGAAGTAGACAGGCCATTCAGATGCCATTGAGACTAAATACTGATGGGCCAGCAACTCTGATTGCTCCTTTTCCTATTTATCAAGTTGCAAGTAACCTCATAATGTTTTTATCACTTTCTGTCAGGAAATCATTTATCCTGTCTCTAGATAAAATTTCTTTACCCCTAACTTCCTCCAAAAGTGGGTTTGACAATCCTTTTTCGATTTTCCTCAGCTCCAGTAAGTTCTAATGATACCTTTAGCTGAGAAATAATTTTGTTTACTTTTCTGTTTTCTCCAATAAATTGCCAGGGTCTTAGGAGTGAATATGGTGAGATTATATATATATCCTTGTATCTCCAGTGCTTAACACAGTTCCTGACAACCTGTAAAAGACTGATATATGCCTACTCAACAACAAAATAAATAAAAGGAATGTGGCATCCTGAGAAAATTTGGGACATGAAAACAGAATGCTACTCTGAAGGAAAAACATAGAAGTGATAAAGAATGCCAGTGTAGGAGAAAAGCAATGGGGAGAATATGAAGTCAGAGATCTCACTTTAATTCTCTTGCAAACTTGTATTGATTGTTTTACTCTGGTTTTGAGAAAATAAGCTAATCTGATCCCTTTTTCAGTTCATTAAGAGTAATGTTTTTTGAGCCTTTGGCCCACAACTTATATTTGGAAATATATTATGCCTAGAAATTCAGTATTCAAACACACACACACACACACACACACACACAGAGAGAGAGAGAGAGAGAGAGAGAGAGAGAGAGAGAGAGAGAGAGAGACATAAACACACACCTGAAAATTTTGATAAATGATATGTATGTGATGAATTTCAAGCTTTCACCATGATAGTCTCTCCTGTCTATTTTGTAAATTGATTTCACAAGTCATTAGTGGGTTGTGACCTGCAGTTTGAAAGAAGAGTAAATGAGGAGAGTTTTGGATGCACAAATTCACGGCAGCCTGATGTTGTGCAGAGCATCTGTAAATAACAATTTGCAACAGTGTAGTTCTTCATCACCTGTCAGTGGTGAAGCAATAGCTACAAGAGGTGAAAGGTGAATCTGAGGTCTTTAAATGCTTCAAGGAATCTGCCTATGGCAAAGCCACAAGAGTCACACAAAGGGACTTCTGGACTCATTTAACCATGTATGTTTCAGGTAAATAGTTTGGTAAACGACATTTGACTATGTCCATTTTTAAATAAGGGGGTATCTTTCTCTATATGCTCTGTAATTATTCTCAAAGAAAACAAGTGATAATGTATGTTACATTAATTCACCACTCCTGTTAGTTTTCAAAACCTGATCACTAACATACACTTTTATCCTCTCCCACCGCCTCACTTAGGTTTCCCGGAATCCTGTCCCAAATAAAGGACCTGCATCCACATTCTGTCTCAGGGTCTGTTTTAAGGGAACGTAACTTAAGAAACCAGTTTTTTGCTCTAATCAGTTTGGCTCAGTGGATCGAGCATCGGCCTGCGGACTGAAAGGTCCCAGGTTCAATTCCGGTCAAGGGCATGTACCTTGGTTGCGGGCACATCCCCAGTAGGAGGTGTGCAGGAGGCAGCTGATTGATGTTTCTAACTCTCTATCCCTCTCCCTTCCTCTCTGTAAAAAAAAAAAAAATCAATAAAACATATTTAAAAAAAAAGAAACCAGTTTTACTAAATTACCAACATACTTCCACATGGTATTTATATTTGTGTAATGAGCCATTTTCTAATGCAAATATTATACTTTCAGTGGAATCTGAGACTATTCCTTTGTCTCCATTTTGTAGAAATGCCAGACAAATCTATAGCTGAAACTGTAGCAGCAATTGTTAAATAGGAATTATTTTGTATGTGAAGAAACTAAGAACTAGAAAATTGAATTTACATGATACTCAAGGGCAAATACTAATTAGCAACTGAACAAAAATCTTTTCTAGAAGAATTTGTTCGCACTTTGGAATCTGTTTTAACTGTATTTTGTTTTTATAGAAGGACAAATAAAAAATAGTTTAGAGATTCTGTTTAGTTTATAAAAGAATAACCACTTATTATCTTAATTTCCTTTACTCTTTGGTATGTAGTGCTATTTATAATTTTAAGTGGTCTTTCTCAAAAGTCATTCTTTAATATTTGGAAACACAAATTGGTTCAAATGAAAGAGTCTATGTGAATACACATTGCTCTAAATCAAGTCTAAAGCACATGACAGCAGTAAACTATCAAATTTGCTTTGAGAAATAACATTACTTTATTCATCAACTACTCTTTTAGTTGTTTTCTCCTTCCTATTGTTGTTCAGTTTCTTGAATTACAGTCTTTCTAACGTTCCCAAGTTAACTTTGATATAGCCAACCTCTCTTCCTTAACACATTGCGCACCAGTAGTTTTATTGCTAGCTTTACCCAGTGACCAGATAAGTTTCTATTGAACGAGTACAAAAAAACGTTTTACAAAGTATCATACTTTAAAAAGATATCAGCTTGTAAGAACATGTAATAAATAACTTCAAAATGCAATGGGTATTTAATTTCAAGGCGTGCCTTTAACATTTATGTAAAACACTGTGTAATATGAAAACACGAGAGTGCTCATGATGCGCCCGCAATGTGTGAAGATACACATGGTGATAAACATACTTCAGGGCATGTTTTCAAATTATCTCTGGGGGGAAACAAACTCCCAAGGCCCTTTGCCTTGACTGAGAAGCTTCAAGCTCTCTCTCGCACTGTGGCGAAGCAGCTACAGTTGCCCTTCCCTTCTTTCAGCCTTCGCGGGACTCCTTTAATTCTGCTCCAGGCATGAAACGTGTGGGGGTCATCACAACATTTGGGTAGCGTTTATTTTCAGAATTTGAGGATATTACTCTATAGCTTTCTTCTTTCCCAGAGTTTCATTGTTACCTTCCAGCTACTAAGTTCAACTTAAAATACGCATTCTGATTTCTGGAAACCATGTGAGTTTCTCTCTTATTTGGGTCTGCCCTCACACAGGAAGCCATAACAATTAGGACATGACCTTCTTGTTCTCCTTGTTAGTATCAGCTCCTCTCGAGTTAGGACCTGTTTTTTTCCACTGTCCTCAGCCTTTACATAGTTAATTTTTAAAATATTGTTCCAGCTTTTGTAGTTTTCACTGGGAGAATTGGTTTGGTAAGAGCTATCTCTATTACTAGAGGTGGAATATTAATTCTGTTTGAATTTTCTTTTCTTTTTTAGCCCGTGAGAAAATATTTTTCTATTTGCTGATTTGGATTTGATATGACGAAAACTTTGTTAACTCGAGGGTCAGATGTTAATAAAACTTTCTAATAAGTTTTGGTCCTTCCCTGCTATTATTATACCCAATTCACTTAACTCATAATAACCCACTGAGACTTTTCCTTACCAGTTACATGTTTACTCATTAAGGTGAGTTGGCTCTTTCCATGATTATCCATCAAAAAATGTTTAAACTATGCATTTTTTTTCTAGCTCTGTTAACTCTTATAAGGACTTATATCAGTAATGCATCTCCTTTTCAACAACTTTTCTTTGGTCTGTTATTTGTCCAGTTATTTCTAAGACAAAAATATTATTTTCATTAATGATTTAATTATTTAACCAAGTAACTTACTTTATCCAATTCCTCTGCAATCCTCCACCCTCATGTACATATGTTATTCCAGAAGAGAGTTTAGGTGAAAATTTTATTTAATATTATTCTAAATTTTCAAAAATAATTAAAACCCAGCCTATCCAAATATCTCTATTGATTTCCCAGCCAAAAAAAAAAAATCTCTTTTATATCCAGTGACTCTAACCTGTGGTTTAAACATTCCACCAGTATATTGAAGATAATTATTTATTTTTATCAGATTTTTTAGTATTGTCTTTTTTATATAAGAACTAGAGGCCCAGTGCATGAAATTCGTGCACATGGGAGGTCACCCCTCCCCCCCCAGCCCAGCCTGCACCCTGTCCAATCTGGGACCCCTTGGGGGATGTCCGACTCCCGGTTTAGGCCCGATCCCACAGGGATCTGCCTAAACCGGGAGTCAGACATCCCTCTCACAATCCGGGACCAATGGCTCCTAACTGATCAACTGCCTGCCTGCCTAATCACCCCTAACTGCACTCCCCTGATGGCCTGGTCACCCCCAACTGCCCCCCTGCCAGCCTGGTCACTCCCAACTGCCTCGCCCCTTACTGCCCCCCCTTCTGGCCTGGTCACCCCATGCAGCCTGCTGCTCAGTCATTTGGTCATCCTTCACTGAACCCCCTGCCGGCCTGGTCACCCCACACAGCCTGTTTACTCATCTGTTCGGTTGTTTTGGTTGCAACAGTCACTTAGGCTTTTATATAGATAGATAGATACTTAGAGAGCATGTAATCTATGAAATACCAACGCAGTAGCTTACATCCTCCAAGATGGACATCACATGATAATAAATTTCACAAAATAAATTATTGACTTTATAGTTTATGAAAACAAATTAAAAGTATTAACACTTGTTTTCTAACTCAGAAACTTGATTATTAAATAAATTCTTATGCTTTCTAATACTGTTCAGATATCAGAAACGATTATTAATTATTAATACTGTTTTTGCATCTGTCAGATATCAGAAATGATTATTAATTTTAATAACTGCCACAATGGACACTAGGAGGCAGAAAGGGACAATGTGGAAGATTTAAGGAAGGACAAATAAAAAACAGGATGGGCAGCTTTAGTCAGGAGGGACAGAGAGGCATACTGAGCTGTTACTTACAGAGAGGAGATTTGTGATACACACTCAACTACAGAGAGAGGCATCAGTGGGGGAATATTGAAGGAAGGCTTAATGGGAGTCAAAGCACTGAAAACCACCTGTGGCTCAGCATTTTAGAAGGAATTCTTTACAATGTCTGGATTCTAATAAAATGCCTGGGTTCTAGGGAGGGAGGGAAGAAAAGAGGTGAGGGGAGTAGGAATGAAATACAGGAACTGATTTTGAGGGTAATGAGGAGGATCCAGATGATAATAGGACTCATTGGCTAACATGAGATAGTTCAATTTTATTTTAAATACAGTGATAAGCCTTTGGATGATGTAAGTAGGGGAATGACAGGGCATGATCTCAACTTATATAGAAACATTCCGGCTTCTGAATGGAGAATGGACAAAACTAAGGATCCCAAGTTAAACGGGAGATGAGCAAAATAGTTCTCGGAATTTCAGTTGTGTGCTTCTTGCCTCCACTGAGACCAGGCGTGCCCACCCCCGTAGCCTGTGCCTCCAAGAGTCAGCCTTACTCCCTCAAATCCTCAGCCATCGGGTCCAGATTTGTAAAAGTAAGCTTTTATCTCAGAGGATTTGGTAACTACAGTAACACAGGATACAAACTGTCAGTTACCAGTGCTGCTCTCTAAATGCCCACTTTGCTAGAATTAAGCCTCCATAAAGCTATTGGTTGAGAATCCCCAGTCGTATTCTATAATAGCTTATCCTTTAAATTTTGCTATTTCCTATCAAATGAATGTCAAACAGGATTGGAGAATTGCATGTAGTTGTAAATATATGTAATAGTTACCAATGCTTTACAAGTCTAATGTATTACATAAATACTGTGACCCTAGTTCAGTGTTTGGCCTGCCTTGTAGTTCCCACACTGTGATGATAAACAAATTTGGGCTTCCTCTCTTAGTCTCCAAAGTTCCTTTTATAGCTCTAAAGTCTATTCTTGAGTGTTGTTAAGAAAAAAGAATTTTTATTCTGACAATTCTGACATCCTTTGCATTTTCTACAAATGAATGAAAGAGATTGTGTGAAGGGATTTGATGTGTAACACAATAGCTATTTTTCCTCTGCTAAACAGGAGAACATGGAACACATTTACATTAAATGCATGCTCTTATAAAGGAGAAAAATAAGTGTTTAGATTTGAAATAAGTTGAACACTATTTTTATGAAGGCAAAATTGTTCATTCATCTGTGATTTTAGTTCCAACAAAGGCTATCTCCCAGCATTTATTTTCTACTTCTGCATGTCTTGTTGATTAAACTTTAAATCTTCTACATTGTCTTTCTTTCCTACACAATAGATTTCAGACAGTGTTGGCTCATGTTAAATTTTACAGGTCGGTGGTAGTAAAATATCAAGGAAGCTATTTCATGGCCTTTTAGCACTGTAGATAGATGGATTTAGAACAGAGAACTGTATCTAGTCATGTGACTTATGTAACAAATGCCCTCATTTAATTGATGACAGATCTATTAGCTGCACAATACAAGTTTCAAATGGATTTTGTGCCTTCATAGTACTGATAATTTTGGGTGTCGTTGTATTTTTTTTTTCTGTCAATGAAATATTTGAAAGATACCAAAAGGTTAAACCATTGGTGATCATGGTTAATAGGAAACATTTGAATAGCAGATGGTGGAATAAACCACAAATGTGCAGCTAGAGTAGCTTCTTGGGCCCCAGGAGACAGAATAATGGACCGGTGCATAACTGTGTCTCATTTGCTAAAACACATGTTACCTTTCTTGCTCTCAATGAAAAGGGATTATGGTAGCATGACTATAACCGCAGCAATAAAAGACTGTTATACATACAAAGGTAGTATCATGATCTTATTCTCATTGTCTTTCTACTTGTTTTGATGATTGCCCATGACACTGAACTCCTTATATGGTATTTGTGTTAGACTAGGAAATGTGGTTACCAATGAAAGTTCTGACAATAAAAGAAATTACTTGATATTTAAAGTTAGCTACATGAGCCAGTCTGTATGTCAGCATACTCTAGTAATCTGCTCTCAACATGGAGGAATTAGGTTGCTTTGGGATGTAGTAAAATGAAAACTCTAACTCAGATTTCTTTTAAAAAAGAAAGAAAGAAAATATTGATTCCTATAAATGGAAGTCTAGAGATAGAGTCACCTTTACAGTTGACTTAATTATTGATGTCTTCAAACTCCATTTAATCACATTTCTTCTCAGCCCTCAGTGTTCCTGATCTTAACCTCGGTGCACCTGCCTTAGCCACAGAAATTCCAGGTGGCCCACTGAATGAGAGAAACTATCCCTTCATGTTAATCTCAATTCCAAATGAAGAGCTATTGCAGAAGCCCATCGAAAACTTCTGACATCTCATTGGCCCAAATTAACTCAAATGCTACTTCCAAAAGGATGCTCTTGGCATGGAGAAGACACACTGATTGGCTTAAGCCTGATTCCTGAACAAATCAGTGTGAAGATCAGGACATTTTCATAATTGACTTTAAATAACTAAAACTCATCCAGAATGATTTGGGAATGTGCCTTTATTCCTGGCTTAAAAGTGGGGATTTCTGATATAGGTAAACAAAACACCAATATTAGGATGTTGAGTTTCATTGAGCTTTGGGAAAGGGAGAGAATATACAGTTCCCTCCTCTGTGATACTCTTTGGTTTTGCCTCTCTTTTATTTTCACTTTCCCTTATATGTGGCATCTTTTACTTATTATTTAATGTTAAGGTGTAACCTGCCCAATCATTGTATAATTCTGAGCATTCAACATTCCTGGTCATGGGTGACACATTTTTGCTAGTTTTTCTTAAAAAAAACACACACAGAGATAGATAACAAAATATTGTCATTATAATTGGTTTCCTTTTGCAAAGAATTCATGAGTTTAAATATTATTTTGAACATTGTCAGTATCAAGGATAAGTGACTCAGAACAGAGTGTAGAATTGAGTTTACACTTAAATGGAAGTTTGAACATCTGAAAATAAAGTGTAATAAACATGGGAGGAATTGACAAGAGATAAAGAAAGATGAATAGGGAGCAACACATTATTATACTACCCAAGGCCTTATTTTTCTTATCTGAAAGTACTCTTTGTAGGTATCTCCAGCTTTAACATGCTAAGAGTCAATGATCGCAACTCCTACTAGATAACCTTTGATCTGCTATGAACTGAAACAAAATGAGTCTCCCAAGGTCTCTTGCTCTCCTTTTGTGTAAATATCTTATCTCATCCTGCTCTTGATAATATCCCAAATCATTTTTAACATATCATGATTCTCTCTTTTTAAAAATTCCTCCTTAAAAAGTACCTTTTAAGTTTTGACAATTCATGAGCACCAAGATATAATAGATTCATTAACATTACTTCTTTAATCAGGGTTTTGCTTTTCATAGGAACAAGAAAGGATCCTAAATCAATGTTTTCCAGTAGAAACAAATGCAAGCCACATACATTAATATAATAATATAGTCTATTTAAACCGATACACCTATCAATATGTAATTAAAATAATTACTAATGGGATATTTAACTTTTTTGTACCAAGTATTCAAAACTTAGCATGTATTTTACACTTACAGCATATCTCAACTCAGATACATTTCAAGTATTCAATAGCCACATGTCTTTGGTAGCCACCCAATTGAATGAAATCTTCGCTTAACTGATGGCATCACTGAAAAATAAAGTATATAGCAGAATGGGTATAGAATAGGAAGAAAGGGAACTGTCTTAGCTCAGGCTGCCATAATAAAACACCATAGATTGGGTGGCTTAAACAACATAATTTTATTTTTCACAATTCTGGAGGCTGAGAAATCTAAGACCAAAGCGTCAGCATGGTGAGCTTTTGATGAAGATTCTTTTCCTGACTTGTAGATGGCCACTTTCTGGTTATAGCGATAGCCTGTGTCCTTACATGGGGGAGGGAGAGGGGGGAAGGGAGGGAGGGAGAAACGAAGCTCTCAGTTATATCTTCTTACCTATCATAAGGTACCCACCCTCACGATCTCATCTAACTGTAAATGAGACCATTGCAATTAGCTAATTATTAATAATGGGAAAGGAGCAAGGGAAGGCCAGGCATTATAGGCATGTCATTTGGGCAGCTTCACCAGGAAGCTTCAACTTTGCGCTCCCCAGGGAACCACTGGCCCATCCCCTGCAGATCACTGGGGAAGGGGTCCAAGAAAGGGGAGATAGGCATATGCACAGTAAAGTTGGGGTGATGAAGGAAAGGTACTGTCAGGCACACCTGAGAACAAAGGTCATTGGCCAGAATGGGTGTGGCCACGGCAAGCCCTTGAAAATGTGGGAATACATAATCCCCTTAACAAAGAAATTCTCTCTCTTGCTGCTCTTGGCTCTTGGCTCAGCTGGTGGGACTCTCTCCTTCCTGCTTTCTTGTATTTGCCCATGTTTCCTCCATGTGGCCCTGCAGACCCCACATGCAATGGACTGATGCACTGCAGTGGGAAATTAAGCTAGACTGATGCTGTATTGGACTGTGCAGACATGGAATGGAAACTCTGGACACTGGCTCTGAAGAGTTAAATAGAAACATATGCTCTCTTAAAATGTATTAATGAGAAATCAAATAGAAATTGTCTTACCTATGAAATAGTCCTATCCTCTTTGGTCTACTCATCTTCTTTAGAGTTTTTAAAGTAAGAACAGAAAAATTGCCTTAATTAGCAAATATTTTAATTATGTAGAATAGATCATTTGGGATAAATTAGCTGACTGATTTGTGATTTAACTTTCCAAGCACAGATTTTTTTCTTAACCTCACAATCCTGTATCATATCTCTTGTAGTAATTTACTATCTTTGGTTTGCAAAAGAGGTTAATGAGATAAAACTATCTTAATATCTGGGGAAAAAAAACCTTTTAAAAATAGATTACTATTATTCTGTAAGTAAATATACAGAGTTTTTATTGTTTTACTAGAGGCCTGGTGCATGAAATTTATGCACAGAGGGGGTGCCATCCCTCAGCCTGGCCTGCACCTTCTCCAATCTGGGACCCCTCAGGGGATGTCCAACTGCCTCTCATAATCTGGGGCCACTGGTTCCTAACTGCTCCCCTGACTGCCTGCCTGATTGCCACTAACCCCTCTTCCTGCCTGCCTGATCGTCACTAAACACCTCTGCCTGCCTGCCTGATTGCCCCTAACTGCCTCTGCCTCACTCAGCACCCGGGACCCAGGTTTCCCTCCCTTTGGCCAGCCACAAGCACCCAGGACCCAGGCCAGCTTCGTCCAGGCTGGCCGCAGCTTCAGGGGACCATGGGCGGGTGGCTGCGCCTGGGCCACAGCTACAGGAGCCTGGGACCATGGGGTGAGTGGCTTATTCCTCCCCTGCGCTGCAAGCACAGCCATTGGTGCCAAGGACCGTGGGGCGGACGGCTTGTCCCTCTCCTGGGCCGCAGGCGCAGGTGCTGGCACCCGAGACCATAGGGCAGGCGGCTTGTCACTCTCCCGGGCCATAGGTGCAGGCGCAGCCACTGGCACCCAGGACAGTGGGGCGGGCAGCTTGTCCCTCTCCTGGGCCGCAGCCTGGCTGGTCCCCATTCCTCTCTCCCCAGAGTTGAGTGTCTGAGCAGTTAAGGCGTGATGGCATGATGGCATGACGATGTGAGGGCATTTCAACCATTTGCATATTAGCTCTTTATTATATAGGATTACAACATAACATAACTGCAGAAAAAGTATTTGGTTAAGTTCAAACCAATAATTTGGATTGCATCAACGCTTAGGTCTCCTGATTCTTAAGGCAATGTTTCTTCACTGGGTAACCCTGATCCATCCAGGTCATTGAAATCGAATTACCTATCAGTGTTGGCATATTGCTGATAAATTACAGCCGAAGGCTTGGCTAGTTGGGTACGTAGATGAGCTCTAATCTAGGATTCTCCCATTTCCCATCACTTCATTTGGAATTAGTGGCTACTTAGATGCCACTATGTAACAAGTGCTTTACAAATGGCTTCTACCTGGCTCATGACATCACAAGAAGCTTGAGTGCAATAAAATGAGATGAGTTTTCCTTTTAATAAATAAGTATTGATATTGTATTTGTTATTAAATGACCTTTTTTTTTCTTAGCAAGCATGTTTTCACAAGGAAAAAGAAGATAAGAAAGAGAAGGAGGGAGGGGAGGGAGAGGAGGAATATAGAAGGTAGAAAGGATGAAAGTTATGAGGAAGAAAATGTAGATCTCATATCCTAGTAGCTTATAGGGAATCTCCAATTCTGTACGGATTCAGAAGCTGGATAATTTAAGGGCATTTAGGAAGAATCACCAATGTTGATTGATGAACTAAACTAGCAGATTATTCTTCTCGATTCTTTATTTATAAAGTCAGAATCTTCAAAAACATCACAGTAATAATCTTCCTGATTCACCAATATCAAATTAGCAAAGTGTCCATCTGTAGAAAGTATTTTCCAAAATTACTAAATTAATTAGTTGGATGCTTTAATGAAAATAAATAAATCTAAAGTATTAATATTTTAATTGTCCCAAGTAAATTTCTATGTTCTTTATTATTTTCACAACTATCATTTAAGGAATTTTAAAAAAAGGCTTGAAAATATTTATTTAGCCAAAGTGTCAATAGATTTATCTTTAAAATAATAGTCATTTTTAATTCAAAAATATATTGTATTAAAATAAATGGATGATACATTAGGGTAACGATTCCATTTAATCCATAGCCAGGGGCAATATTTTGACTATTTCATTCTCTTAAAAAGCACTATAATATATCATCTAAGTTGAGTGTTTATAAAAATGTACATCTTTTTCTACCATTTCTATTTTAATAAGCCAGTGAGAATTGTTGAGAATGGTGTAGCTCTTTTGGGAAACTCCTCTAGTGTAGGGGATCAAAGGCAACTAAACAAAATCAGGTTGTAAGAATGAAAGCTATCCTATATAATAAAAGCCTAATATGCTAAATGTCCAGTTGTCCACTCATCTATTCAACCAATCAAAGCATAATATGCTAATTATATGCCAAGGCTGCTCAACCACTTGCTATTACCTGCACTGACCACTAGGGGCCAGTCAACCAGTTGACCAGTTGCTATGACTTGCATTGACCACCAGGGCGCAGATGCTCCAACTGGTAGGTTAGCTTGCTGTTGGTGTCCAGCTGATTGGGAATGAGCAAGAAGGGCCGGACACACCCTGGAGCACTCCCACGGTCCCTCCCTAACTGGCCAACCTCCCACATCCCTCTCTGGCCCTGATTGTGCACCGGTGGAGTCCCTCAGCCTGGCCTATACCCTCTTGCAATCTGGGATCCCTCAGGGGATGTCAGAGAGCCGGTTTCAGCCTGATCCTGCATGCGAGGCCGAGGGACCCCACTAGTGCCTGAATTTGTGCACCGGGCCTCTAATATAAAATAAAAGACTAAGCAACCAAATGACCGAATGACCCAATGACCAGTTGACCTATTGCTATGATGTGCACTGACCACCAGGGGGCAGACGCTCAATGCAGGAGCTGCCCCAGGTGGTCAGTGTATTCCCACAGCCAACCTCCTGTGTGGCTGGCCAACCTCTCGTGGTCCCTCCTCCTGACCAGCCAACCTCCCGCGGTCTCACCACTATCCCCCGGCCAGCCAGCCCCTCCACTGGCTCTGATTGCTGGCCAGGCCAAGGCACCCCAATGTGCATGAATTCATGCACCAGGCCTCTAGTTATAAATAAAAAACTCACCCAATTGGTGTGGTTCAGTGGTGGAATGTCGATCTATGGACCAGGAGGTTGTGGTTCAATCACTGGTCTGGGCACATGCCTGGGTTGTGGGCTCAATCCCTTGTGTGGGTTGTGCAGGAAGCAGCTGATCAATGATTCTCTCTCATCATTGATGTTTCTATCTCTCTCTCCCTCTTCCTTCCTCTCTGAAATAAATAAAAATATTTTTTAAAAAAAGTAAAAAAAATAAAAAACTCATTAGGAGGATGAGTTATGAAGGAAGGTAAGTCCAGATAAAAGTTCCATTCTTTGTCAAAATTAGTATATTCCTAGGGAATATAGGGGCCTAATTAATACATTTCTTTTTATTTACTTATATTGATTTTATGAGTTCATATTTTCTAGTATTTGCAATATATACCAGATACTTTACTTGTATTTTCTCATTTAATCTCTTCAAATAACCAAATTACTTTAGTGCTGGTATTATACTAATTTTATAGATGAGGAAAATGAGGCTAAGGGAGGAAAAGCAAAATTTCCAAGGTCACAATTAACAGATTGTGACCCCAGTGGGTGTAACTGCAGAGTTGAAGTTCTTAAAAATCTTGCCAAGTTTCCTCTCCATTTCACCTAAAGCTTAATCATGACTAATTCTTTGGAAAATATGTTGTTGTTTACCCAGAAAAAAATGTATATTAGAATAAAAATGAATTATACCCATCCATCCCTACAAGTAAGAAAGCAACTTATTTGGAAATGAATTATGTGTGCCATACCCTTTGACATACTAAGGGTACCATAATCTGTCCTCAGTTAAAAAGGAAACATTAAAACAGTTTCATTGTCATGTTAAGTAAGTTCTAAGACTTAAAGAAACTAAAGCTTTGCCTTTCAGAATATAGAGATTTAATTAATGTTAGAATTTCCATCTTTATTATAAGTGATTTAACCTACACAGAATATTAAACTGATTATAGTTAAGCATATCCTAATATATAAAGAGCCGGGGTCCATCACGACCTAAACATCTGGACAGACAACTGAACACCAGGCTAGGGTCCCAGCCGGCATGGTGGGAGTCAGTCCTGGATCCCAGCCACCTGTGGCGGGAGTCAGTCCTGGATCCCAGCTGCCTGTGGCGGGAGTCAGTCCTGGGTCCCAGGGGCCCACGGCATGGTGGCAGGAGGGAGCTGTGGGTTCGGAGCCATGCTGTCATTGGACTAGCCTCTGGGTCCCTCCCCCCTTCCACAGGCTCTGGGGAACCAGGGCCATGCTGCGATCTGGGAATCTTGGTCCCTCCCCCCGCCCACAGGCTCTGGGGAACTGGAGCCATGCTGCAATCAGACTGGCCTCTTGGTCCCTCCCTCTGGCCCGCAGGCCCTGGGAACCAGATCCATGCTGCAATGGGACTGGACCCTACCTGGGGGGGTCCCAGATTGTGAGAGCATACAGGCTGGGCTAAGAGACACCACCCCAAGTACACAAGTTTTTGTGCACTGAGTCTCTAGTTACAAATAAAAATCTGATGCCTTTCCAAAGTATATCTTGGCTACTTAGATTTGCAATACAGCTAGATTTTTGCCAAGTCTTTCTGTCTTCCCTATTATTCCTACAATAGCAACAACAAATATATTTATTTCTTTGGAATGATGCCTTGTGATTTTACTTTTGAGGAATTGACAATTTCCAAATGAAATGTATTTTGGCAAAAATAGTACACAAATTTTAAAGAAAGTAAAAGAAAAATTAAGAGTATCTTATTTGTAAGTTTTGTATCAATTGTGCCAATGAGAGAAAATAGAAAGGGGGAATAATTCTGTTCTCTATGAACCAGATGTAGATCTTTACCTGACTTTTTTATTGTACAATGAAGAATAAGGCACTGTGTTCAAGGTCAAATGAGATGGAACACAGATAAATCCCAAGCCCTTTTTATTTTTCAAGAAGATGATGAATCTCATTTTTTAAAATTTCTCAATTAAATAGAAAAATGCAACAGCAAATATTTTTGAGCATTTGTTTGAGCAGAAAGTATGAGCCAGTTTCTGTGGCTCAAGCCAAGATTATAGAATAAATATGGCATAGCTTAATCTTTGTACAAGACAAGTGATTGCTAAGACCATATCTTGTAGATGGACCGACCATCTGTGTATGTTTGGTGAGCTAAGGGCTAACAGAGGCCAAATTATGCCCAATGATCATTCTTAATGAAATTTACACTACTGACACCACCCTTGTGAATATTGCCACCTTTTTCAAGATGCCAACATTTCTAGGAAGGATTTAAACAGCATGTCTGTGATCCTCCCAGGAAAGAATGAAGCTAGGAGAACTAGTCTAATATCATGGGTAAAATAAGAATGACAGACATCCTAAAAAAACAAATGCAATGGGTTTTGCTAGCAGGAGAGCCATTATGGAATGCTTCTGGCAGAGTATGCCTGGTTCTTTATTTTCTTTCAGCTTTATTTAAGTTTAATTAACACATAAAGTTGTAAGATATTTAAAGTGCACATCATAGTGATTTGATATATGTATACATTGCAAAAGGATTCTCCCCATCTAGTTAATTAACACATCCATCACCTAGCATATTTATTTTCTTATTTTAGTAAGAACATTTAAGTTCTACTGTATTAGCAAATTTCAATTATATTCCACATAGTGTTTATCAACTCTAGTCACCATGCTTTACATTAGATCCTCAGACCTTATTTATCTTACGATTGAGCTATAAATGCTTGTTTTGTGTGCTTTTCTGTACCTGGGTTATACTTTTACAATAAAATGCTAAGGAAAAGAATAGTTCTGTAGCATTTTGGTCACAGGAAGACAGACAAGGGATTGAAGACATCCATGTGCAAAATGATATCAGAAGATGAAAAAAAAAGTATTGTTGAAAACTCTATCTTTGTTAATGTTTTTTAATATTGTCTAAGATGAAAGAAAATTTACCTTTTTTGTAATATCTTATAAATTCATGGAAAAAGTATTTTTATGTCACACACACACACACACACACACACACACACACACACACAAGTAATAAATAGTGTAGACCATAGGCTCTGAAGTAGGAGTTTGTATTCCAGATTCACCAATCACTATGACAGTGGCTTTAGCAAAATAAACATAACTTTTCTGTGTCTCAATGTTCTCACCTATAAATTAATAATAAAAGGTAAGTACTCTCCTCATAAATGTTAGCTATGGTTTCTTCTATATAATATTTTGTTTTCAATGCATTTTTATATAAGAACATTTCCTTATCAAATCAGAAGAATTTCTGTGACCATAAAATTTGACTATAAAAATCTGATATTTATAATTGAATAAAATACTATCCAGTTGTATTGCCTGTATTCAGTTAGTTTATTTCTAAGTTACCAATGTTGGTTATTAAAATTACAGTGACTTCCCTTGGGACATGAAATATCAGTCTCCTTATGACAAACATATTGCATTTTTATGATTACAGGACAATTGAAGCATTTTCCTTTGAGGGAAAGACTCTAGGTCTCTTGGTGAAATTTTTGGAAAACCTTCAGTCATGTCAGTACCCCATTTATATATAAACTCTGTGCCACATTATTTCTTAGCCATTGTGTTATTTTTCTGTCATTACATAACAAATTACCACAAATTTAGCAGCTTAAACAACACCCATTTATTTGTGAACAGGTTTGTAGATCAGAAGCGTTGGAGGCTGTGCCTTGGGTCTCTGCTTAGGGTATCACAAAGCTATAATGAAGATGTTCCCTGGGGTGAGTTATCACTTGGAGGATCTGCAGAGAAATTTGCTTCAAAGCTCATCCAGGTTGTTGGCAGAAGTCAGTTCCTTGCAGTTTTGAGACTAAGGATTCCATTTCTTTTAATATTTTTATTGATTTTAGAGAGGAAGGGAGAGGAAGAGATAGAAACATCAATGATGAGAGAGAATCACTGATTTGAAGACTCCTGCACGCCCCCCAATGGGGATCAAGCCCGCAACCCGGGCATGTGCCCTGACCAGAATCAAATCATGTCCTCCTGGTTCATAGGTCAATGCTCAACCACTGAACCAGGCCAGCAAGGCACCAAGATTGGCAAAAATGGCCCCTTTTTTGAATTGTTCTCTGCTCAAAGACATGAATGACCACGGGCAGTGTTCCACAGTTCTGGGTGTACATTCTTTAGAATCTCTAGTCAATTTTAACAAAGGATGGGCAGCAAAGTAAAGCTATCAGAAATTTCTGATAAGCCATCTTGTCCAACAGTGAACAGTTTTTTTTTTTTTATGTAATAAACTCGTTATTGCAAGCTTATTTGACTGATAGACAATAATCCCTGGTATAGATATTGATGTGACATCTGCTGTGAAGAGAAAGACTAGACTAAGTGGTTTTTAAGTTTCACTCCAACTCTAATATTGTATGATTCAATGACTTTGAGAATGACTTGCTATATAACCTCCGAAATGTAAATTTCTATTCTAAAATGAAATTTTTAAAAAATCAGGAATTCTCAGAAGAAAAAATCCTAGGTATCTAAATTTCTCACATTTTGCATATGTGAAAACTAAGGCCCAGAGATATCAAATGACTTTAGCATTTTTCCTCAATGACAGATTTTGGACTCTAATCTAGATAAATTATGCTGGTATTCACATGAGACTTTGAATATATTTGGTTTCTTCTTTGCCAAATATAGCTATAGAGAAAAATGTCAGGATGAATAATGCCTAATTTTGACATAGGACTTTCTCATTCTCCTTGTAATCTTTACAACTGAAAACTTATTTTTAAAAACCTGATGAGGTTTGCAGATTCACCTCTATTCTGAGTGCACAAAGACTCCAGGAGGACATGTGGACTCTTAATAGAGAGGACAGTAGGGGAATTCTTCACCAAATAGATATAAAAATAATTAAAAGAAGACATATTGTGTTTTTTTTTAATATTTCTTGAAGAAAAAAAGAAATTCTATTCAATATAGTCTTTTATGCAAGTATTCTATATGACCTAGGATTTCATAATGGAAAAATGATGAAATTGTTTGAGAAAAGAGATGATGCAAGCAGAAGGCATGAAGTGATAGTTTAGAATATTCAGCAAAGTAACTTGGAGGGAAATGTTTTATTGATTTTTTTTATAATATGTCACAAAAGCAAAGGCCACTGATCCCAGAATAATAGGGATTAAAAGAAAACAAACCGTATGGCATAAAAAGTTAAGTGTCTGTATGGCTTACATTTTTGGATATTAATTCAATTCAACAAGCATTTATGAGAGGTTACTGTGTACACATTTCCGGATTATGCACTGGGTAATACAAAAAGAAGGAATGAAAAGAAAAGGGAGAAAGGGAGCTCTGGAGCTAATATTAGAGGGAGTAGGTTCACTAACTAGAAAACATTACAGATATAACAAATTCTGTAATGTAAATGTAAATAATATTGTGGGATCATGAATGAATAAGTCAGCTTAGGGAAGTCATGAAAAAACTCACAAACACGTGCAATTTGAGCAAGATTTCAATGGGTGAAAATGAGTGGAATAAAATGTCAGTTGGATGGAATAGATGGACTACCATGAGCAAAGCCATCCAGGTGTTCCAAGTGCATCCTCAGCTCAGAGAGGGAAGAAATGCTAGGAGAAATAAACAGAAATGTATTTTAACCCTTTGCACTCACTTGCTTTTTTCTCGATTCCTGCTACCGATGCTAACCGTGTCGAGTCACACTCGACATCCGAGTGCAAAAGGTTAAACCTAGAGTGAGAATGGTCTTATTAAACATGTTGGATCTTTTTCTCTATTAATTAAGGAAAAATCTGACTCTTTGACCTTGAAGTTATAACATAATACTATGCCTTGGAATAATGTCTTTAGTAGAAGGAGATATGGCGGCGGGGGAGGAGGAGAGAGGGGAAGAAATGATGTTGGAAGGAGAGTTGACTTGAGGTGGTGAATACACAATACAGTATCCAGGTGATGTATTATAGAATTGTACACCTGAAACGAATATAATGTTATTAACCAATGTCACCCCAATAAATAAAATAAAATAATAAAAAGGAATAATGTCATTAGTGGAAGTATGGAGATAGGGTATATGAAGGGTATAGAATGTCAAGACATGGAAGCCTTTCAGAAACTATTTCAGACTTGTGGGTGGCTTAAAATAAGTAATTCACATAAAAATATTCTGAACAATATGAAAAGAGGTTGAAAAATGAAAATATCTAATTTCTCCTTTTGTGATTCTGTATTATTTTTTTTTTTTTACTTTCTTACGTTCAGTTTTTACTTTGAGTTAACCTGGCAAACTTTTTTGAATAATCCTTTATTTTCCCAGTGATTTGTAACATCATCCAATACACAATTTCTAGTGGAGCTATCCTTTTGTTTTCTCATGTTGGCCATTTTTTTTCTGATTACTTTTAGAATCACTTTGTCTAGATAAGTAGCACATTAGGACTTTTATTGAAATTAAATTTGTAATTGAACGAATTCCACCATTTCTTGATCTCTCTATATACCACCCAAACATTTGCACTTTAATATTCCATTCTTTAACCTGGGCCCTATTTAATTTCTTCTTGGTACTCTTCCCCATCTGACATTGTACCACTTATTGCTTAGGATTCATATGACCAAGTAAGTTTCATTAGGGAAGTCCTATTGAAGCACATTATCTTTAAAGACTTGAGCAATGTAAGCATGTAGTAGATTCTGAATAGTTATATGCTGGCCTAGGAAATAATTGAGAATTGGGATATTTTGTTTCTTTCTGCAAGAATCTGGAATTGAAATAATATAGGCAGTTGAGCAAGTTTTTAATATATATATATATATATATATATATATATATATATATATATATGAAGTTACAATTAAAATATTCTAAGCCAGCCCTAGCCAGTGAATAGAGCGTCGACCTGCAGACCAAAGTGTCCCAGGTTCAATTCCAGTAAAGGGCACCTACCTTGGTTGCAGGCTCATCCCTGGCCTGGGCCCTGGTCAGGGCTCATGCAGGAGGCAACCAATCAATGTGTTTCTCTCACATCGATGTTTCTCTCTGTCTTTACCTCTCCCACTCTCCCTAAAAATCGATGGAAAAATATCCTCAGGTGAGGATTAACAACAAACAAAAAAATTCTAAGGCAAATAACAATTGTTGAGTGAATACAAAATGCCAAGAATATTTCTGGAAGCTGTATATACATTATTCCTCTTTGTCTTTCCAGTTACCCAAAAATAATATTTATTTAGTTTTAAAGGTGAGCTATCTGAAGATCAGAATCAGAGACAGTATGTAACTCATTCAAGTTTAAAGTAGTATATGGGAGAAATCAAGTCCAAAGCATTTCTGGATTTTTTTTTAACCTGTTATATGTGCAAAAGCATGAAAAAAATTCTTGAAAGAGTTTTCTTTTGGAGATGTGCTAGAGAATTTCACATACATCATCTCATTTTGCCTTCATAACAATCCTTATTATAATCTCCATTTTTGAAAAGCAATTGAAGATAGTTTGAAAATCAGATGGTCCTACACACAGGAAACTTTCACAATAAAGACTTGACCATATATCTAATTTACATGGTGAGAATTTACAATGAAAGATCATTTTAACATTTTCAGGAAAATATTTATGAACTAATTCTTTTGTTACAAATGAATGCAAATAGAATTTCTTTGGTGATAAATTTTATTTTGAAATGTTAGCATGAACAATAGTGATAGCTGAAGAAAGTGGAGGCAAAAAAGTCCTTCAATATCACATAGACTTCAAAAATGTTCCAAGTTTCCCATACTTTTCAATCAAAAGGAACCATTTTTAGAAAAATATATAGAAGACAGAAAACCTTTATTTTTCATATGCTTCCTCCCTGTGACCATTACATTTTGTGCCACCTTATGTACAACTAGTAAACTAGCCTGCAAATTCATTCTAGCTACAGTAAATTAAAAGGGATCTGCATCTATTCATTTTAATTATCTGTTTAATCAGGCTGTGAACAATCCAAAGTAGATCAGATTTTTAAATCCTACTTGGAACAAATGTTTTTACTAAATTTGAAACAGCCAACACCTGGTGACATTATAGAAACAGACAAACTGACTAAAATTATGTTTGCCATTACCCATCACTTGACTTTGTTTTGATAAATCAACAGTTTTCTAAATACAACCCTTGCAATTAATTAAAAGGGGATCATTAAACCAAATGCTGCGTTCTTTTAAATGTTATTATTTTATTGTATGTTATGCCAGTTTCAGAATAGACACTTGCAAATGTTGAGGCAATATTATAATGTATCAGCATAATATGGAACACTCTGAATAGTTAAGGGACTGCGTTTTCTATACCCTGGTTCTACTAGGTTTGTGGGTGGAACTAGGTGCCAGGGCTGACCGGCAGACACTGAGCTATGGATAAACAGATTACTCTGACACACATTTCTGTAAAAGAGAGGGCTAAGGCATTACTTGGCCATCACCACCAAGTAGCCCTGTTCTTTTGCCTCCTTTTGCTTTTATTGTCATAACAGCTTGAACTAAAATTAACCTCTAGATAAAATCAGCAAGGTAAGCATCCTTGAGAAAACATGCTTCTACAAGGTCGGGCTCAAAAGACTAAACATAGAGATTCTAACAAAACACTCGGGGGATTGGATTGTTGGGAAAAGTCAAGGTAGGGGCTTCCACCTTTGGCAAGGTCCCCCCAGAGGCCCCTGATCTTTTGGAGAATACTTACAGACATTCCAACCAAGTCCCATTCTTTCCCACATCTCCCCCCTTTTTGTTTTGCTGGCTCTAGAAAACAGAGGGAGGCAGCGAATTTTCTGCTTTTGAATGGTGGGTCTGTGAAGTGTGTTTACTGCTCAAGTTCTGATTTTGTAGAAGGCCTGGGGTCTGTAGATATTAGCTATTTTTAGGTGATGAGATGATGTAGACTCATGGTGGGTCGGTCTGACCATGCTTATCGGTTCCCTTGCTGGATTCACAGCTGAGTCACCTCCCTAATTACTTGGCACAGGCCTTGAAAAGAAAACTTTAAGAAAAACTTAACCCCCTATTCACATATAAGAATATGTGATCTAAGATTTAAAATAATATGATTACCTTTTAGATTAATTTAGGTGCTCTATTAGATTTATTATTCAGTATACTTCTAATTCCTTTTAAGATTTCTTTTTATAAACCTTCTATGACTTTTATAAACTTTCTTATAACTTTCATAATAAACATTCTTAAGTATTTTTACTCTAATTTCCTTTCTTCCTGTTATATTCCTTTCTTTATATCCCTTCTCACAATTTTTACTTCAACTCTAGTTCTTCTTTACATGTATAGCCCTCTGTAACTTATACATACGTTTTTCAATTTATATATACTTTCTGCAACTTATACCTTCTGTAACTTACATTTGCTTTCTGTAACTTACACATACCCTTTCAGTTTGTCTACTTTCCTTTCTTTTTCCTTTATTTCTATACCTTCTATTACAGGAAAACTATAAATTCCCTCTAGTTAGTTATGATTAAAGGTTAGTTCTATACAGATTCCTCTATTTCCAGCTTTAGAGCAGTTGGAATGGTGAGAAGTATGTCTCAGAGTCTGTCTCTCCTCTAGTTGGCCTATCGTCCTTGCTCTGCTAATGTCTGTCTAACTGCTTATTATATCCCCCTCAAGGATCTTGGCTCTGAATTCTTTCAGGGAAAGGAGATGCTAGATTTCTTCTGTAATTACTTCCTGCTGAGGAGGGTCGAAGCTTTCTCTCACAGCTAAGAGATCCTTGCTCTCTGTCAGAGGGACGATGAGGCCTGGGTACAGGAGGAGGTGACAATGGTGCCTAGAGGTGGTATTCCCTAGCTGTGAATAGGGCTTGTAATTTGGTGGAGATAAACTGTGTTATAAAATGTAGTATTATTGGGCAAAAGTTAGAACAATTTCTAATAATTTCCTGTTGAAATAATTTTTCTCCCTAAAATTATCCTTATTTTTATTAAATGCTAATTTACTTACTGTATTAAGTCTAGTTGTAATTTGGCCTGATTGTTTGTATGAATATAACAAGAATAACAGTTGATTACATAGGCCATTTAAAAAAAATGCTTTGCTGGAATCTCATGAGAAAGTTTACTTTAAGGGCTAAGAAGTCAAGCCATACAGTTGCCATCAGGCTTTGCCTGCAACACCTATAGAACTGAAGTGCATTCCTTAAGTTGAAGTCCCTACAAGTGTTTTGAGCTTTCTTTCATGCTATCTCTCAGGAAAGCAACCTTCATTCCTTACCTGGAAAGACTGCTATGAACAACATGACCAAGAAAGACACCAGACTATTTATTCAAGGGGCTTATGGGCTTCAAAGTCAGTCTTTATTCCTTAGAACTTTCTGGTGACATCCAGAGTCCTGGCATCTCTTTCAGACATGACATTCCAGTAAAGTTTTGGTTAATAAAACTACAATTGGAAACTGACTTATGTCCTGTTATGAAGAAATAAGATTCTTATTGGATTCATGCAAACAAACACATTGCCAGGAGAACAATAATTACCAAAACTATAATTATTTCTAGTTTATTTAGTCCTATAATTAAATTCTTTTTCTCCTAATTTTTCTTGCCAGTATTTCTATAAATCCAGATACTCTATAGAGTAATATAAATGACATGGAATCTTATTCTTTCTGTAAAACACAATATTCCACAATATTATAACTTATAACAATTAGTTATAAATGAAAGTGTATTAGAATCTATTTAATATGCATATATAAATATAATATAATTATTATTTCTTTATTCGACAGAGTTTCCCATATACCTTAAGTATAAAATTTTCCATTATAAGGAGAGAAAGCAAATCTTAAAATTCAAACCCTGTGAAGATAGTCAAATATATTATTATATATTATTATTATTATTATTACTAGAGGCCTGGTGCATGCAATTCGTGTACTGGGGCAGGGGGGTCCCTCAGCCCAGCCTGCACCCTCTCCAATCTGGGACCCCTCGGGATCCCTGTGGGATCGGGCCTAAACCAGCAGTTGGACATCCCTCTCACAATCCAGGACTGCTGGCTCCTAACCGCTGACCTGACTGCCTGCCTGATTGCCCCTAACCACTTCTGCCTGCCAGCCTGATCACCCCCTAACCGCTACCCTGCCGGCCAGATTAACACCTAACTGCTTCCCTGCCAGCCCGATCGCCCCCAACTGCATTCCCCTGCCAGCCTGATCTAGCCCCCAATAGCCTTACCCTGCTGGCCTGATCTCTCCCCCAATTGCCCTTCCCTGCAGGCCTGATCTCACCCCCAACTGCCCTCCTCTGCCATCCAATTGGGTTCTGATTGGTCAGTTTCTATGCCAGTCAGCATCAAAAGCTCTGCCTCCTAGGCAGCCATTGGCTCCTTGCAATTCACCCAGATTTGGTTCTGATTGGTCGGTTTCTATGCCAGTCAGCATCTCTGGGCCTGTCTCTGGGCCTGATCTTAGAGGCGGGGCTGCTGGCCAGGGAGAGAGAAGCATGGTCTGATCACCCTGCTTCTCTCTCCCAGCCTCGCCAGCAGCCACTGCCACTGCTGATCAGCCCTGCCTCTCTCCCCTTCAAGAGGTCAGCAGATCAGCCAGCTCACCTGCTTCTTGCGCAGCCTGGCGTTCAGTCTAGGCTGCTGGCAAGCAGGCTAAACTACTGACCTCTGGGAGAGGGAGAGAGAAGCATGGTCTGATCACCCTGCTTCTCTCTCCCAGCCCACCTCTCTCTCTCTCCGAGAGGTCAGCAGTTCAACCTGCTCGCCTGCTGCATGCACAGCCTGGCGAATGGTCGAGCCTCCCTGATGTGATGGACCCAGTGTTTTTATATATTAGGATTAAACAGTATTAAGTAATCTATTCATTCTGTGTGTTGTGTTCTGTTGTGTTTCAAGTAGCCCTCTTCTCCTGCCTTCTTTGGCTTTTATTGTCATAACAGCTTGAACTAAAATTAACCTTTAGATTCAATCAGCAAGGTAAGCATCCTTGAGAAAGCACATGCTTCTACAAGGTCAGGTCTAAAAGACTAAACATAGAGATTCTAGCAAAATACCCGGGAGCTACCACCTTCAGCAGGGTCCCTCCCCCCGCGAGGCCCAGACCTTTCAGAGAATCCTCCTTACAGACATTGCAACCAAGTCCCATGCCTCCCCACAACTAGGTTTTTGTTAGTATATTTTGACAGTTTAAGAACTATGTGTAGTTTCACTTGACACTTGAACACCATGGATTTGAACTTGCACAGGTCCATTTACACAGGGATTTTTTTTCAATAAATTCTGTAAATATATTTTCTCTTCCTTATGATTTTCTTAATAACATTTACTTTCTCTAGCTTACTTTATTTTAATAATACAATATATAATACAGAAAATATACAAAATATGTGTTAATCAACGGTTTATATTAGCAATGACTTCCTGTGAACAGTAGGCTATCTGTAGTTAAGTTTTTGAGGAGTCAGAAATTATACACAGATTTTCTACTACATGGGGGGTCAACCTTCTTGTTGTTCAAGGGTGAACTGTATATAACATTAAGGCATAATTGTACAAGGCGTCCCTAATGTGTGTAGCTTATCCAATGCTTAACACTGCATCCTCCAGGGATGGTAGCATTGAGAGCACTGTGAATGCTAATTAATTTCAACATTCAATATTTAGGAACTAGTCCTTTTCAAAATAATTTTTCCACAACTATCATTTGGTACTGTAACGAAGCAATTATTTCCAACTACAGAATTGGGAAAGGAAACTGAAATTCACTCAACACTAGGGAAAATATTAAACATTTATTACAGCAACAGATGATACTGAAGTTCTGTCTTTGAAGGTAATATATTGACTCTCTTGAGAAGCAATAAATAGCTATAGGTATTTTAGTATGATAAAGAGAAGAGTTGTCTTATTTTAGTACTTGATCGAGGTAACTACATTTGGAAATTTTATGATCAAAATTCAAAATACAGCATTTTACAGCATCTATTTCACTTCAAAGCTAGAGACTAGATTCTCCAGGCACATTATTTTCTGTGTTATGGAGAACATCTGTTGATTACAAAGAGAAATGGCATAAAAAGAAAATTAAATTTTTAACTCAGGTTGAAAGAAATCATACAAATTTTGTTATCAGGAATAGACAAGTAGCTTATTAACTGCTACTGATCAGGGTTATTATCTTTTGGTAGATGATAGTCATTATAGTTTCCTAAAATACATTATTATGTAAACAATATAAATCACATTATAACTGTATAAATTATTTTTATGTGGTTTACTTAAATAAGCTCTTACATTTTATTAATTAAAATTTTCAATTAATAAAGAGTAGGAAATTATACTAACCTAGAATATATATCTACCTTCTGAAATTGCACATAGTGAATACTTTATAAAATCAGCTATGTGCTTATTCGAGACATTTTGCTAGACTTTATACATAATTATCTTAGATTTAGCTAAACAAACTGATTTTAATAGATTTTTAAATATCCCTAATGCTGGTTATAAATTATTTTAAATTTTGATATCTTCAATATGGTTCAAATTTATAATTTTGCTTGTTGTGATGCCTGTAATTGACTTTAATTACAGCGTTACATTATGTGATCTGTTTTGCTTTGTTTTATACTTACCCAAGGAGGTCCACTCCCCAAATCAGAACTACACACTACAGAAGTGATTAGCTAGAGTTCATTAAGGAAACCCCACTCATGTATACAGTGTTGGGTGGGCTTTCTTTTTCTTTCTCTCTAATCAACAAAAGAGAACTTTCTAATTAGTAGCATATTAAACATGAAATTTTGATGGTGAAATCAGTCTTGTTAATCACTATAATAAGTACAGAGTTACTTTAATCAGAATAGTACTGGCATAAGGATAAACTGTACTGGCATAAGGATAGACATATAGGTAAATAGAATAGATTGAGAGTCCAAAAAGAAACCCATACTGTCTAGCTAAATGATTTTCAATAATGGTGTCAACATCATTACTCATGTAAGTGTAAATCAAAACCACAATGAGATACCCTTCACACCCTCTAGGATGGTGATAACATTAAACACAGAAAAATCACAAGTACAGTAGGTCCTTGGGTTACATCGAAGATCCGTTCCTATGATGCCACATAATGCAATTTTTGCCGTAAGTCAGAACCCACCTACATAAGCACCTACGTCTCACATAGAGCACATACACAGAAATAATGAAGTGAAACAGTAAAAAAAAAATTAAAAGGAAGATAACAATTCCTGACCTCTGACCTTTACTTGTGGTAAATAAATAATTAAAAACATAAATCACATATGTACATACGTCAAAATGATGGAACTTTTTTTTTTTTAATAAATAAACTAGTGGCCTGGTGCATGAAATTCATACACATTAAAAGGGAATTAATTAGAGGAAATATTTTAATATTGCTATTTGCCATTTCTCTATAATAGAACTGTCAGAGATGAAAGAAAATTAGTAAAATGTATATGAATATCTCCCTCCTGTCAGAGTCTGGGGCGCACCATGGGACTTAGAGTTAAGTCCTCGCCCACCATACACACACGCTTTGAAAATGCAGGAGACCCAGACCTGGCCGGCCCCACCCCATTGGGTGAGACCCAGACCCGGCTGGCCCCACCCCCATCAAGCTCCTCCAGGTGGGGGTGCAGCCTCAGGTCCCCCAGCTTGGTGCCAGGGTGGGGGGCATGGCCTGAGGTACCTCAGCCTGGCACTGGGGTGGGGGGGCACAGCCTGAGGACCCCGTCAAGCCCCACCGGACGGGGGGGCATGGCCCAAGGTCCCCAGTCAAGCCCCACAGAGCAGGGGGCTCAGTTTGAGGTCCCTGTCAAGCCTGGCTGGGCAGGGGGCGTGGCCTAAGGTCTTCAGTCAAGCCCCTCCGGGTGGGGGGCACTGCCTAAGGTCCCCGTCAAGCCCGGCTGGGCGAGGGCCATGGCCTGAGGTCCCCATTCAAGCAGCTTCAGGGGAGGGGCGTGGCCTGCCAGGCACCATGCAGCCTCTAGTCCCTGTTGTTCGGTCGTGATGTTATGGAATCCTGACTAATTTGCATATTCCTCTATTATATAGATAGATGGAAGATGGTGACATAACCATGAAACCACGTACATCGAGTCTGACGTAACCTGAGGACTGTCTGTATTGAGGAGAATAACAGGTGTAGAGAAGTCTGAACCCTCATACAATGCTGGTAAGAATATAAAATGATGTAGTTTGGTGGCACCTCAGAAAGTAAATGTGGAATTACCTTATGATTTAACAATGCTACTCCTGCATATATACCTAAAAGAATTGAATAAAGGGACTCAGGTACTTGTAGCACAGTGTTCATTGCAGCATTATTCACAAGAGCCAATAGATGAAAACAACCTAAGTGACCATCACAAATGAGTAGAAAAACAAAATGTGGTACATACATAGAATAAAACATTATTCAGTCTTAAAAAGAATGAAACTATATTAGATACTACAGTGTGAATGAACCTCAAAAACATAACTGAAAGAATCTAGACTAAAAAAGTCACATATTTATGATTCCACTTATATGATATATCCATAATAAATACACCCATGATCCTTGCTGACAAAAAAATAAGATGGGCTAGTTGCCAGTTTCTGGGAAAAGTTGGGAATGGGTAGAGGGTTTCTAGAGAAATTAAATTTTGGAGAATTTGACAGAAGTGGTGGTTGTAGCAATATTGTAATATACTAAATACCACATGGATTATACACTCATGCCCTCTCAACCTTTAGAAAAATATTCAAGAGTCTGTGGTCATAGCAGATAAGATGCCAATACCTAAGAAATAAACTAAACAAACTATAAATCTCCTTTTATAAAAATACTAGAGGCCCGGTGCACAAAATTCGTGCATGGGGCGGGGGTGTCCCTCAGCCAGGCCTGCACCCTCTCCAATCTGGGACCCCTCGAAGGATGTCCTACTGCCAGTTTTCAGGGATTGGGCCTAAACCGGCAGTCGGACATCCCTCTTGAAATCCAGGACTGCTGGCTCCTAACCACTTACCTGCCTGCCTGACTGCCCCTAACCACTCTGCCTGCCAGCCTGCTCACCCCCAACAGCCCCCCGCCGCCAGCCTGATCACCCCCAATTGCCCCCCATGCCAGTGTGCTCGCCCCCAACTGCCTCCCCTGCCAGCCTGCTCACCCCCAACTACCCCCCTGCTGGCCTTCTTGTCCCCACCTTCCCTCCCCACTGGCCTGCTCACCCCCAACTGCCCCCCTGCTGGCCTGCTCACTCCAAACTTCTCCCCCCACTGTCCTGATAACCTCCAACTGACCCCCACTGACAGCCTGCTCACCCCCAACTGGCCCCCCTGCTGGTCTGCTTACCCCCAACAGCCCCGACCCCACCAACCTGATCATCCACAAATGCCATCCCATCCTGGCCTGATCACCCACAACTGCCCTCCCCTCTTGGCCTCTAATTGCCTCTACCTCGGCCCTGCCACCATGGTTTTGTCCAGAAGAACGTCCAAAAGGTCTCCTGGAAGGTCACCCAGTCTAATTAGCATATTACCCTTTTATTAGTATAGATAGAGGCCTGGTGCATGGGTGGGGGCCAGCTTGTTTGCCCTGAAGGGTGTCCCAGATCAGGGTGGGGATTCCCTTGGGGCATGAGGTGGCCTGAGCGAGGGGCCTGTGGTGGTTTGCAGGCCGGTCACACCCCCATTGGGTGAGGGTCCCCTCTGGGGGGGTGTGGCCAGCCTGGGTGAGGGGCTGATGCCTGTTTGCAGGCTGGCCAAGCCCCCCAGTGGGGATCCTCATCCCATGGGAGTGTGGCCAGCCTGGGTGAGGAGCTGAGGGCTGTTTTCAAGCTGGCCACAGCCCCTTCAGGGTGAGGGGTCCCGCTGGGATGCCTGGCCAGCCTCAGTGAGGGGCTGATGACTGTTTACAGGCTGGTCACGCCCCCCCAGTGGGGACTCTTACTCCATGCGGGTGTGGCCAGCCTGAGTGAGGGGCTGAGGGCCATTTTCAGTCTGGCCACACCCCCTTCAGGGTGGGGGTCCCCACTGGGGTGCCTGGCCAGCCTGGGTGAGGAGCTGAGGGCTGTTTTCAGGCTGGCCACGCCCCCCAGCGATCCAGGCTCCCAGCCGCTCCTTTTTTTCTTTTCTTTTCTTTTTTTTTCAGCGCCTCCTTGAGTGGAGGCCAGGGCCAGATGGAAGCAGGTATCTGGGATTTATTTATCTTCTATAATTGAAACTTTGTAGCCTTGAGTGGAGGCCAGGGCCAGCCAGGGTGGGCAGGAAGCTTGGCTTCCTCCATCACCAGGGGCAACCCAAGCCTCCTGCTCTCTCCAGTTCTGTGGCTGCTGCCATCTTTGTTGGGCTAATTTGCATGTCAAGTCTCGCTCCTGATTGGCTGGTGGGTGTAGTGGAGTGATGGTCAATTTGCATTTTTCTCTTTTATTAGTGTAGATTATCCAATTTATTATCTATATATATATATAAAAGCCTAATATGCAAATTGTCCCTTTGGGAGTTTGACCAGGAGACCAGGAGTACGATTGCTCGCTATGACATGCGCTGACCACCAGGGGGTGGTGTGGGATGAAGGAAGTGAGGCCCCGGCCGGCAGCTGGAAGGCCCCAATCGGCGCTGATCGCTGGCCAGGCCTAGGGACCCTACCCATGTATGAATTTTATGCACCTGGCCTCTACTTTTACTATAATTAAATAAAACCATGAAATGTGTAAATCTTTCCCTGGATAATGACTTCTCTTGCTTCAGTTTCATTAACAATAAGTTGCATTTAGTATTATAATATTTTTTTCTTTTAATTGAGGTGACATTGGTTAATAAAAGTATACAGTTTCAGTGGCACAATTCAACAACACATCATCTATACACTGTATTGTGTGTTCACCACCCCATGTCAAGTCTCCTTCCATCATCATTTATTCCTATACCCTTCTTTACCTCCCACACGCACCTATGCCAGCAATCACCACACTGTTGTCTCTGTCCATGATTTATTTTGTTCAATCCCACCACCTCCCTACCCATACCCCCAATAACACACCCAAACAGCTATCATGTTATTTCACTGATTGTAGAATTTAATAAACATAAATTAACATGCAAAATAGAGACAGATTCATAGATAGAGAGCAGGCTGATAGTATAATACCTTAATGAATTTACTTTTCAACCATTTAGGCAACAAATATTTATTGAGCACTTAACATTTTTGAGCTTGGGATATGTAAGCAATTATAGGAAGTTTACATTCTAAAAAATGAAGATAAACAAGAAAGAGTAAATATAATAAATAAGTTATGTAATATTTTCATAGAGGCTTCAGAAAAATAAGTTTAGAATACTTTAAGAAAACTGTGTGATTATTCAGTGTATAATTTTTACTAGAGTATAATGTCCTAATTGAATAAAACCAGTGTGCTGCCTTTTTCATTTGATTATATAATACAAGAGGCCCGGTGCACGAATTTGTGCACCGGTGGGGTCCCTTAGCCTGGCCTGCGGGGATCAGGCCAAAACCGGCTCTCTGACATCCCCCAAGGGGTCCCAAATTGTGAGAGGGCAGTTCTCAGGTGACACACACTGGAATTGAGCTCCCTCCTCTCTGGTTCCGGGTGCATTATCTGAGAACCGCAGCTGCCAAGTCACCACAGCTCCGCAGCTCCTGCGTTGAGAGTCTGCCCCCTGGTGGTCAGTGCGCATCATAGCTACTGGTTGGAGTGTCTGCCCCCTGGTGGTCATTGCATGCCATAGCTACCAGTTAGACGGTCAGACAGTCGCTTAGGCTTTTATATATATAGATTAAAAATGTTCATAAATTACTTTAAAAAATAAACTGTTTTCCTTAAACTTTTATTTTTTATTTACTTACACTAGTCCTCTTTTTGCACTTTGAAAAATTAAAACCATTTTTGGTTAATTTTAGCTTCTTTTCATAGTGTTTTCCTCCTTAAATTATGACATAGATCATATACAAACATATAAAGTTGACCCTTGAGCAACATGAGGGTTAAGTGCAAAGACCCCCGTGTAGTCAAATGTTCAAATATAAGTGAAGTCTGCTCCTTCATAGGAAGATTACCAACCACAGATTAAATACACTGTTTTTAGATTTTTGGTTGTTTGAATCTGCAGATGTGAAACCAGGGGATACAGAGGGCCAATTGTATATTGATTGGAAAATTTTCATACATAAGTGGACCCACACAGTTCAAACCCATGTTGTTAAAGGGCCAACTGTAGTTTAAAACACACCAAATTGGCATAAAGAAGCACACTGGTATAACACTAAAGTGTTTTAAGGCCGTTAATAATGAGGTTGAACTTTAGTTTAGGTAGCTAGTTATAAATAAAGGAAAGGAGCAAATGAATCAGACATTAAGCTCGCTTCACTAGGAAGTTGCAGCATTCACAGGCTCCCCAGGAGACCACGGTACCCTCCACCCTGGGGGACCTCCAAAGCAGACAGGAAAAACGTCCCAGGAGAACAGCTGACTGGTACCAGAATTATTTGGGAAATGGGGGGCAATTCCTGTGCTGGGCACATGCGCAGTAGAAACCAGATGGTGCAGTAGCCCTTTGAGACATGCACAGAAGGAGCCATTATAGTATATATAAAGAGGAGGTGTCTCATCTGGGGAAAAGACTGGATAGGTTAGGGGAAGTGCCCAGCACAATCCCGGAAGGACTGGGAAACAGACTGCTTGGTTTGAAGGAGCCCCTGGTCTTTCCCTAGCCCCGGGAATATAATCAAAGTTTAACAAAGGCCTCTGTGGATGAAAAGGGGCCACAAGCTACCTGACTAGCTCAGGGAAGGCCTGTGTGACAGCCTTGCAAACTCAGAGACCTAAAGTAACCACAAAGGATGGTCTGAAATGAAAAGTTTTTAAACTTAAAAGCAGTTTATGGTGGGCAGTCATGTCCTAGGCCAATACCTTCCCTGACAAAGGTCAATATTTACCTTAACTGAGCCTGTCTATTGTCTTTTTGCATCTACAATAACATTCTTGGAATGTCAAAGTAATTTTCTTCTTTCTGGACCCCTCAAAGTACAGGCAACACTCTGTGGAGACCACAAATCCCCTTACTGTCATTGAGTTCATGATTGACTGTTAACTATTCTGCACCCACCTAAGTAAAATAAGTATGTGCCAATCATTTTACTTTTTATCCAATCCCCTCCTTTGCTTTCTCCTGCCTCCCTAATCTATCACCAGTGGATTTCATGTAACCCACATACATCTCCTCCTTTGATTGTAATGTATAAAACAAGGTGCAAAACTGCCATTCTCCAGAGCATTATCTCCATATGTTGAGATTCTGCTTCCCTGCAATTGTTGACAGTTTGGCCCAAATAAGCTCACCTCACAGTTTGAATGTTTCTTAAGTGAACACCTCTTTCAGCAGCACACATTTGTTCGTGCACCAGCCCATTAGGTGGCATGTTCTCTCTCCATTCTCTCTCTGTAGCAGCCCTGCAGGCAGCCATGAAGGCTCAAGTGCAGGCTCCAAGCATGGGCCCAAACACAGGCTCCAGGTACCGGCCCAGGAGCCTGCCTGGGTACAGCAATGCAGCTCTGAGTGCAGCTGGGAACCACGACTAAGCTAGCTGGATGGGGACAGAGATTGAACTGTGCTGAGCTTTGGCACAGACTGATCCAATGGCAAGGAATTCTGGACCCTGCCCTTTTCTGGGCTTGGTGAAGTCAAGGCTGGACTTCTTCCACAGCAGGTAAAACTGAACCACCTGGCATGGAGGAGACACAGACTCAGGGCACCTGGGGAGAGCCCTTTGTGTTTGTTCCAGCTTCAATAAATCTTACCACTACACCTCATCTTCCCATAAGTGGGTCCCCAAAATGCGTTTCTCATGACACCATCAGAACCCATTTCCACCAGCAACAGAAGCAATCTTCCTATATGCTCATTTGTCTCTTTGATTTCCACTTTTGTGCAGTACCTGCTCATTATTCATCATCAATTATGAGACAGACTGCCTATGAAAACATGTGAATATTTAAATTAACCTTTACTGGGGATACTTATTAAAATAAATATTTATAAGTAGTTATAGATATGTGTTGCTCTTGAGACTCTAAATTACTAATTAGCATATCATTTTACTTTATTTAACACTTCCTTAAAGCAATCCAGTTCAAATATAGTTTACCCACATATTTAAATCAACATTTCGCTGTGTAAAGATCAAATTTATTGAGGCTTTAAATAGAGATTATGGATGTCAAGTTCAGAGACAATAATGATGAGTTTACCATTAAAAAGTCCTCTTTATAAGGCTAAGTTCATCCTTTGATATATTTATGGTGATGCTAAATAATAATAATGGCAACTAAAGAAATTAGACATTATTGACATTTCAGTATGAAGAAAGATAAGGAGACCTATATCCAGAATCACTAAATTACAAAATCATATTGTACAATAAGATATAGAGAAAAAAATAGAAGCTAACCTTCATTTTAACTACAAATACTACATTAAATTAAGAGCAAGATAAATGAAAGTTGGTAGATGTGACATACTATTTGAGTAAGATAGAAAAGAAAAAGATTCAATAGGTGCTCTTTAATGAGAAACTAATGAAAAGCATTGTGCTAGAAGCTTTATATGTCCTTTATAGTATTTTTACTATAACACCTTGTAAATTAATTTTCCAGTTGTATCAGTAAAAAATTAAATGAATTACATAAAGCCATATTACTATTAAGTGGTAGGACTTAACTGCACTCCAAAAATGAAGCTCTTTGCTGTGTACTATACCTTTGAAGAAAGCAGTATTTGAGATTAAATTTTGAGCAGCCTTTACTTTGCAGATGAAAATGAATTACCATGAAGAAGTCAAAGGCAGTCCAGGACATGTGAAGCATGGCACAGAGCACACTTTGTACTTTCTTTGGTTTTCAAATTGATTCACTAATATAGCATTTTCTCTATAGAGTGGAATTATGGTTCTTTGATCAACGGGAACAACTCATTCAATCATGCCAAGCTTAAACGCAGAAAACCATAAAATTACTCACTTGGTATCTTTCTTAAAATGGAAAATAATTTATCACAAATAGTTGTGCCTATAAGCTTTAAGCCTGGCATTTTATGGTCTTTGGCAAAAATCCAGTCATATGGCTTATTACAATGCTGCTATATACCACTGGCAGAAATATGAAATTAAACATTTTGCTCAAATGTTCCTTCAATCATTGGAGACAGAAGTAGATGGTTAAGTACCACACTATCTCAGATTAAATCATGTTTATTTTTATAAAGATATAGAGAGAATACTAAGCTTTAATATTTAATGGCTGTGGATCATGATATAACCAAGAACTGCAAGAAGTAGCCCAAATACTCCTAGAGATGGGTTATCTCAGAGGGACACTCCATGGGACATACATAATTTATTTCTCCTCAATGCCTTCTGTTTTTTTGAAACTGTTTAATATCTTTAGCATCAGAAGATAAAAATACAACTTAATTCTATGATAACAGTATTTTAAGTTTATAAAGTTGAGAGGTCATGCCTGAACTAGTAAATTAGAAAAGATAAATATATTTAAAATGGTTTCTTCAATTATGGGCTATAATTCAGAGAGTTTGTCCTCAGGTTCTAAAAAATATTTGTTGATTCCTCAATATATACTATAAAAACCACAATTTTAAAATAGTGACTTTTAGTATTAAAAAGTCAGTATTCATTTTTTAAAAAATATATTTTATTGACTTTTTACAGAGAGGAAAGGAGAGGGACAGAGAGCTAGAAACATCGATGAGAGAGAAACATCGACCAGTTGCCTCTTACACACCCCCTACCGGGGATGTGCCTGCAACCAATGTACATGCCCTTGACCGGAATCGAACCCGGGACCCTTCAGTCCACAGACCGACACTCTACGCACTGAGCCAAACCGGTTTCGGCGAAAAGTCAATATTCTTAATGTTAACTATAAAAATACTAGAAGCCCGATGCACGAAGATTCGTGCTAGAATGGGCCTTCCTTTCCCTGGCTGCTGGCACCACCTTTTCACTCCGGCCCAGCCCTGGAGCCACCTCTTTCCGCTCTGGCCCCACCTTCCCACGCTGCCCAGAAGCCCTGAAAGACCGAGGGTGGGGCAGAATGCCTGCATCGTCCCGCCCACCCCTGGTTACTCAGCGCCTGTGTATGCAAATTAACCACCATCTTTGTTGGGTTAATTTGCATATCACTCTTGATTGGCTGGTGGGCGTAGCGGAGGTATGGTCAATTTACATGTTTGTCTATTATTAGGTAAGATGTATTATTATGTGGATAATGCTGGCCTCATAAAAAGGGTTTGGAAGTGTTCCTTCCTCTTGGAAATTCTGAAATAGTTTGAGGAGTATAGGTGTTAGTTATTCGTTGAATGTTTGGTAAAACTCCCCTGAGAAGCCATCTGGACCTGGGCTTTTGTTTGGTGGGAGTTTTTAAATCACTACTTCTATTTCATCAGTTGTTATTGGCCTATTCAGGTTTTTTTATTCTTCTTGATTCAGTTTTGGGAGTTTGTATTTTTCTAGGAATTTGTCTATTTCATCTACATTGTCCAGGTTGGTGGCATATAGTTGTTCATAGTATTTTCTTACAATCCTTTGTATTTTGTGGTGTCAGTGGTTACTCCTCCACTTTTGTTTCTTATATTATTTACTTGGGTTTTCTCTCTCTGTTTCTTGATGAGTTTGGCTAATGGTTTATCAATTTTGTTTATCCTTTCAAAGAACCAACTCTTGGCTTCATTGATTTTTTTTGTATTTTTTTTTAGTCTCTGTTATTTATTTCTGCTCTACTCTTTATTATTTCCTTCCTTCTACTTACTCTGGGCTTTTCTTGTTGCTCTCTTTCTAGTTCTTTATGTTGTAAGGTGAAATAGTTTATTGCTGATTTTTCTTGTTTTTTGAGGTATGCCTGCAGTGCTATGAACTTCCCTCTCAGGACTGCTTTTGCTGTGTCCCAGAGATTTTTGGTTGTTTTGTGTTCATTTTCATTTGTTTCCAGGAAGTTTTTTATTTCTTTCTTGATCTCATTAGTAACCCATTCATTCTTTAATAACATGCTATTTAGCCTCCATGTGTTTGAATGTTTTTGGGTGTTTTTACTGTAGTGATTTCTAATTTAATTCCATTGTGATCTGAGAAGATGCTTGATATGATTTGAATCTTCTTGAACTTGTAGAGACTTGTTTTGTGTTCTAACATGTGGTCTAACTTTGTGAATGATCCATGTGCACTTGAGAAGAATGTATATTATGCTGTGTTGGGGTGAAATGTTCCATAAATGTCAATTAAATCCATCTGATCCAGTGTGTCCTTTAGAGTCTCTGTTTCCTTGTTAAGTTTTTGTCTGGAAGATCTGACCAGTGAAGTCAGAAGGGTGTTAAAGTTTCTGACTATGACTGTATTGTTGTCGATCTCTCTGTTAAAGTCCTCTAGAAGTTTTTTTTATATGTTTAGGTGCTCCTATGTTGGGTGCATATATGTTTACCAGGGTTACATCCTCTTGTTGGATAGATCCCTTTAGTATTATGTAGTGACCTTTATTGTCTCTTATGATGGCCTTCATTTTAAAGTCTATTTTGTCGGATATGAGTATTGCTACTCCAGCTTTTTTTTTTTTTTCTTTTCCATTTGCATGATAGATTTTTTTCCATCCCTCACTCTCATCCTGTGTGTGTCTTTTGTTTTGAGGTAGGTCTCTTGTAGACAGCATATAGTTGGGTCATGTTTTTGTATCCATTCTGCTACCCTATGCCTTTTGAGTGGAGCATTTAGTCCATTTACATTTAGGGTTATTATTGATAGGTACTTATTTATTGCCATTATTTATTTCTGTATGGCTAGGTTTCTCTCTCTGTTTCTTCTTCTCATTACAGCAATCCCTATAGCATTTCTTGTAATGTTGGCTTGGTGCTGATGTACTCCTTTAGCGTGTTGCTTTTTTGTTTTGTTTTTTTGACTGGGAAGCTCTTTATTTGATGGTCTATTTTGAATGATAGCCTTGCTGTATATAGTAATCCTGGTCTCAGATCCTTGCTTTCCATTACCTTGTGTATTTCATGCCATTGCCTTCTGGACTGTAGAGTGTTTGGTGAGAAATCAAGTGTCTTCCTTATGGGAACTCCTTTGTAGGTAACAGTTTTCTTTTCTCTTGCTGCCTTTAAGATTCTCTTTTGGTCTTTAATTTTTGGCATTTTAATTATGATGTGTTTGGGTGTGGGTCTGTTTGGGTTCTTCTTGTTTAGGGTTCTCTGTGCCTCCTGAACTTGTGTGACTTTTTGCTTTACCAGGTTAGGGAAGTTTTATGCCATTATTTCTTCAAACACCTTCGCTATGCCTTTCTCACTTTCTGCCTCTTCTGGCACACCTGCTATTCTAATATTGTTACATTTCACATTGTCCCACAGCTTCTTTAAGCTGTTCTTTTTTTTAATTGTTTTTTCTTTCTGGTTTTCTGATTGAGTGACATTTTATACTCTGTCTTCTAATTCACTGATTTAATCTTCAGCTTCCTCTAATTTGCTGTGTATTCCTTCCAATGTAGTCTTTATTTGTATTATGTCATTCTTTATCTCAGGCTGTTCTTTTTTCATAGTTACTATATCTTTCTTTTCATGCTGTTGAGCATCTTTACCATCATTACTCTGAACTCTGTTTCAGATAAATATCTTACCTCTGCTTCATTTATCTCTTCTGGAGAATTCTCTAGTTCTGTCATTTGGGGGTTGTTTCTTTGTCTCCTCATTTTGGCTTTCTGTTTGGGTTTGTGACTATGTATTAGGTAGATCCTCTACACCTCTCAATCTCTAGTGCAGGACAGTATTAAAGGCTGTTTCTGAGTAATTAGATCAGGCACAGACTGAAAGCCTCCAGAGACTGCCTCTGCTTATCAACTGATAGATTCTGACTTGAATTGTTCCCCAGGCAATCTTCCTCAAGTGTGGCGAGAGTTTTCCTCAACAGGATGGGGCAGTTGCCTGGAGGCTACTGCCTGGAGGGTAATTTTTATTTTTAATCTCTTAAGTGGTCTCAGGTCATGGTATTTTCCAATAGGGTGTGTCAACTGTCTTCCCCCCAGGAAAGGCAGATGTCTATGTGGGAAAGATGTCCTCCACTGTGTGAGAGAATGACTCAGCCCAGGAAACTTGGGGTGTCTGCATTTTGAGCTCTATCCCCTGGGTCCCCAGTCCTGGCTTCTGCCCTCACAGCTTCAGTCCACTTCACCCTCCCTCTGCCAGAGCACAAGGTGGGTGGCTCCACAGGGAATTTTGTGTTGGCCCTTTAAAAGGGAGCCTGAATTTCCAGCTGTCTTGCCCTGGCAGACAACGCCCCGCTGCTTTCCACAGCCAGATGTTATGTGGGTACCCTCCTCAGTTTTGGTGTTCTCTGCTGGGGGGCCCAGCTTGGGAATTAGATCCCAGAGTTCTTAGTGGCAACCCCCCACAGCTGAGATATCTTTCCAGAACTTCTTCTACTGTCTGTGGGTACCCGGGCAGCCCTTTCATGCCTCTGCCCCTCCTATCAGTCTCTATGCGGTCTTCCTTTCAGTCCTCGGGTGTCAGGGTTCTCTCCTGCCATAAATGCCTTCTGAATTCACTTTCAACTCTTGTGATGCTTAGATTCCATTAACTGAAACCTGTAGATTAAGACATTCAAAACAGTGAAAACATCTTTGGAGTCTTCTCTATCTTTCTGTACCCCCACAATGACAGCTTCTGGTGCTCAGCAGTCAGTTGGAGATGTAAGGCTTATGAATGAGAACTTGTTGATTCAGTTCCATAGCATTTAGTGGGGGGTAATTATTTATAATATTGACCCTGTGGGAAAGCAAAGATGAGTAAATTTCTATTTCCAATCTTGAATTCATATACTGATTGAAAATATCTACAGGTCCTGAAATATCTCTGATATGAAGCAACATGAATAAACATAATAGGGGAGCATTGATGAGGGGGGAATGAGTGCATGCTCATATAGGAGTTTACCCAGACAATGTCCTTTAGGAAGCGCAGAGGAAAAACATTCAGGTTCTTATCAATTAGATAAGAAGGAAAGTGATAGTGAACTGAGAATAAAAATAACAAATTAAACATTGGATCGAATGTATCCCAAAAACCCTAGAACAAACCAGTATTTCAAATGAAAAAATTCAAATTTTTCTACTGAATGGATAAGGGAAATTTGAAAGACGTGGCTGAGTCCATGTATGTCTCCTTATCAATGTATCCACAGGACATTAACAGAAGTCAGTCCTTCTGACAAGGTTACTTTCTGTGCACAGCACTTCTAGAGGATCAAAAATAAGCCATGTAAACGCATTCCTATATTGTGGATGAATATATCATATTTTAAAATTTTCATGTTCAAAAAGAACCCACAGCCCAGTCGGCATGGCTTGGTGGTTGATCGTCAACCTATGAAACAGGGGTCACAGTTCGATTCCTGGTCAGGACACATGCTTGGGTTGTGGGCTCAATCCCTAGTGGCGGGCATGCAGGAGGTAGACAATCAATGATTCTCATCATTGATGTTTCTATCTCTCTCTCCCTTTCCTTTTCTCTCTGAATATATATTTCAATATTTCAAAGTAAAGTTTGCTATTCTATAGCTGGTTTAAGGATGACTAGGAACTGAGTGTTGACTGTGATAGTTTTGAAGATTTGAACTAAAACAAACATTGTTCTGCATCTGAGATAGATATATACAGAGGGAAAAGGCCATGATGATTAAAACAAAACATTATACCTGATTCCATTCAACAAAGCAGGAGAAGGGTATTTAAAAATATTTTAGGTTTGTGAAGAAGATTAAGAAAGAAATCCTTGAGGTTTAAGGAGAGAGATGTTTTAAAGCTAGCTGAGCTACTGTCAACTGGACAACTAATGACAAGAGCTATAAAATGGGAGATAAAAAGACATTTAAGCTTAGATACCTATAAAAATACAGTGTAATTTACTTATAAATGTTTCACATGGCACTTTTGCAATTGGAATGATTCCAAAGCAAGTGACTTTAAACTGAAAAATTTCATCTCTGGAAGAAAGCTGACACCTCCTTCACTTGAAATAACTGCCAATGTTGATAAGTAACAAATCCCTACCAAAGCATCATTGTGAGATTCAAACTAAAAACTCTTAAAGAACTATTTGCAGATATTAAACTAAGATGCTTCTTTGGTAGTATTAAAAACTTCAAGTTCCCCTACAATATGCCATACATAATGAGAGCAAACTCATTATAGTCAGTAGCAATTTTTTTTTCCTTTTGCTTCTTCCTATTTACACAATTAACATTCAATTATTAAATACCTTCATCATGGTAGGCATTGTGTAAAATAACACATAAACACACACCATACTGCACCATACTGCACAATACCACACCATCCTATATAATAATATGCAAATTGACCATCATGCCCTCGTACAAGATTGCCGCCCCCATGTGGTCACAAGATTGCCACCACAAGATGGCCGGCAAGGGAGGGCAGTTAGGGGTGACCAGGCCAGCAGGGGAGGGCAGTTGGAGGAGACCAGGCCTACAGGGGAGGGCAGTTGGGGTGACCAGGCCTGCAGGGGAGGGAGGGCAATTGGGGGGGACCAGGCCTGCAGGGGATGGCAGTTAGGGGTGACCAGGCCGGCAGGGGAGGGCAGTTAGGGGCAACCGGGCCAGCAAGGGAGGGCAGTTGGGGGAGATCGGGCCAGCAGGGGAGCAGTTAGGTGTCTATCAGGCTGGCAGGGGAGTTGCTAGGGCAGTGATGGCGAACCTCTGACACGCATGTCAGTGCCATTTCTGATGACATGCGGCTGCTGAGGCGGCCGCATGCCAAGGATGAAACATTTATGTTATTTAAACTATAAATATCGCGAAATAATGTTTTTTCCTCAAAGGGACACACTACCTGAGTTATGCTCAGGTTTTTGGTGAAGTTTGAAACACCAAGCTCAAAAGGTTGCCCATCACTGGGCTAGGGAGTGATCAGGCTGGAAGGCAGAAGAGGTTAGGGGCAATCAGTCAGGCAGGCAGGTGAGCAATTGGAAGCCAGCAGTCCCAGATTGTGAGAGGGATGTCCAACAGCCAGTTTAGGCCCGATCACTGTCAGCAGTTGGACATCCCCCAAGCGGTCCCATTTTTGACAGTGTGCAGGCTGGGCTGAGGGACAGTCCCCCTGTGCATGAATTTTGTGCACTGAGCCTCTAGTACATACATAAAAGAACAGAATAAATTCAATGAAATTATGTTTTGATTTAGTCAGGAATCAGGTTTTTTTTAATTTTTTAAATTTTCTTTATTGATTAAGGTATTACATATGTGTCCTTATCCCCACAGACCACCCCCCCCCCCGACCCTCCTGCTCATGCCCTCAACCCCCTGGTGTCTTTGTACATTGACTATGCTTCTATGCATGCATACAAGTCCTTTGGTTGATTTCTGCCTTCCCCCCACCTCCCCTACCTTTCTCTGAGGTTTGACGGTTTGATCAGTGCTTCTCTGTCTCTGGATTTATTTTTGTTCATCAGTTTATGTTGTTCACTATATTCCACAAATGAGTGAGATCATGTGATATTTATCTTTCTCCAACTGACTTATTTCACTTAGCATAATGCTCTCCAGGTCCATCCATGCTGTTGCAAATGGTAGGAGTTCCTTTCTTTTTATAGCAGGGTAGTATTCCGTTGTGTAGATGTACCACCATTTTTTTAATCCACTCATCTGCTGATGGGCACTTAGGCTGTTTCCAATTCTTATCTATTGTAAATTGTGCTGCTATGAACATAAGGATGCATATATCCTTTCTGATTGGTGTTTCTGGTTTCTTGGGATATAGTCCTAGGAGTGGGATTACTGGGTCAAATGGGAGTTCCATTTTTAACTTTTTGAGGAAACTCCATACTGTTTTGCACAGTGGCTACACCAGTCTGCCTTCCCACCAGCAGTGCAAGAGGGTTCCTTTTTCTCCACAGCCTCACCAGCACTTGTTTGTTGATTTGTTGATGATAGCCATTCTGACAGGTGTGAGATAGTATATCATTGTTGTTTTGATTTGCATCTCTCAGATGATTAGTGACTTTGAGCATGTTTTCATATGTCTCTTGGCCTTCCTTATGTCCTCTGTCAAAAAGTATCTATTTAGGTCCATTGCCCATTTTTTGAATGGGTTGTTTATCTTCCTTTTGTTAAGTTGTATGAGTTCCCCATAAACTTTGGAGATTACACCCTTATCAGAGATAACATTTTCAAATATGTTCTCCCATGCAGTGGTCTTTCTTGTTGTTTTGTTGATGGTTTCTTTTGCTGTGCAGAAGCTTTTTATTTTGATGTAGTCCCATTTGTTTATTTTCTCTTTAGTTTCCATTGCCCTAGGAGCTATATCGGTGAAGATATTGCTTCGGCATATGTCTGAGATTTTGCTGCCTGTGTATTCCTCTAATATTTTTATGGTTTCCCTTCTTACATTTAAGTCCTGTATCCATTTTGAATTTATTTTTGTGTATGGTGTAAGTTAGTGGTCTAGTTTCATTTTTTTGCATGTATCTGTCTAATTTCCCAACACCATTTATTGAAGAGACTGTCTTGACTCCATTGTATGTTCATGCCTCCTTTGTCAAATATTAATTGAGCATACTGGTTTTGGTTGATTTCTGGGTTCTCTATTCTAATCCATTGGTCTATATGTCTGTTCTTGTGTCAGTACCCGGCAGTTTTGAGAACAATGGCTTTATAATATACGTAGCTTGATATCTGGTATCGTGATCCTTCCTACTTTGTTCTTCTTTCTCAGGATTGCTGCAGCTATTCTGGGTATTTTTTTATTTTATAAATGAATTTTTGGAGAATTAGTTCTAGGTCCATGAAATATGCCATTGGTATTTTTTTAAAATATATATTTTATTGTTTTTTTTTTTACAGAGAGGAAGGGAGAGGGATAAAGAGTTAGAAACATCGATGAGAGAGAAACATCGATCAGCTGCCTCCTGCACGCCCCCTACTGGGGATGTGCCCGCAACCAAGGTACATGCCCTTGACTGGAATCGAACCTGGGACCTTTCAGTCCGCAGGCCGGCGCTCTATCCACTGAGCCACACCGGTCAGGGCTGCCATTGGTATTTTAATGGGGATTGCATTGAATCTATTGATTTCTTTAGGTAGTATGGACATTTTAATGATGTTGATTCTACCAATCAATGAACACGGTATGTTCTTCCATCTGTTTATGTCTTCCTCTATCTCTTTTTTCAGTGTCCAGTCATTTTCTGAGTAGAGGTGTTTTACCTCCTTAGTTAAGTTTATTCCTAGGTATCTTAATTTTTTTGGTGTGATGGTAAATGGGATTGTTTTTTTCAATCTCTCTTTCTCTAAGTTCACTATTGGTGTACAAAAATGCCATAGATTTCTGGGTAGTTTTAGGAATCAGTTTTTTAAAATATCTGAATATTAGAGATGGGAGCCAGGTTATTATGTGAATTTTGCTGCAGAAATTTTTCTAGTACCATTCTAGACACTTCAATTCACCTTTGGGTAGACAACCATAAACTTTTCTTTAAAGAAATCATAAGGTATCAGACTTTTGCAAAAATGTGATTAGGTATTTTTGTTTTGGTTGTCTACATCATTTGTTTAAATTTTAGAAAGTCTATTGGATTGAGTTTCCAGGGTGCAATTAATGTTTTTCTTGACTTGGTATAAATAATGATAGTGCTCTGCAAAAAGACAGTTATTTACTTTGGGGTATAAGGGTGTGTGAGTGTGTGTGTGTGTGTGTGTGTGTGTGTGTGTGTGTGTGTGTATGTTTGCGTCCCTGTGTGGGCATATATGCAGGCCAATTTGATAAACATTTTGTGGATTTGGGCAAGCAATAAATTGAAGAGATTTACCATAGTATCTTAGCTGACTAGAACATTAAGTAAAAATAGGAGGAGAAATGACATAAATCTAAGGACAGGAGGTGTGGACATTCCTAAGGAAACATTATTAAAACAATAAAGAGATAAAAGAAGTAGAAAATTTGGAGGACATAATATGAGAATAGACATGGATTTTTTAGAGTTAGAGGTGTTTCAAGTGATGTCAAGTTTTAGTATTCATGATAATAAGAGGCTAAAGTGGAAAGCAGAGAAAAATCACTAGAAATGAGGAGGTTGTGAAAATAAAACTTTCTTTCTTGATTCTAAATTAATGAATAGAATTGAAGAAAGTTACTGTGAATGAGAACACAATGTCCTCAATGAATGAGAATTAAGTAGTCAGAAGATAAAATACAAAGAAGACAGTATAAAGACATAGCAGAAGCAAGATTTTATATGAAAATAAAAATATCCCTCAAACGAGACAATTGGGGAAGAAGAGGACATAGGAATGGTGCTTGAGTTAAAGTGTAATTTTTAATGTAAATATCCTTTATTTATTGGCCTTAAGAGTATATTAGTCAGAGTAGATAGACATGTGGATGTAAAATCAACCCAGAACTGGCTTTTATTTTTGTACTCATGTTGCATGTACAATGTGGCTTGGTGGGGCATGAGATCCATATACTCATCAGGGACTCAAGATGATTGAGGTGTTAATATCTTGTAGCTGTATTGTCTGGAAGAGAGGTCTTTTCCACTATCATATAAATAGAAAAACAGAGAAAGAGAGAGGTGTCCCCAAATAATATATGCAAAGATCCAAAAATGACACAGGTCACTTATTCTCAAAGCCCATTAGCCAGAAATAGGCACATGCCCCTAACTACATGAACAGATGCTGAGAAATATGGGGAAGCATTAAATATATTTCCCAATAAGAGATAGTTTAAATTAATTAAGTACAGAAATGAGAATATAGAAAATCCATTTATATTTAGCTACAGAACTGTTTTTGGATAAAACATGTATAATATATTTAGCTATCATTATCTAAAAAATAATCACAGACATAAACATTTGAATATTCACGTGTTGGAACTGCAGATTGGGCTCTACAAAAAAAAAGAAGGTTAATCTTACCATTTAGTTGTTCATTATTATCACCTTCTTCAAACTATTTTGATTACTAGTTTGTTTCTGAAATTGTGTGTTGGTTTGATTGGCTAAACAAGAACAGAATGCTAAAGGAAGATAGTTTTATGTTATAGCTATTAATTACACAGAAAGGTGTTGTTGATAGCCACACACATCCCTTTATTTTACTTCCTAAATAAGTATTGCTATATTAACTTATTTGGATAGATGCTTGAAAATCAGTTTCATCTGGCATGATCCACCAAGCAGCTGTACACTTCACATGAGCTGTTATGAGAGACATACTTTTATATTGGATAAGAAAAAGATAATAAAATTGTCAAACTGTATTGGGGGAAAAAAAAGAAAGGTTTGTTCAAGATGTTGACCTTTTGATTTCTGAATCAGAATTGCTTACTGAAAAAACACACACAAAAATGAGATTTCAAGACACACAAGAAATATAATACCCAAGATGAGTAAAGAGAATTGATTCCAAACTGAGGAAAAGCACAAAAGAAAAGTCTGGTGAGGGAACATGTTAGGTAGTTGCAGTTGGAGAGTCTCTTTATATTTGCTAGGTTGTAGAGCTGACTAATACTCAAAAATGGCTTTAAATTTTTTGTTTTTTGTTTTGTATTGGTAAAAGTTTCCCATGCATGAGGAGTTGATAGTTAGTGGTGTGTGGGAGATGGCAAATTAAGCTGATTTCTTATAAAATGTACCATCTTAAAGGGTGAAAATTTCTTCCTATGAATGACTTTCAAATATCATCCTTAGTTATCCTCCAAGGAAATATTTTTCTTTTACTTACCAAATATTCTGCTCTCTCTCTCTCTCTCTTTCTCTCTCTCTCTCTCTGAATATCCATCACTGTTTCAAATGAGAACTGTTACTCTTTCCCAACTTTACTTGAACAATGACCTAAATTTTTATTTGATCTACACATCATTAAAGTTTAAGTTCTGTTATTACTGTTTGAAGTTTTCTGGTGATCTTACTAAAATGTATGTATGTTAAATCCCAACAAAATCTCAAAATCTATTTTCCTGAATTATTCTTTGACTATCACTTTAAATCCTTTCAGTTGCTGTCATGGTTTATTGAAAAAAAGAATGACATTTCAAGTGGCGGCTTCTTTTGAAATTAAATATTAGAGATGACTAAATTAGGAGGTTGGAAGTCTCAATGAAGGTGGTTTTATTTTACATCTTCCAAAAAAAAAAGTCATGTTTTGCAGTAGTAGTTAAATAAATAAATTTTGTCTAGTAGTACCAGAACACAAATACCCTTTAACAAAAAGGGCATAAATTTGTGAAATCCTCCATTGTTTTGAAAGAAGTACATACTAGACAGAAACAGATTTTACCAAAATTATGCTTCTCTTTAAAGTTTCACTTAACCACTTTATTTTATTTGCTCTCTGCCCTTTATTCCCTGGATCCTGAGGGGAATGCCATATTCTCACCAGTTTCTTAGGGACAGTGAATAATAGTAAAAAGAAATATGGTGTCTGGGTACGTTTGACATCCTACAGCTAGTATTGGTCTACATATTCCATTCTCTTTTAGTTCTTCCCTTCAACTATGGACTTCTGAACTTCTTCACACCATGGAAAATATGACTACTTAAGTCTGTTTCCTTTGAACAGGATAGCAAAGGCCAAAAAGGTTGTTATAGTAAGAAAGCATAATTGATGAAATAAATAGAATGCCTAATCCTGGGTAGGAATTCTAAGATTTTCTTCTTAAATTCTTAAAAAATGAGTGACTAATCTTTAGTGTGTGTTGTTTCAGATATTCACACATCACAGCACTAGTACTTACTGTCCGAAGGCATTTTTGGTTTTTAAGATGGTTCAGCTAATTCTTGAATTTCTCTTCTATAAATTCTTATCCTATATAATAAAAGGCTAATATGCAAATTGACCAAACGGCAGAATGACTGGTTGCTATGATGTGCACTGACCACCAGGGAGCAGATGCTCAATGCAGGATCTGCCCCCTGTTGGTCAGTGTGCTCCCACAGGGGGAGCACCGCTCAGCCAGAAGCCCTGAGCCAGCCTCACAGCTGGCCACAGCAGCAGTGGTGGGAGCCTCTCCCGTCTCTGTGGCAGCACTGAGGATGTCTGACTGACAGCTTAGGCCTGCTTCCTGGGGGGAGCGGGCCTAAGCCGTCAGTTGGACACCTCCAAGGGCTCCCAAACTGCGAGAGGATGCAGGCCAGGCTGAGGGGACCCCCCCTCTCCTGCCGAGTGCACAAATTTTGTGCACCAGGCCTCTAGTTATAAATAAAATTTTAATTTTTTATTTAAATTTTATTCTAAAAATTCTAAGTAAAAGATTAATATCATAATGCCTAGAATCCCTTCTTTTCGTAAATTCAGATTATAGTCACAATGATGCAAGAAATGCTTTAAATAAGAACCAAAAGGTTGCATAAATACTTCCACTTAGAAAAGTGGCATACTTGGAGTTAATTGTACTCAATGTTAGTAATTCACATGGCCACAGACAGGGCTTCACGTTTGTACGTGGCCTCAGGCTGTGCTTTGTGACTGGGCAGGACTCAGGGTGGGCCCTGAAATGGGGCAAGGCTGCAGGCTTGGCTCCATGATTAGGCAGTCAGCTGGCTGTGCTGGCCTGTTAGGTCAGGCCTCTGGGCAGGCTCCTCAGTCATATGGGACCACAGGCTATGCTTCACACTTGGGCGAGGTTCCTGGCTGGGCTCCCTGCTTGGGCAGAGCTGCAGGATGTGCTCTGGAATCTAGCATCTGGCATCTGGCATCTGGCAGGGCCATAGCCTGAGCTCCGAGGCTACTTGGGTCACTGATCTGGCTCCCTGGTCAAGTGGGCCAGAAGGTAAAGCCTTCTGTTGAGCGAGGCGACTGGCTAGGTTCCTTTGAGGGGCATGCGATGGGCTCTGGGGCTCCCAGGCTTTCAGGCCAGGCTTCTTGGTCTGGCAGGGCTGGGCGGTGCTGCTGCCCTGCATCCCTGTATGATTGGAATTGCAGATTGGGTTCTACGGTAGGGATGACCCATTTGCTGGAGGCCCAAACTAGGCCAAACTGCCAGCCCAGCTCCCTGGCCAGCTGAGGCCACTGGCTTGGCTGTGCAAAGGGCAGCCACAGGACCAGGGGAATATCGCCTCTGAATAGGCACTACAAGCCCCACCCTTCCCTGTTTCTAGTTGATCCCTGCAGTCTGGTCCTGCTCCTTGTGCCTGTGGTCCTGGTAAGGAGTTACCTTAGTGGGCCTCTGGGAGCACCCTGGATGCTAAGGAAGTGGCTGTCTACCTGGGAGTCACTGTCACCTGAGAACCATAGGCCAGGGGACCTGTCAGGCCAAGGGACCCATCAATAAAACTCGGTCCTGACCTGGGAGAGAAGCACTCTTCTTACCCTTCTAATGCGAGTTTCCTGGGTTTTGTGGCCCTAAGGGGTGCTTGAGCCTCAACCTCAGGTCCTGGGAGTGTCATAGAGACATTCTATCTATGGCTGCTAGTCACACTTGTGTCTTTCTCTGAGGGGGACGTAAGTCAAGACTCACCTGTTCTGCCATCTTGCCAAGGTCCTGGGCTTCAAGTGATTGCTCCAAATCTCCTTTCAATAAATTCAAAACTATTACATTTATCCATAGGCTGTTTTTCCAGGGAAACATCTTGAATTGTACCAGTTTTAATAAAAAAACACTTCCTTCAGAAATCTCATGGCCAGGAGATAACTTGGGCCAGATGTCCCTTTTCTTTCTCTTAGTAGGTGAGTGATGACTGTTTCCACACCTTCCCCCTAGTGTATTTTACTCACATTCAGAAACATATTCTCAAGCATTTGTTTTCACCCTGGAAGTGAGCTGCTTGCTGCTGACTGCTTCGCACTGGGAATTTACATATGCCTGTTTGAAAAGCCTCTAGGGGAAGGTTCTAGGTGGATCATCAACATTACAGAAACAGCTTGAACAGAATTTGTGACATTACCAAACCTGCTTCTGTGTATTTTTATTCGATTTCCATGAGAATCTGCCATTGATCATTTCGATACCCCCCTGCAAAGACTCAGAGAAACAAAGAGCAGTTATATTTAATTAATAGATGTAATAACACTGATGACTGCAGGTTCGGTCAATAAAATATTCAGGAAGCAAATTGGTTTTCTGCAGTTGCAGTGCTTTTGGAAACTATTTACAAATATTATGGGATGAATTCAAGCTAATCTACTTCCTATTTTACCTGTGTCTCACTGTCTGAGTCAGTTACCATCTGTGCCAGGATTTGTCAATTAGATTCTCTAGAATCATATTTTTACATCTATATATGTAAAAAGCCAGAGACTGGAACACCGTAATGACCGGAATGACCAGTCGCTATGACTCCCACTGCAGCCAGCAAACTGGCCCAATCGGGGGGTGGGGCCAGCTAGCCAATCTCCTATGGCCCTCCCCTAACTGCCCCCCAACCCCAATCGGGGGCAGGGCCCATCAGCCAATCACCTGCGGCCCCTCCCCCCAGCCAGCCTGGCCCTGATGGGGCCCCAATCAGGGCGGGCCAGCCGGCCAACCTCCCACTGTCTCCTCCTCTCAACAGGCCCAGCTCCGATCAACCCCAATTGGGGCCAGGCTGGCTGGACCCCACCCGTGCACAAATTTGTGCACTGGACCTCTAGTGTTTCCATAAGAATAAAAATGGAAAGTTTCTAATTTTCTGGTTAGTTTTTTTTCAGCAGAATTGCAGAAATAGTCAAAGCAACAATAACTGACATACACACACCTCTATCACAAATATAAATTAATTCAGCCAATTTCATGATTCATACTGGCCAAAACTTAATATCAGGGTTGGGAATTTCTGAAGTCAACCTAACCAGGCCTTTTACTAAAGCTTGAATCCATTTACATTTATGATAACAGTAACTAATCATATACATGTGCAAGTTCATTTCACTTTTTAATAATTCCACTTATTAGAATTATTCTACTTTAATAATGAGTACAGTTTTTCTCTCTCAGGAACACTTCCATATATTTGGTATGGATTATTCCCACAATTTTGCAAGATGTGTTTTGTTACTCTACTATGCAAATGAGATGCTGAAGTTTAGAACTATTGATTTTCTTGCTCAAGTTCACAGGCCTAGTAAACAGCAGAGCTAAAATTCCCATCCCACTCTACTTCACCCCATATTTTCTTCACTTCATTGGTTCACTAACCATAGTTCCATGGGTGAGTTTCTATACCTTTAACTAACAGTGACACAAGAGAAATATAGAAGGCACTTGCTGGGAAGACAATACCAAGCATTTATTCACTTCTATCACATGTAGGGCCTGGTTTCAATACAATTTCTAGACTTGACTTGTGCAACTCCCTGATGGAGCTCTCCTGATCACCACTAATAAAAAAATAATTTTGCATTTCCATCAGAGTGAATTGATGAGAACAAATTGGAATAGGAAGCTAATAGTTGTTACCTAATGCATATTTCCAGGTAATAAAAATTAAATACAAATCACATTACTAGTACTAGCTGATGTAAAAGGCTATTTTGTACTCAAGATGTTACCAATTGGGGTTACCAGCTGGGACTTTGGTTTTTCTCATCGATGCAGAAAAGATTTTAAGGCCCACAAAAATGAAAGTAATATAAAGTGGGATTTATTGAAAGTATACTCCAAGCGAGAAGGGGGCCAGTGGAAAGAAGCAATGGCCCCAAACTCCTGAGTTATATAATTTAAATGAGGGATGTTTCTGGGTGGAGACTTTTATTTGCATCCAAGGATGATTGACAGAAAAGGGTTATATAACTATATTTCTTCTGCACATGCCCTTACCTGTAATGCATACAGAAAAACACATGGGGGGCGGTCAAAACTGCAATGCAAATTTATTATAATTAGTCCAGGGTCCTAGTAAAGTGGCACTGAGGTCATGTCCTTTTCCTCTGAGTTTGCATCAAGAACCGGCTGATTCTGAACCTGCCCGCTGGTGGGCAGCTGGCTGCTGGACCACCCATAGGGAGGGGGTCTGAAGGCATTGTTGGTCCAAACCTTCAGGACCCCAGGGCAGGCCCTACCCCAGTTGCTCATGTAACTTCCTTCCTCACAAAAAGACTTAGCTATTGAGTCATTTTATGAGGTTCAAAGGATCAGATATAGTATTATCTGTTTTATCAAACATTTCTCAACTTTCATTCTTTATTTGAATTATAGTGACCATTCTTAAATGTGTACCAAAGAATAAACTACTGAGCTATGTTGAATAATGGAAGGTACCAAGTACATTTCAATAAATAATCTTGATAAGACTTGCAAATTTTAATTAGTTTAATCAGCACTCGTGGAGAATGTAATGATCACAAAGGACTCTCTTTTGAACAGTGTCCCATGTTTATACATATTTTTGAAAAAATGCCTTAAAGGCCATTTTTAATTAAATGTAGACTCTTCTCCTTAAGAACCGCTTCTAAGGCAAAAAAATATGTGTATATAGTTTAAAATGAAGTAAATATATTCTAATATTCAGTACTGTTACTAAAGAAGAGGTTTAGGCTATAATAAAAACAAAAAAGCATATTGACTTTTGAGATTTTTATGGATATAATATCCTATTGAGGGGGAATAGGCATTATAAAAACTGCTTAAATTTTGAAATATGCAACATGACCCTACAGTAAGAGTTGTAACAACTCATGTGTGCTATAAAATGATTTTTTCTATATACATTAATTAGAGGCTTCCTAGGCATTTACCACTGTAACAAAAACAGTTATTTAAACTTGTAAAACACTATTGGTAATGTCTGGTAGGAACTTTCCCTGAAGAACATTTGAAAAATGTCAGTGATAATGAGGAAAATAATTATTGTTAAGAAAGTCACAGAAGACATATTGTTAAGAAAGTCACAGAAGACAGAGTCAAGAGGTCAATGAGGAAGGAGGGCCTATGCACACCTCATACCTCAGTTCTCAGAACTGCTACTAACTGCTAACCTGTTGCTAAACTCAGCTCAGGACTGATTGAGCCAGAAACATCCTGGAACAATAGCTGCTGCATTAACTTATGTGGGATTTACTCCCTCTTTGTAATTTTCACCTCTTGCATTTGCACATTGGAACAATCACTCCCTGCTCACATAGCTAGAATCCTGCATTTACTTGAAGGACCAAAATGGAACCCATAATTGAAATTTTGCCTCTATAAAACCTTGCCTATTTTGTTGTTGTTCTCTTTGTAGCACAATTTAGGTTTCTGCCTGCATTTATGATTCCTGGATTGCCATCTATACTATGTGATTCCACTTATATAACATTCTTTAGATGACAAAATTATAGAGATAGAGAATAGATTAATGGTTGTCAGGGGTTGAGAGAGTGGTTGGCAGAAAAGAAGTGGGTATGGTTATGAAAGTTCAACACAAGGGATCCCTGTGGTCATGGAAATATTTTGTATCTTGATTGTGCCAATGTCAATATCATGGTTGTAATATTGTCCTATCATTTTTTTCATGAAGTTACCATTGAGAGAAACTGAGTAAAGGATACAGAGTACATACCTCCATCTATTTGTCTTATAACAGTACTAGAGGCCCAGTGCATGATTGAATCATGCATGTGTAGGGTCCCCTACACGCTTTCGCTTTCGATCGCGGGTTGCTGGGTACCTGTCCGCTGGTGCACCAGGCTTTTCGGAAAGCCTCCGGCTCGGTGGAGGCTTCTGAAAGGCCTGGTGCCGGAGCAGACAGGCACCCAGCTCCCACACTTTTGATGGTCCGCAGTGGGATGTGAGCTCGCTGCCCCAAAGGCCCCTTCTGTTCTGCAGCACAGCCATGGCACAGACGCTGAGCTCGCGCCGCTGCTGGCGACACGAGCTCAGCGTCCCTCTGGCCCAATCGGCTACCCCGGCCACCCCAAGTCCCACCCGCTGCGCCTCCCGCTGGCGTAGCGGAGTGATGGTAACTTACATATTACCATTTTATTAGGTAGGATGTGTCTCTACAATTACCACAATCAAAATATTTAAAAAACTAGGGGCCCAATGCACAAATCCACGCACCTTGAAAGGAATTGTGGGCCGCAACGTTGTGGTAGGCACAGAAGCGGGTCTCGGCCCATCCTCTGTGCTCCTGCCAGGCCTCTCCAACTGTGGCCCCCTGGTCCACTTCCCCTGCTCCTGCCGCCACCACTCCCACATGCTGACATCGCTGGCCCTGCTCGCACCTGCTGATGGCATGGAGCAATTGGGGCCAATCGCCCCTCGGGAGCAAGAGGAGGTAGAGAAGCCCTCAGGGGAAATTGGGGCCAGCAGCCACCACTCACACCCACTGATGGCGCTGAGCAACCTGGACTGGCACTGGGTGCCGGCAGCAGGTGCAAGTGGCAGCGAGTGGCAGTTCCAGCGCCAGCTGCGAGTATGAGCAGGGCCAGCTCTGGCAGTGGGTGTGAGCAGCAGCTCCGGCACCGGCACTGGGTGCGAGTGGGGCCAGCGCCAGCAGCAAGTGGGAGCGCCGGACGAGACTGCTGCACACGGGAGCAAAGAATTTTCAGTAACCACCAGAGGCTCGACCCAATGACAGCGACTGGCACCCCCACCTTGGTCTGGAGTGCCTGCTCACCTGCTCCACCATTCTGCCATGGCCAATGCCTGCCACGTTCCACGCACGCCCCGTGGTGGTCAGCGCACGTCGTAGCGACTGGTTGTTCGATTGGTTGTTCTGGTTGTTCCGCCATGCGGTCTATTTGCATATTAGCCTTTTATTATATAGGATATTTTTCTATTCCAATCTGTCCATTTCTGAAAACATTTAGACTTTTGGATTAGTATTTATTTCACTAAACCTATAGAATAATTTGGGGGAGGTTTTCTTTCTTTACAATATTCAGTCTTCCTTTCACAGGTTCGACATATTCTTAAAATTATTAGTGTTGATTATTAGATGAGATATTATTTGTGAAATGCTTAAAATGGTGCCGAGGTCATAGTTAACCTTCAATAAATTATCAGTTATTATGTGACATAAAATAAGCATATGGTTACTTGTTGATTTTAATATGTCTGATATAATAATGTGTCAGGCTTTTATAAAGTAGGATTTTATATCAAGTAGAAACCTTTTATTAAAAAAAAAACAACAGCTTATTGAACTATAATTGATATACTAAAAACAGCAAAGCCTCTGACCGTGACTGGGATGGGCAAAGCTGCACTTTTCTTTCACAGTTGCATTGTGTTGACCCTTGCTGATCCTGGCATTGTAGACGACAAACTGACAGTGAAGCTGGGAATTGGGAAATTTTGATGACAAGAATGCATGAATGGAAATGACTGATTTGTGTCCTATCACTGTCATTTTTTTTAGCTACAGACAAATCATTTGGTTTCCCTCTGCTCTGGTTCCCTCATTTGTAAGACAAAGGGGTGGGATGAATTGATCTTTTGAATTTCCTTTTGTTCTATAAGTCTATGATACTATGATAACTGACTTTATGTGTATTTTGCATCCTCAGTGCACTCATTGCTTTTTCAAGTTGATAAACCTCCCAGTCCCAAAGTCTCTTTAGCATTACATAGTTCCCAATGCAAATCATTGGACTGCAGGACATTTTCCAAGGATCAATACTTCTAGCAATCCTACCAAGGAGACACTGTGAGATATTTTACATGTTCACTGAGCGCGGATTATCTGTTTTGCTTACTCTTATGTGTCCTCAAATTTGGTTCATAATCTCAGAGGAAGAAGAGCACACTGGATTTTAGTATGGCAAGATTTTGCAGTACTACCTCCGGAGTTTTTTGTGGTGTTGTGTTTTTTTTTTATCCTTTTAGACTTTAAAAACAAATCTTGCTCTGCCTTCTGGAGTGTGCTATATATGTAATCTATATATCATCTAGCCAGTGTGCTGAAACACACAAAAATATTTTGGATAACTGCCTAAAGTAGATAATGCAGTAGAGTAGGTAATCAAAATATTATTGAAGCAATGGAAAATACTGCCTTTATTTTGAAATTATTAATCCTCCATATAATTTTTTAAGCAAAAAATTTGCATTAGTTACAGAGCAGAGATTTCTGGAGCATTTTTCTACCTGAAACTATTATCTGGAATTAAGAACAAACTATAAACATAAAGAATGTCTTTATTTTTGTCATTATTTTGGAATTCACACTAACAACCATATATTTAGTGTTTTTCTGCCTTATTGATCAATAGACTTCAACCTTCAGTCTTATGGGTATAGTCTAGCTATAATCCACACGGGACTCTAAAGATATGAAGACAACAGAGTCTGTATTTTCTGTGATATTTGACAAGAGCATACTTATTATTTTTATCAAATATGTACAACTGACTGATTATTAAGAAATTATGTGACTAAGGAAGGCCCAACCCTTCATTTCCTATAGCAACTTCAGTGAACATATTCTTCTCCATCATTCATACTGATTTTTAATGGAGATTCTGGCAAGGACACCATTTTTTCAAGAGCAACTATTATAAAAAAATAAAAAGCTAAAAATGTACAATTGTTCAAAGAATGGTGCAGAACAAAATATTTTCCATTCAAAACATATGAAAAAGCCTCATTGATGCCATCAGAGGCATCTTAGAATAAAGAAACAATAGCTTTCTTTAAAATTGAATGCCAAATTACAGAACTTTTAAATCAGCAAAAATCTATTCACAGTGTTCCTAGTGTGTTAAAAACACTGCCTGATACAATATAATGCAGCATGATGCTGGCCAATCACTCCGGGGACCTATGTTATGGGTCTATTTTACCTGGAGCATATTTTCATGGCAGAGACTCCAAAGGCAAACATTGAGAAATGAGTGCATTTAGTGACAGTAAGTGATTAAAAATAGTGTGTTCAGTGATTGAGTTTTATTTTGTAGGCAACTTTTCACAGTTGTCATTTGGTTGATTTTTTTTTTTTTACCTGTTGTGCATTTCTCTCTCTACCCTATCCATGGATAGATGGTTATATTTTCTCTCTCTCTCTCTCTCTCTCTCTCTCTCTCTCTCTCTCTCTCTCTTTTTCTCTCTCTCTTCCTTCCTCCCTCCCTCTCCCTCTCTCCTCTCTCTCCTTAATCACTTCACCTTTCTCACCAGGCCCCGCAAGCAACCCTCCTCCACTCTGACAACTGTCAGTCTGTTCTTTATGAATCTGTTTCTATTTTGTTACTTACTTTATTTTGTTCATTAGATTTCACATATGAGTGAAATCGCTTGAACTATACAGTGACAATTCTTACACGGAATCATTAAACCATTAGGACCTTTGTAGGGGAATTGTGTGAAAGAGATCTAACCTTATTTGTTTCCAATTGTTTTACATCACTTATGAAATAGTCTCTTTTCATCTTTTGTTTTTCAATGCTGATAAGGCTTATTGGTTATGTGTGAAGGCTCAAAAGCAATAATTATCAACCATGACATTCCATTAGACTCAACTACGAAGCTTTAAAAACACATCAGTGCCCGAGGACCACCTCCAGATATTCTAGGTTTATTAGTCTGGGGCAGGGCCCAGGTATCAACATTTTAATCTCCTATATTATTTGAAGTGTGGCCAGGCAGAACCCTGCTTTTTAGGGTTAAACTGCTGGAGTTTGAAGCTAACTGTAACATTAAGGTGTTTCTTAATGTCTCTGTACCTCAGTTTCCTCACCCAGAAAATAGGCATCTTAATGGTTTCTAAAACACAGAGACACTTTAACAATTAAAATGTAGACGTTATTAGACCTAATAAGGAAAGTGGTTGTAAATAAAAGGATAATAGCTGTCCCAGAGGAAGGGACACAGGTGAAAATTACACCTTAGAAGAGCCCTTAGAAATATTTTGTGACATTAAAAGTGCAAACAAAAATAAAATGTTGGAATTTGATCCAAACTTAGAAGTAAGACAGTTTGCCTCGCTTCGTGTGGCAGGTTACACAATGAAGAGGCTGGCATTGTTCAAACTGCTCATACATTTTTTTACAGAGACATAAAAACACTTTCATTCTCAGTGTTTCTCATGTCTTCCCCTAAAGTGTACTAAATATATATGTTCTACTATTTTTGTTCATTTTCCTATATATTGACCACTAACAATGAGGCTATTTGATGTTTTCACAAAAATTTTCATAAGTCATGAAACAATTGTAACTTTTCCCACTTAACTATTAAGATCATTTTTTAAAATTTTGATAGTATGCGATTGAATACAATAAATATAAATAAAATACATTTATTCAATTCCTTTCTGAAATTATTTTTTCTAAAGTGAATGGAAAGAAAGGGAAAAATAAAAGATCATCATCATACCTTTCACCATTTTGTCATCTAGTACCAATAATGGTGACTTCTAATTATGAATTAATTTAGAATGTTATATAGTATTAGAAATCTATGTAAGCATTTTTGTTTATCTACACCTAAAATTACCATTTGGATTTGTGTGTGTGTGTGTGTGTGTGTGTGTGTGTGTTTAAAAATTATATAAGCTGACCTCCATTCTGGTTTTCTTCCCATCACAGGATTTATTTTTTGAGATAATTTTTTTATCCAGCTACAATTTTTATTGCTTTCTTTAAGCAATAAATATCCTAGTATGCCAGGTTTCTTTAAGAGCTTTGTTTGTATTAACTAATTGCATCCACATAATAGTTCTCAAAAGTAGTATAGTTGATTCCCCTTAAACACAAAGAAATTCAGCCATAGAATGGTTAAATAATTTGTCCAAGTTCACACACCTAGGAAGTGGTGGAGGCAAAATTTGAAACAATACAGTTTGATTCCAGAGTCAATATCTTATTAGTCTAGCTGCCTACCAGAATTTTTTAAAAATACCAAATATTGAATGCTAAACTCAATTAAGACAACCTATTCTATTATTCTATAGTTAGGTTCATTAGAAGTTTCTGATAATGATTAAATTTTTTTATTATTTATCCTATTATAAAAATCCTAAATCACATAATTTATTTTCATATAGTTATATTTTTATATTAAACATTGTTATTCCCTTTTCTTTAAATATCATGACTTAGGATAAGTGATTTCTTGCTGTTTCAGCTAGTAGATAAATGTGGTAGCTGATAAATGGTCAAAGTGAAAGAAATTCTGCTTCTTCGTCTCATTTTCATTTTGCTAGGAGCAAACATCTGTTGATCTCTATCATCATTGATATCAGTCATTCTGTGAATGTTTCCTTGTTTTAGTATTTCCCACAGTCACCACTAATCATATGATGCCCATTATAACTTGGTTCTGATGCCCTGTGTGATGATCTTTTGTTTGATTTGTTCTCCGTTATTAGGGTCAATAGACTGTTGATGTTCAGTTGGTATGTCACCACACAACTGGCCTGCTAGTTCTTATCTGTCACAGTGTCATATTGTAAACTTTCAACAATGCCCTAAATATGACCTCTGCGTGGTAAAAAGAAACAAATTAGGGCATATTATGAAAATAAATTAAAAGCAACAGAGAGAACTATTTAATTGAACTGTAACAAATATTATGCTTAATGTACACAGGCCCAAGGTGTAAATCGTGATACTCATTATAACTAATAACTGCAACTCAAGTTCATTAAATATTTACCTCCATGATGTGCATATATCTATTCAAACTGTGAATTAGAAATAGCTGAGAAATTACACAAATCCCCAAAGTGAGATCTGCCCCTCCCCCCACTTCATCATAGCTACCATGGGGAAAATATTTCTTTTAAAAGTTTTGCCTCTATAGAATGTTTAAGCATTCCATCTATTCAAGAATGTCAACAAATTTTGACCACAATTTTCTTTAGTACCATCATTAGTTATTATAATGTTTTTGAATACATATCAATCAAATGGAATCACACTCTAAAGTGTTATGTCAAGTTTTCATGTAATGCATTAGAGTTTACAAAACTATTTGAAGCAAAAAATTAGCACCTCTGTAAATAATCTCTAAAATATCACAAGATTTGTGTAACTCTAAAGTATTGTGAGACTTACATTGTAGCCTATTTTTAGGTTTCAATGAAATGAAAAAAGAAACTTTAAAATTTAAATTGGGGACTTCTTTCAGCCTAGGTCAAATAATAGGAATTGGATATATCCATCCATCTAAAACAACTAAAAATAACACAAAATATATCGAACAGTTTTTTCTCATACATTAGATTTCAGACAAGGGAGAAGAGTGATCCCTGAGAGAGGAGAAACAAATGAGTTGAGTACTGATTACCCAAGGTTACTGCCTGGATAGTTATGAGGCTGGTATGCAGGAAGGGAGAAGCCAGGCCAAGTGTGTCACTCCCCTGAGTTGAGGAGGGGACCTGAGACTCTGGAGAGGTCAGGAGAATATAATCCACAGTGGATAGTACTACTCAAGGGAAGAGAGAAGCCTGGGGAGAAAGTTCTTGAGAAGAGCAGAGGGTCCCTCTCCAGTTTTTAGCTGACTGCTGTTCAACAAAGGAGTCTAAGAAAACCCTGGAGGCCAGAAATGAATTGAAAGTAACAGAGCGAATGATTCCAAGGCTCAACAGAGCCAGGAAAAGTTCATGCCCCCAGCAGCTGAAGCGGAAAATCTTATAATCCACAAGGTTTCACATAGAGTTCTTAAAGACAGTGCCTCTGTAGGGAGTCAGAATAGCCCTAGACTAAAAGTTCCGATAAGCAAAGCCTAAAAGCTATACTACAAAGTATCAAACTGTTTCCAAGCAGGTTAGCTTTGCCCCAGAACAAACTCAAGGATATTTACTAGGATGGAATACAAAATAATGTGCCACCCCAAAAAGGAAAGATTTTCAGTGTTTGGCATCCAATCAAAAGTTATATATGGGAGGCAGAAATATGAAAACATATTAAGCAGAAAGATCAGTGAATTCACAATAGCTGAGAAATGACACAGGTGATAGAAATAGTATAAAGGAAGGCGAAATAGTTATAACTTTTAAGAAGGTAGGAAATGGAGCACTTAAATAGAAATGTAAAATATATTTTAAAATACCAAAACAGCCTGGCTGGTGTGGCTCAGCAGTTGAGCATCGACCCAAGAACCAAGAGATTGCAGGTTCAATTCCCAGTCAGGGCGCATGCCCAGGTTGCTGGCTTCATCCCCTGTGTGGAGCACACAGGAGGCAGCAGATCAATGATCCTCATCATTGATGTTTCTATCTTTCGCTCCTTCTCCCTTCCTCTCTGAAATCAACAAAAATATATTTTTAAAAATAACAAAACAAAATCAAGCTTCTAGAGGTGAAAAATACAGTCTAAGATAAAACACACACAAACTATCTATACACAAAGCAACAAAGATGATCTCAAAATAATTAACATGAATTTTTAAAAAGCCAGACCAAAAAAGAGTGCCTAATGTATGGTTCTATATAAAAATTAAAATTCTAGAAAATGAAAATTAATTTATAGTTACAGAAAATAAATAAAAAATGGTTGATATGAAGCGCTGATATGGGGAGAGACCACAAAGATATGAGGAAATTTGGGGAGGTGTTGATTGTGTTCATTATCATCATTTTGTTGATGATTTCATGTCTGTGTGTTAAAACTTATCAAATCATATACTTTAAATATGTACAGTTTATTGCATATCAGTTATACCTTTATTAACCTATAAAAAGTAAATTGGAATAGGTTTCATTGTAAAATCAGAGTTTACTAGTACTTGTATAAAGAATTAATTTATACCTTTCTAATCAAGTTACTTTGGTGTACTTATAATTGTCCAAAATATTGTAGATTTGAGGGGAAAAATTCAAACCAGTGAAAATAAAACCTTAAAAAAATCTAGGTAAATAAAATAGTAGTTAGGATTCTCTGGACAATTAATGTTTCAATAGAACTTCTTTAGCTATCTCTTTTCTTTGTAGTTGATCTGTATTTTTCAAATAAGATAAAAATAGGAATACAAATTAAGGAGTCTTCACCCTGTCTTTCAATACCTATGTAATACCAGAGAGATTTTTAAATCCCTTTTTCATTAGTTGACAACATCATCCAAAAATGTAACTGTCATATTGTCTTGAGAGAAAATTTTTATTACTTTATTTGCTAGGAACATCACTTCCACACATTATACTTACAACCTTTTCCACTCAAATATATTAAAACTAGTGTCCCGGTGCATGAAATTCATGCAGGGGCGGGGGGGGGGGTTTCCCTCAGCCCGGCCTGCACCCTCTCCAATCTGGGACATCCCTCTTGCAATCCAGGACTGCTGGCTCCTAACCGCTCACCTGCCTGCCTGCCTGATCGCCCCTAACCACTGCCTGCTGGCCTGCTCGCCCCCAACTGCCCCCCTCTGTCGGCCTGATCACCCCCAACTGCCCTCCCCTCCTGGCCTGATTGCCCCTAACCACCTCTGCCTCAGCCCCACCACCATGGCTTTGTTTGGAAGGATGTCCGGAATGTCTCCCAGAGGGTCTCCCAGTCTAATTAGCATATTACCCTTTTAGCATAGATTATTACACATAATTAAAAGCACCTGTAACAAGCAAAATATGAAATTATCTTATTCCAGAAATGCTGCTGTGTGTTATGTTTAACAGTTAAGAAAATAGGTATTTTCCATTTAACTATTTTCCATTTATGTGACAACTCTAATGGGATAAATTATAAGAAGGGGAAACAGCCACCTCTGCTTTGCTGGTGGCAGAAAGGTCCTTGCTCATAGTAGGTGCTCTGAATCCTTTCCTGCTCATGGCATGGGCTTGAGGGTGGCCACTGGCCCTCTTCTTGCTTTATCCAGTACACAACTCAAGCATAAGAAAAAGCATCTTAACATCAGCTTTTCTTTTCACAAAGGAAAATTATGAAGACACGACATTGAGATTGAAATATTTCTCACATCTATCATGGAATAGCTACAGGGAGCCCAGATAATGATGTGGCCCTAAAGAAAAAGAAAGCTTCATAGCTATGCATGCTCCCTTTAGAATGCTCCTTTAGAGGGCCTAATTCTTCCAGAAGGGCTCGGGCCCTGTCTGTTCATTAGTGGTAGGGTGATGTGTACCTCTTTATTCCACATACCCCCTGGATTTCAATAAAATGCAAATACTGTATTATCCTTTTTTTCTAAATTAATGTGGAGAACAAAATATTTTAAAATTTCTATTATCTGGTGGGAAAACATTGGAATGAAACAAAATTTCTTTCTCTTTACAAGTAATGACTTTAAAAAATTTTTTAAACACAGAGCCAAATTCATTTGCTTAATATAATACTCCCCAGTTATATATGTGTTTTACAGCAAAAGCCTTAAAATTGATTGCAGTGGAAATAAGGATCTCTAATTAGTGAAATAAAATTAATTTCATAAATACTGACATATACAATGACTCTTGCCTTTAATTCTTACAAACCAGTTTGGGATTTTTTTTTTTTTTTTTAGAAAGAATAATAGGATGTTAAACTTGTAGTTTGCCCTGGCTACATGACTACCATATGTGGCAGGCTCAAAATCATCTTTAAGAGATAAACACTGCCTTCTAGTTGACCACTTCTTAGTATCTATACTAATAAAAGTATAATATGCTAATTAGACCAAACATCTTCCAGACGTCCTTCCTGACAAAGCTGGGGCATGGCTGACCTGCAAACTGCCCCTGGCCCCTCGCCCAGGCTGACCCCACCCCCCAGTGGGGACCCCCACCATGTTCAGGGGCCCCCACCCCTTGCCCAGGCCAGCCCCGCCCCCCAGCAGGACCCCCTCACCCCAATCTGGGGTCCCCTTCAGGGCAGGCCAGCCGGCCCCCACCTGTGCACCAGGCCACTATCTATACTAATAAAAGAGTAATATGCTAATTAGACTGGGAGACCTTCCAGAAAACCTTCCGGACGTTCTTTTGGACAAAGCCATGGTGGCGGGGCCAAGGTAGAGGCAGTTAGCAGCCAAGAGGGGAGGGAAGTTGTGGGTGATCAGGCCAGGAAGGGACAACTGTTGTGGGTGATCAGGCCATTGGGGTGGGGGGGCATTGGGTGTGATCAGGCCGGTGAGGGGGGGACAGTTGGGGGTGAGAAGACCAGTAGGGGGGCCAGTTGGGGGTGAGCAGGCCATCAGTGGGGGTCAGTTGGGGGTGATCAGGACAGTGGTGTGGGCAGTTTGGGGTGAGCAAGCCAGCAGGGGGCAGTAGGGGGCGAGCAGGCCAGTGGGGAGGGCAGGTGGGGGTGATCAGGCCAGCAGGTGGGGGCAACTGGGGGCGAGCAGGCTGTCAGGCAGAGTGGTTAGGGGCAATCAGGCAGGCAGGCAAGTGAGTGGTTAGGACCCAGCAGTCCCGGATTGCGAGAAGGATGTCCAACTGCCAGTTTAGGCCCGATCCCTGTAAATGGGCAGTAGGACATCCTTCAAGGGGTCCCAGATTGAAGAGGTTGCAGGCCGGGCTGAGAGACGCGTCCCCCCCCCCCCCCCACCCCGTGCATGAATTTCATGCACCTGGCCACTAGTTTTTTAAATAATAATTTAAAATAAATTTCTATGTATAAGACATTTAGTGATATATATGAATGTACATGAAACTGCACAAACCAGACTATACAATAAAACTATTAAGATGAAAACATTCATTGAGGTTATTTTTTTATTTTATTTTATTTTTTTGTTAATCCTCACCAAAGTATATTTTCCCATTGATTTTTGTTTGTATTTTTGTTTGTTTGTTTTTAGAGAGAGAGTGGAAGGGAGGGGAATAGATAGAGAGAAACATCGATATGAGAGAGACACATTGATTGGTTACCTCCCTCATGTGCCCCTAACTCATTGATCCTAGCTTGAAAACTGAGAAAGAATAGGAGGCTGTACCACTATTGGAAAGTAAAAAGATAACAATGTGAAGTGACAACAAATCAATTTGGATCCTGTAAGTAAATGAATGAAAGAGACTGAATGGCTTAGCTCCTATTAGTTCCTACCTGAATATTATTGTCTTTAGCAATGAATGAATGAAAGAAATAAAGATGCAGAGCAAAAGAAAATAGCACTGTTTTTAGCACTTACTATATGCCAGGCATTTGGCTATGAGGTTTTAAAATTGGATTTGATTTTCTCAAATAATCCTGGGAGATATAATTGAGCATATTTTCTAATGCTTAAATATGAACCTTAGCTTTGTTGACATAGCTAGTTAACTGGCAAAACATCATTGATGCCCCAAGAGGAAATATACTATGCAATTGGAGGAGAATCAGGTTATAGTCAGGGCCTGTGAGATCTGATTTATTAACAACATTCAAAATATGGCTACTAAGTCCATTGAAATGTTATGTAAGACATACAAAAACTTATTTCTGTTGAAAAGTCTTTGAAACCCTAACAGGGCAAGTTTTTTGCTGTAGAGTAATAATTCGTCCATTAATCAAGCGGTTACATTGGCTTTTCAATTAGTAAGGGTTTTTGTTTGCTTGTTTTCCCCTTTCAGATTTATGTAAAATTATTTGATGCAAAGGTTGAGAAAGAAAATTAGATGATTAAAACAGCTTGCATTCTATTGGAAATGCTGATGGGTAGAGGAGGTCTAACAAGACGGGTGACAAAGTGCTTGGGGACCAATAAACCCTGCGTGGTTGCTTCCTTGAGGCAGGCGGCTGCACAATTCTTACACCATAAATTAAGGAAACAGTTGGAACTCACCTTTAAACGTCAGCTTCCCTGTCAGAGCACTGACAAGGTGATCTGTGGCACTGACTTACTTTTAGCAATTATTCAAAGGCATATTTTGAGTATCAGATGCTTGCTACTGAGTTGTAGCCTCTAGTCAATTTCTTCTCTGATGTCTGCCTTTATAAGTTGAGCATTCCTTTGGACAGAGAGCTTGTGTTTTAGTATAATATATGAATTGAGATTCAGGGCCAAAACAATTAGAGGACTAAAAAAATAACAGTGTAGAAGATGTGATTTGAGCCATATAATTCAGATACAAGTGCAATTCCTTCTAAGTATTTTATCTTTGTTTTCATTTTTTAGGGAATTATTGAAACTTGCTATTACTTCACACATTCATGTATATTTTGTATTTATAACATACCATGAATTTTTCTAGTTGATAAACAAGTCTACATATAAGTATATTGGATATTTTTGGTAGATGAAACTCACTTGCATTTTAACATTTCATGTGTCTTTAGAACTTGAAAAAAATTAAACATACTTAAAATTGGCTCTGCCCTTGAGAAGCTATATAACTTAGGAACTCCATTTTCTTACCTGTAAAGTGATGATAACACCTAACTCTCAAGGATTTGTTAACTAGATTGATACATATGAATCCCACATATATTGACATATATTGAATCCCACTACCTAAGGTACATGTATGATGTAAACACAACCAACTAAATTAAGCAGTATTTAGCACACCTGCACATAGAAAATACTCTATACTTGGTAGCAGTGATAATTTTTATGATTATGTTATAAGGCATTTAATTATCTACTCAAATAAATATAGGATCGGTCTCTAAATCATAAAGCTTGTTTATATATTTGTTAGTTTAACTTTTTACTGAAATTTGGTTAAATGAGTGGTTCAACCTTAAGTGAGTTGGACAATGGGTAAAAGTAATTTAGACAGTTAATAGTGAAATATAGGGTGTCCCAAAAAAATGTATACAAACTTAACAGCCAATGGCTCAATTGATGTTTCTTTCTTTTCAGATCTAACCCACTGGAATTAATAATTGTTCAAAGTGTGTATACATATTTGGGGGACACCCTGTATTTAATGAGTGAACTTAAGAACTAACTGAAAATTGCAACTGAGTACCTAGAGGGAAGGATTGGAGAGCAGTCAGTTCTAAGAGCCAAGTTGGAGAGTCAGCCAGGTGAGAAAGGAAAATTACTTCCTGCTGATTAGAAATAGAGAGCCATGGGAATTTGTTCTGCTGATGAGTAGACACAGAACATAATGGAGATCCTTTTTCTTTCTGCACTAACTGGAGAGAGAAACAGAAAAAGTCTTATAACAAACAGTAAGAGGAAATAGAGCAAGAACTTTCTAGATGATTAGGAAAACTAGGAAAGCAAGAAGGATAACCATCTCCCTAATAGACTTGGGAGACTGAATGGAGGAAACCACCAGCACAAAAGTCACTCATAAATTCTTTCACGCCTAGTTGCATTGGAATCCCCAAGAGGCTGTTACATAAATGATCTGAAAGGTTGTTTTGGTCTGAAGTTATCTCCTGGATGCAGCTTGGTGTTATGAGAAAATAAATGGTTTTGCACCCAGACTGACCTGGGTTTTGATAACCTTGTGCAAATTATTTAACCTTCCTGAGGCCTGGCTTCTTTTTTAGTATAAGGTAGATAGTAATAACATCTCTAAAGTAGTATGGTAAAAAACAAATAAAAACAAAATTATGTAAATAGTTTGTTGCAGAAAATGCTAATTATAATCCAATATCTAAGACTATTCTTCCTTTTTCTTTTCTACTGATTCATCTTTCCTCTTACTTTTTACAGGATTCTCTCTTTCTGCTTTTTAAAGAATCATTATTTATTACTAGAGGCCCGGTGCATGAAATTTGTGCACGGGGGGGGGGTGTCCGTCAGCCCAGTTTGCACCCTCTCCAATCTGGGACATCCCTCTCACAATCCAGGACAGCTGGCTCCAAACCACTTGCCTGCCTGCCTGCCTGATTGCCCCAACCGCTTCTGCCTGCCAGCCTGATCACCCCCTAACCACTCCCCTGCCAGCCTGATTGGCACCTAACTGCTCCCTTGTCAGCCTGGTTGCCCCTAACTGTCCTCCCCTGCAGGCCTTGTTCCTCCCAACAGCCCTTCCCTGCAGGCCTGGTTCCCCCCAACTGCTTTTAGGCCTGGTCCCTCCCTACTGCCCTCCCCTTCTGGCCTGATTGCCCACAACTGCCCTCCCCTGCCGGCCATCTTGTGGTGGCCATCTTGTGTCCACATGGGGACGGCCATCTTTGACCACATGGGGGCAGCCATCTGTGTGTTGGATGATGGTCCATTTGCATATTACCTCTTTATTAGATAGGAAGATTCTTTGCCAGTATCTACCTGTCCTATGTCTTCAATAATGAAATATGTAATGATGTCTAGTTGCATAGATTGTTCATAATTTCCAGATCTGCATTTAAACTGCTAACTGAATTGCCAATGCCACGGGTATGTTCTGCAGACAGATTAGACTCAATGTGTCCCAAAGTAGCAGCATTAGATCGCCTCTTAATCTCTTCCTTTTCTCTGGTAATTACTAGCTCAATTATTGGTTTTACAACAATAATTATTTTCTTAGCCATAAACCAGAGGTTGGCTCCTTTATTTGTCACTTCCAGCTTGGTTAAAAAAGAAAAGGTTCTTCCTAATATTTGGAAGCTAGACCCATTGTCAAGGCTGCTGTTCTCATCTGGGGCTCTGGATCTTCTTAGCACAGTGGTTTGGGATAGACTTTATTTCCCTCTCCCGCTTTCTAAGTGGTCTCCTTCATCTTTAAGCACATTAAATCTTTCACCTCAAATCTCTCCAACTTTCTCTTCTGTTTTTAAGAGTTTAAGTTATTATTTTGGGCCCACCAGGATATTCAGCATACTCTCCTTATCTTAAACTGAACTGATTAATAACCACACTTATACTTGCAAAGTCCCTTTGTCAGATAGGAATATATTCACAGCAACAACACCAGGAGACAGAGTTCATGAGGCAAAGATTCTTCCAACCACAACATACATAAGGCCTATGTTAACACAGCAGAATAGAAAATGTATTTCACTATGATTGCAAATGTGTAAAAAATACTAGTGGGCAGAATCAGGAAAAAATATTCAAAATATTAAGCTTTATATGAATTATTTTTAATTTTAAAATCTCCTTGAGTCACATAATTTATAGAATAAAATATATAAAAATATAAATATCAACATAAAATCTATAGTTAAAAATGCAACTAAAATGTAGTGGAACTAGCCCTGGCCAGTGTGCTCAATGGTTAAAGCATCAGCACCTACCACCACTACCAGAGGATCTCGGGTTGAATTCCCAGGCAAGGGCACATTCCTGGGTTGCAGATTCAATCCCGGACCCAGTTGGGGTGTGGTAACCAATCTATGTATCTCTCTCACATTGATGGTTATCTCCCTCCTCTGTCTCTCTCCCCCTCTTTCCTTCTTTTCCACTCTCTCTGAAAAGCAATGGAAAAAATATGCCCTGGTGAGGATTAACAAAAAACAAAAATAAAATAAAATAAAATTTAGTGGTAGCAAACTTAAATTTCTAACTTTATTACCAAAGGTTGAAATTTTTCCTTGATTTAGAAAAGCTTACTGGGTTATTTTTAATTTTTTGGGTAATGATAAATGATCTATTGTCAGAATCATCCAATAAATCAAATGTCTACTTTGTTTTAGCTAAGGCAGACTTTTTTTTTTTTTTTAATTACAGTGCTAATGGAAGAAATGCAGTCATATGACTCTGCATATGTTTCCTGGAAAGAGAATGGGAGATACTGCAAAATGACCAAATATGTCTGTGAGTAGGAACAGTTGACTTCCATTCCAAGCTTACATTCTAAAGCAAATTTTACAACTGATTATTTGGTTAAAGCTATGTCTAACAACTATTGTGTAGAAATATTTGATTTTCCAGACTTCAACTCTAAATTGTTTACAATTTTAGTTTTGTTAGCTATTATTAACTAATGGAGGGTAGCATGTGAATCCAGAGATTAATCTGAGAATCTTCAAAATGAAATGTATCTTTATAGATGGCGTGAAATAGCATAGTAAAGTAGGGCAAAATACTAAATTGTTTTCAACATGGTATAGATGAGCCGCTGTTCAAATGAAAGTACACTTGAAGGACCACTTTCACTTTCACTGGTAAATCATGAATTATTTTGAGACTTATTAATTTAAGTTGGACCACACTCAGTAAAAAGTAGCTGTTTCTACCTTGTAAATAAACTCTGAAAATACACATGAATAAGCAAACAGCACTTGAGATCTGTGTGACAGTATGTGTGTGAACAGATTTTTATAACTTATTTTTATAATAATTATTTTCTAAATTGTTTCTTCTTTCTTCCCACCTTTCAATATTCAAATATGCTCCATGGTTTTGTGTATAAACGATGTGTAGTTCTTTCAGGTGGCTAAGGATGAACAGACTGCATTGAATCACGAGAGTTGGGATTTATTCTCCTAACTCAGTGGTCGGCAAACTCATTAGTCAACAGAGCCAAATATCAACAGTACAACGATTGAAATTTCTTTTGAGAGCCAAATTTTTTAAACGTAAACTTCTTCTAATGCCACTTCTTCAAAATAGACTCGCCCAGGCCGTGGTATTTTGTGGAAGAGCCACACTCAAGGGGCCAAAGAGCCGCATGTGGCTCACGAGCCACAGTTTGCCGACCACGGTCCTAGCTGTTTGGAGCCATGAGGCAATGGAAGGAGCTGATAGGGGGTGATACTTTGTAATGTAACTAGAGATAATCAAGAAAACTTTTACACATTATTTACACATTGCTTCTATCAGTTCAAGGGCACTCAAAAGACCCTATCTCTTTTATAGCATGCTATTCTCAGACTGCAAGTAAGGTTAAAACAAAATATAGAAGAAATTGTTTGAAATTCACATTTTCATTTTTTAAAATTTAGTTTAATTAATTTCAGAGGGGAAGGGAGAGGGAGAGAGAGCAATAGAAACATCAACGATGAGAGAAAATCATTGATTGTCTGCCTGATGCATGCCCCACACTGGGGATCGAGTCTGCAGCCTGGGCATGTGTCTGACCAGAAATTGAACCATGACCTCCTGGTTCATAGGTCAGTGCTTAACCACTGAGCCTCGCCAGCTAGGCACATTTTCATATTTAATGTATTATGATTTTAAAATACTAAAGAATACTGTTTTTATTTTTAATTATAAAAATATCATTATAGGTGAGTCACTTTCTGTTCTACATACAATAATTGCTTGTTTCTATTTATAAAATGCTATTTTGTCCTTATATTATTTTATGTAAAAATAGATAAAATAGAAAAATTAAAATTATTAAAAAGAAACAAAAGAAGAGATAAACCAAAGAATTTACATGCATAGTCCATGGACATGGGCAGTAGGGTGGTGAAGACCTGGAGGGGTGGATAGTGGCTGGGAGGTGGGGGGAAAGGGGAGAAAATGGGAGACCTCTGTAATACTATCAACAATAAAAACATATATATTAAAATTTTAAAAAAATAAAATTTATATCACTCAGGCACTATTTTTATTACTGTAAAATTTATCTTTACTCAATTTCTATCAACTAAACCTTTTTGTATTTAAAAATTCCATTCAGAAGGTGTTGCAATGTGAAAAGCCAACACTCATGCTAAGAAGGTGCTGTTGATAACTCATTTGAAAAACTGTGAAAAAAAAAACACACACACATATGTTGAGTAAAATAAAACAACTACTACTTTCTTAGGGGGCAGTGTGATTAAACATTGGAATGATCAGCTTCAGTTAAGCAAAAAATTAAAATCAGGTAATGAGATAAAACAGAAATTAATAATACAATTCAGCCGGTGTGGTTCAGTGGTTGAGCATTGTCCTATGAACAGGAAGGTCACGGTTTGATTCCTGGTCAGGGCACATGCCTGGATTTCGGGCTTGATCCCCAGTGTGGGGCATGCAGGAGACAGCCGATCAATGATTCTCTCTCATCATTGATGTTTCTATCTTTCTCTCTCTCTCTCCCTTCCTCTCTGAAATCAATAAAAATATATTTTAAAAAATAATGCAGTCATGTATATTGGTTAAGGAAACTAAGTAACAGTTATAATTGCCTTTGTCTATACTTATTATGGACATAACTCTTCTTCAATTCTTTATCTATCTCTTCCTTGATACATATTATTCACTTTTATCAACTTTTTACTTTTTCTTTTCACATATATGAACTATATATATTATTAACATATATTGAAATCTTTCATATGCTAGGTTTTGGGCACATGAAGATCTAAACTCTAGTGGCCAAGTTGGAACATGTAGTCAAGTACATAAATAATTACATAAATATGTATAGAGAGTGAGAGAAATATAGGAGTCCCCCCTTATCTACCATTTCGCTTTCCACAGTTTCAGTTACTGTTGGTCAACTGAGGTCTGATGATATGAAATAAAAAATTCCAGAAATAAAAAATTCATAAGTTTTAAACCATGTACCATTCTGAATAGCATGATGAAATCTCTCACTGGGACGTGAATACAGGGATTGTTACTAATACTTTTCCTTACAAGTAAATATAAGCTGCTATATCTTGATGCAGACCATCAATTAGAGTAGTTTAAGTGGTGAAGTAAAACAACTAAACAAACTCAGTGTGTCACTTGTCCAGTTTCCTTGCCAAAAAAAATGTATTTTAAATATATTTCTACAATGATCAAAGTCTTAAATTCCACCACCTCCCCAAATTAGATTGTTAAATTAGGAGGGACTTAGTACATTTAACATCCTTGATTCAAAGAAAACTGGTAATATTCGCAAGCTTTAATATATTTAAGGTTTCAGTTTACACTTTAAAAACCAAAGTAAAGGATCTAAAAGTATATTCTTAAATTCTAGAGGAATTAAAGACAATGTCTTTTTGGGCTGTTTTACAACACTCTGGAAATTTCATGATTATTAGAGCACAGCTAAGAAGCAAGGAGGAGGACCTAAGAGTGGTGAAGTCTTAGATTCATAGGAGTCGGGCCAGGAAGCTACAAACAATAGTAAACTGAGAATTTAATAGAAGAAATGAGCAAAGAGACATCAAGTACTAGGTGTACCGGTTAATAATGCAGATTTTGTAATAAAAGAAAACACGATAATTTCAAGAGAAACATCAGAAGTGCTTTATTCAAAGTAAGGTCCATCACTAGCTACACACTTCCCCATCTTTCAGGTAATTTGTGGACAGCGTCCCAATAGAACTTTTCTTATTTTGAGGCAAACCATTCAGAGACCCAATTTTCCACTTCTTCATACGTTTTGACTGCTCAGAAAGTGTGTGTGCCATCGATCGTAACAAGTAGTAATCTGAAGGAGCAACGTCTGGTGAATACAGCGGGTGGGTTAATACTTCCCAGGCAAGATCTTTTAATGTGTCTTTAATTGGTTTTGAAGAGTGTGATGGTGTGTCATCATGAAGCAAAATTACTTTGCCGTGTCTTCTGGCCCATTCTGGTCATTTTGTGATCAAAGCGTGGTTCAAATTGATTATTTGTTGTCAATAGTGATCAGTATTAACAGTTTCACCTGGTTTTAGAAGCTCATAATACACCACACCTTCCTGATCCCACCAAACACAGAGCATTGTCTTTTTTCCAAAGTGATTTGGCCTTGCAGTCAGTGTTGATGGTTGACCTGGATCAACCCATGATTCTGTGCATTTGGGATTCTCAAAATAAATCCACTTTTCATCGCCAGTCACAATTTGATGCAAAAAAGACTTTATTTCCTGCCATTGAAGCAACATTTTACTGATGACTTTTTGGTTTTCTATTTGTCTTTTGTTCAGTTGATGTGGCATCCATTTTCCTTCCTTTAAAATCTTTCCCATTGCTTGTAAATGATCAGATATTGTTTGCTGAGCAACGTTTAATCTTTCTGCAAGTTGTTTTTTAGTTTGACACGCATCTTCATTCAATAATGCTTGTAATTGTTGTTCTTCAAACTTTCTCGATTGACCTGGACGTTCTTTGTCTTTCACATCGAAATCATCACTTTTAAAGCATTTAAACCAGCGTTCACAAGTATCTTGAGATGGAGCATGTTCACCATAAGCTTCCTGAAGTATACAATAACTGTCAGCAGCACTTTTATTCAAAATAATGAATTAAAACTTCCTGCAAATGCTCCTTTTTTGGCACGAAATTCAACATTTTTAAGCGTAAAAATATCTATGATGTTAACACCTTCAGAAAATTTGACATATGAAGTTTTGAAGTTTGTTGTCAATATAACAAAATAGCATACATATCAATTTGTATATATATCAACATATGTGTAACTCCATCTATTGAAAAAAATCCACAATATTAACCACTACACCTAGTAAAAGTAAAAATAGAGTGATAAGTTCTGGCAAAATGCATGTCAGGGTCTTGCAGCTGTATTTCTGGACTGTAGCAGGACAATTAATGAGGGAGGCAGGAAAGTCAGCAAGTAATGCATTATAATTATCAATCAATAAGTGCAATGAATACATTGATCAAAGCCTAAATATCTCCTGAGTTAAGTAAAGGGCATAATGGAGCTATAATTACTAGTATTGGTGGAACCCCAGAACAATTTCTTCAAGGTCAATCATAATATTGAAATGTGGAAATGTTGGGCAAATAGCCCAATTAGAGACATTTATAAATTTAAGATAAAAGAAGCTGCAAGACAGCCGAGTCAGTTAAATATAGCAAGATTTCCATGCTCAGCCAATGTTTTAAACTGATATTAAAATATAACTAAGAGGGAAATCCATAATGAAATATTCTTGTTTATTAGGATAAAATTATATATCACATATGTGTATATGTATATACTAGAGGCCCGGTGCACGAAATTCGTGCACAGGGGTGTGTGTCCCTCAGCCCAGCCTGCACCCTCTCCAATCTGGGACCCCTCGAGGGATGTCCAACTGCCTGTTTAGGCCCGATCCCAGTAGGATCAGGCCTAAAAGGGCAGTCGGACATCCTTCTCACAATCCAGGACTGCTGGCTCCCAACTGCTCACCTGCCTGCCTTCCTGATTGCTGCTAACTTCTTCTGCCTGCCAGCCTGATCACCCCCTAACCACTCCCCTGCCAGTATGATTGATGCCTAACTGCTCCCCTGCCAACCTGCTTGCCCCTAACTGGCCTCCCCTGCAGGCCTGGTCACCCCTAACTGCCCTCCCATGCAGGCCTGGACACCCCCCAACTGCCCTCCCCTGCAGGCCTGGTCCCCCCCAACTGCCCTTCCCTGCAGGCCCAGTCGCCCCCAACTTCCCTCCCCTGCAGGCCTGGTCCCCCCCAACTGCCCTTCCCTGCAGGCCCAGTCGCCCCCAACTTCCCTCCTCTGCTGGCCTGGTCACCCCCTAACTGCCCTCCCCTGCAAGCTTGATTGCCCCCAACTGCCCTCCCTTGCAGGCCTGGTCCCTTCCAACTGCCCTCCCCTGCTGGCCATCTTGTGGCCACTATCTTGTGTCCACATGGGGGCAGCCATCTTTGACCACATGGGGGCAGACATCTTGTGTGTTGGAGTGACAGTCAATTTGCATATTACTCTTTTATTAGATAGGATGTGTGTGCATTTGTGTGTGTTCAGAATATATATACAGAGAAAGAGACAGAAGAATATATAGAGACAATGGAATATATATTATACATGTACTATAATTATAGTTATAGTGTTTTGTTATATAAATAATATATGTTTGCATTATATATAAAAATAAAATATTAAACATATAATCATATGTGATTACTATATATTACACATATGTTATATAAAATATAGTACTTATATAACTATATTATGTTTATATTTTAATTATATAAAGCTATATATGTATTACATAAATCATTTATCCATCAAATAGGACCAACAACAAAATAATTTAGATGATATAATTGAAGAGAACATTAAAATACATAAATATTACTTTAAATTTTGCTTAATGTCAGAAGCTTAAAAAGGAAAAATTATTTTACATTTTAAAATTTATATTATTCCTTGTTTTTAAAATTGCGCTTGCATACAGCTCTTAGGTGTGTCAGTATTATTGATTAGATTAGATTTGGTTTCCTTCAGGATGCCGCAAACCAATTTAGTTGGCTAGCCTTAAGTGTTCTAGCTGACAGATTACTCTTCTTCGTGTCAGTTAAAGGGAATTGCAATGATTTTTTTGAACTCCGTAAAAAAGTGTTATTAAGGATTTCCTCCATGCTTGCCTTCAACTCTGCTTTGACATTTCATTTATTCAAGAGTGTCCTTGTTGCCTTTCCCTCATCTAAACTCAATAATTACGGTGCCACATTATTTCGCCTTAAGAGATAAATTTACAGAACAATTCCAGATAGTTCAAAACTCAGTGAAGTATCAATTTATTTGCTCTAATAACAATAAAACCATTTATACTATAGACTTCTACAGCCTTGTGCAACAGTATGAACTCAAAAGTAATATTTTTACCAAAAATTTAAAATATTTTCTCTTTTTAGAAACGTCTAACTAATCAGCTAACAGTGATGTATCTCAGAATTTTCTTGTCAATATGTATTAAAAGTACCCATTTAAAATGCACTACACAAATGAGATTTTTAATTTTGCATCAATACTGACAAATTGAACAATAATCTGAAATATTAAATATGAGTTAACATATATTTCTTAAACATTTCCATTCTCCAACTTCTACGTATTTTTAAGTTTGTGACCATAGATTGTACAATTTGCTACTTTTATGTATTACTTTTAGCTACAAAATCAACCAGTTGTTTTTCCTCATGTATTGAATTGACCGGATTCCCTTCCACCACTTCTGGGATCATTCCTGATAACTTCAACATCACAAGTATGATCCATTCAACATGTTGTGTGGTTCCTAACTACTCCCATGAGAGTAGCATAGATCTTTACATTACTAATAGCTTCATCCCCAAATTGAATATATCATTCTATTTTCCTACCTCGGGAACTCAATTGCTCTTACCTCAACACTCCAGTACTTCAGAAAACTTTTCAATTCATTGATCTTATAATTTTTAGAGGTGTTTCAACTGAATGCTGCATCAAGGTTATAAAGAAAATATATAGGGTGTCCCAAAAAAAATGTATACACACACTTTGAACAATTATAAAGGCGGTGTTTATTAAAATACATTTTATTTTTTAATTGAACTATCAGCTGTTAAAGTATGTATACATTTTGGGGGGACACCCTGTATATCAAAGGAGAAGGAACATAAAAAAATCATAAAACATATCCAATTTCAGAGTTTAAGAGCTGGTGAATGATAGGTCATTTATTAAAATTACTGATGTGTGAAGGACTGGAAAGAAACATATTTGGGCAAGAAAATCAAAGTTTTGGCAGGCTAAATTTTAGCTACTTATTAAATATTCAGTGGAGATATGAAGTAATCCTTACACTATATTGAAAACTAGAGGCCTCTGCATGAAATGCATGCACGCGGAGGGTCCCTAGGCCTGGCCAGCGATCAGGGCCAATGGGGCCAGCCGGGGCCTCCCTGCCCCAGCCTATATTGAAAATGTGTGTGTGTGTGTGTGTGTATGTGTGTGTAAGGTGATCAGGACTGCCTCTATACCACCTTTTAGTTTCATAAAACTTGTCACTGTCTGATATTATCATACTTATTAATTTACTTTTTTCTTGTCTCTTTTTCCACCTGAAATTTATTCTTCAGAAGAAGGCACTGTCACTATTTCAGATTGTTGAAACCTCTTCACCTAGAAAGCCTAGTACATAGGATGGGCTCAGTGAGTATTTATTGAATAAATCACATAAATGAACATTGTTGTAAATAATTTATCATTCCGGAGACTAGTTAAAGTTTTTTTTCTACGGTTTCAAGGTCGTTTCTTTGTAATTTTTTAAACTTGATAAGCCAAATTAAGGGTAAATGAATAGATTCAATGATTCCAACCATTTCTAGAAAGTCAACAAGGAAAGGAGAAAATGAAAAATTGTGGGTATTAAGACCAACAAGATGATTCTTGCATTTCACTTCCAAATATAGCTCAAGTTGCCTACATTTCTTAACAGTTGTGTAAATATTCCTTCCCAGAGATAACCTGAGGCATTGATTCTCAGCTCCTACTGGCAGCAAGGCGCTATAATTGCTGTCATCAATGGCAACTCTCATTCCCTTACCAAAACCTCTTGTCATCTGTCACTCCTAGTTGTGCTGGGACCAATGCTCATCGTCTCCCTGAGACATTCTCTCACCTCATCCCTCCTATGGCTACTATATCTTCTTCGAATTTCTCCTTAGCACCACTGCCATCTAGAGTGGATAATTATCCATTGTGGGAGGCTTTCCTTTGTGTTGTAGGATGTTTAGCAGCATCCCTGGCCTCTTCCCACAAGATGCCAGTAGCACCCTCCTTAGCTGTGGCAACCAAAATGTTTCCAGATTTTGCCCCTTGCAGATAAAATCACTGTCCTCCCCCCACCACCCCAGTGCCATGTTGAGAAACACTGCTCTAGAGGACAACTCACAGGAGGAGAATTTCTAGAAAATAGCTCTTCCCTTGATTTCCATTATTCTATGCCTGACTGCTCCTTCTTTATTTTCTGGGGGTAATGATGTCCTCAATTTCTTCCTGGTTCCACCATGCGTTTTTCTGTGTTCACCCTGTGTACCCTAGGAAATCTGGTCATCTAGCTTCAACATTAACTTAAAGTCTGTTTTCTCGGGAAGGATCCCAAAAGCCCCAGTTGTAGGTCATGTGTCTTTGTTACACACTTATAAGCCTATTGTTTTCCTTCAGAACATTTATCTCAGATTGGAAGTCTTATGTAATACATTCACAATTATGGTATTGTTGTTACTAATGTCTGTCTCCCATACAAGGCTGTGGCTCTCAGAGAGCTGGAATTTTGTGTGCCATGTATTCCAATAGAGCTGAAAGACTAAATTGAGTCCTAGAACAATTTGGATTTCCACAGGCTAGACATAAAACATACTCTTTGAATAGCTATCTTAACTAAGACTATTTCTGACAATGCCTTATTTTTAATAAAACCAGGAAGTTCCAATTATTTAGATTCAGTCTTCCCCCAGTTGCAAGATTTTTCTTGACTTAAAGCATTCAGTGCTATCAATAACTTAACTCAGGAAAATGTGGCTACTGTCTCGGTTAGGTTGAACCAGGTTTGTGAACCACTGCTCATTTGTTTAATTTTGGTTCCACAGAATATAGCCCCTTTTCTACACTCTCTTTAGGTTTATTATTTTTTTATACTATAGTATCTCTATCTTTTGTATTCTCAGGAACTAGCTTAATTTTGGCTAGTTTTCTCTTTTTGCAGCTGAAGTCTTCTCTATAATCTGTTGTTTTTGGGCAGACATTCTAGTATGCTCATGGCCTGCATTAGGAGTAGACTCATCCCTTAACAGCATTCTAACCTATTGGGAAACATTTGTTTTCTTTTTTTAAATACATTTTTATTGATTTTTTTTTAGAGAGAGGAAGGGAGAGGGATAGAGAGTTAGAAACATCAATGAGAGAGAAACATTGATCAGCTGTCTCCTGCACACCCCCTAGTGGGGATGTGCCTGCAACCAAGGTACATGGCCTTGACCAGAATTGAACCTGGGACCCTTCTGTCCACAGGTTGATGCTCTATCTACTGAGCCAAACTGGTTAGGGCAACATTTATTTTCTTATGGTTCAAACTGTATGATTTGAGCATTTTACCTTATCTTTAATATAAGCAGAAATCATCACCCACAGCCCCCAAATACCCTTATAAGTTGTAGTCAAGGCTAAAGGATAGTCCTGAACCTTCCCTAATGCCTTATATGTAGGGCTACAAGGAAAAATATGTATCTCAAATATAATTGAAAAATATGAAAATTACTTTTACATATAATATGTTATTAAATATTTACCATTACCAACAAAGAGAGCAATGGAAATGAAACTTAACCAAGCATAAAAATTATTTTATCTATTTAACAAATGTTAATTGAGTTTGGATTATTTTTGAGGCACTCTTCCAGATTTTAGGATACATCAATGAACAAAATACAAAAAAAATTAAATATAAAAATATTTGCTCTCAAGGATTATACCCATCAATAATTCACAGTAAAGTTGTAGTTGAATGATTTTCTTTTCTAATCTTCAGTTTTCTCACTTGTAAACTGGACATTAATAATACCTAATTTGCATTTTTATGGGAAAGACTCAATTATATATAATATATTTATATATGCATATACATATATACATATGTAGCATAAAATACCACAACAGGTATAGTGCTTAGAATAGGTCCGTAAATGGTAGTATTTTTTTCATTTATCTAGTATATATTTTATTTTTAGATGATTCTTAAGTTCTCTTCCAAATCTAGGAGATGCAAATGTGAGCTATCCATTAAATGTAGGAAAATATCATGACCCTAACTCTCTTATGTACTATTACCATAAAAAATGTAGGTCAAATTATGAAAGCCTCCTCAGAAAATTTACAGAACCATGGCTTTATTTAAACCTGATACAATCTGATAAATGTAATAATTATTTTACTACTAAAGATTATAAAGAATTTTTTTATTGCAACAGAAAGAATTAAAATTCATTTGTAGGGATGGCTGCACTTATCGTATAGGGGACTAAGCTAAAAATGATCTTCTCACAACTAGGTTAACTGGCTCCTCCCTTTTATGTTCCCTCTTTAGGGTATACTAACTGTGAGCATTTTGTAAGTAAGATTCTGCACTTGAGAGCAGGGAGTGCTTCTTTAAATTTTGCAACCTCAGGTGCCTTGCCTACCTCACCCACTCATTTTTTAAAGTGATTTGAGAGAGAGAGGGAGAGGAGAGAGAGAGAGAGAGAGAGAGAGAGAGAGAGAGAGAGAGAGAGAGAGATGGATTTGTTGTTCTATCCTCTCATGCATTCATTGGTTGATGCTTCCTGCATGTGCCCTGGGGAATGGAACCCACCACCTTGGTGCATGGGGAGGAGGCTCTAACCAATGGAGCTCCTTAGACACTGTTAATGTTTCTATTCAACTTTGTGGTTGGAGTCCTTACTCGCAATGAAGCAAGCACTTCAAAAGAAAGTTACAAGGATTGGAGAGGAAGGGTATAACTTTATTTTCAGATGATTAATTTTGTATGTAGGGATTCATAAGAAATTATTAGGAATAATAAATTAATTAGAAAAGGTTGAAAATTACAAGGGCTACAAAATAATACATTAATTGTGCTTTTGTCTAATAACAGTATGCAAATGGAAAATGTTATAAGTATATAATTTATTCTGGCCTCAGAAATTATAAAATAATATATAACAGTGTGTAGTACACTAAAGACTAAGAAACATTGTTGAGAGAAATCAAAGAAGACAAATAAATGGAAAATATGTCACCTTCATGATTGGATGACTTTTTAAATTAATCTATAGTTTTGATAAAACTCAAGTCAAAATCTCAGCAGACATTATTTGAAAAATTTTATAGTTATATTAAAAATTAATAGGAAAATAAAAAGGGACTGGATAGTCAAAACAATCTTTAAAAAGGTAGCAAATTTATAGAACTTATTACCTGAAATCAAGACTTTCTCAAAATCTACAAAAATTGGGAGACTGGTATTTGTGTAAAATGTGATTTATACCTCAATAAATAAACAGAAAAATAACTAATGAATGGGGGCGGGAGGGGAGGAAACATTTATAAGGGAAAATAGTCATTAGAAATAAGAGGCTTAATTTTTCCTTTTGAAAATAAAGGGAGTGATTTCTCCCCACTCCCTTTTCTTTTAGAGCATGTACTTTAGACAACTTGTAATTATAATTTCTTTCTCAGTCTCTTTGAAATGTAGATAAATATTTTCAAAAGCTAAACAAGGCTTTTACCAGTTTAGCAACTCAGGAATATTTTTTTAAAGATTTGGAAACAAGTTTCTTTGAAACATCCTCACCAAAGAAGATATCCCAGTTTCTGTGGGAAGGTAGGCACTAAGTTGAGCTGAGGCCTTGCTCCAACACTACATTTTGTCATAAAATAGGAGAATAAAAGTGAATTACATTTAAAAATCTTTTATTAGGTTAAGGACTATGGCTCATACATGAATATAAATTGCAATGCACTGAGTTCTCCTAAGTGTACAATTGAAGAATGTAAACTTCCTTTCAAATCCCACCTGTCTTATCCTCCATCCTTTCTGAAGTAAATTAATTATAGAGTAAGGTATGTGAGGGTGTTTCAGGTGACAACGTAAAATCAAGGTCTTGTCTGCTGTGTGGATATTAAACATCCCCTGGCACTCTTTTGCAAAGAGGGTTAATTCTGGTGTGACCTTGATCAAACTTCTTTTTTCTCTTCCATTTGTAGATCGTAGCAGGCTCTGATAGCATCATGCCACTGCCCCTTTCACACAAGTTAATAAGCCTTAAAAAAGATCTAGATACCAATTGCTATTGGAAAAATGCATACACCTGCTTAACCATGTCAGATTTTTATTTCCCCATAAATGGAAATTGTTATTTCATAGTTTTATATTTAAGAAAATTAATAATTATGCTGGTTTGATTTATTCAAGTATATAGTTAATAATATGATCTAATAAGAATAATATCCATATATTGAAAAAAGTTAATCCTACCCTGTAGAGTAATTAAATACCTTTTTTTAGGGGATATAAAGGAAGAATATCTTGAATATTAAATAATCTCTGATTTTAGGCACTATCCAAGTTTAATTTTCCCAAATTGAGAAAAATATAAGTAGAGACTACCTGCTTAGAACAGAATAAATTTCAAAAGTATGCCTGTAATTCATGAAAGATGATATTCTAACAAGCTACATTTTGTTTAATGGCAGTAAATCACTAGTTTTCAGTTCACCTATTTATTTGTCAAATCATATTAAAATTTTACATAATTAAAAAGACATGCTGCTGTGAGTAATTACAAATTGTATCTATAAGAGAGAAAATACAACTTTGAAAAAATTAACATCATCAAACAATGGATTTTAATTACTTTTTATTTGAAGCTATTAGTAGAAATTGAAAAATTGCAAATACCTGATTAAGAATAGTAAGATTTTTTCACAGTTACTTCATTAGTGTTCATTCTAATGTTTATTACATGATTTGGGGGGATTAAAAAGTTGTTAATTTGTTTATAAAATGTATGCTTCTTCATGTTGATTAAATGTCTTCTAGTGTAAGTGATAAATCCTAGGTTCAGTAGAATTTACCTTTTCTTATTTGAACTATTACTACTCATTACTCTTAAACCCTTTTCAATTTCTTACATTACAATTCTAAAACAGTGTTCAAAAGAAGCATATAGATGAGTTATAGATTTCCATTGGCAACTTTACAAGGACCTTTGCAAATGGTAATATAGTGAAGACTCAAACTTTATTCTGTTATAATCTCTATAATATGTATTAAAGATCAAATTGAGACTATTTTGTGTTAAAAAATCATATTATAAATGGCATTTGGTCAAAGGCAGCAAAACTTTGGTCCAACCTTTTATGATAAACTAAAGTGTCATATAATTATAGTATCACAGTTTGGAATAAGGTAGGGAAAAAAAAAAAAAGGTGAATCATGGTTATTTGCTTCCTATCTCCTGAGGCACTCAGGTAACACAGCAAGTTTGCAAGACCTAAATTTCCATTCCATCTACCTAAATCGCCATATGAATCACCAACCTTGCAGACTACAAGATCCATGTGGTTTGACTGTCATAAACCACTGTGTGCCATGGAGCGTGACACATGTACCAAAGCACTGAGTGTGCGAGTGTCTCCCGTTCTTAGGTGAAGCCCTGGGCCCATACACATTGTGAAATCACATTTTGAAATGCAATTCTACAAACACTTATTGGGAACCAGTAGTTTTGTTCTGAAGGTTCATATATTGTTATACTTAACAATATTGGTATTTACTATGAAATATTACAAACATTTTTAGATGAGCAAATAGGATCTGATATTGCTTTACTAGTTTCATTAAATTACCACCTTTCCATCCTCTTAAGAGAAATACTAACAGAGATAGAGATACACACATGTTTTTACTCTGCTATATGTATTTGCATATTCTTATGTACTGTTTCGTATGCTGTAAAGTAAATCTTTACAAGGTTATTTGTTTGGTAAAATGGTGCATTGCAAAAATTGGAAAGTGAAAACTGAATAAGAAATTATATTGAAAAAAATCATCGCAAACATTAGGAGCAAAGTTTTGCTGCAATAGTAGTTTTATCTAATTAAGAAAATCACATTTACTTAATTAAAAATATCCAAGTGCTAATTTGGTGTTTCTGTCATTTACTGAATTATACAAAGCTTTAATTTTCATTTTGTTCACCAATATGTTCAGTGTTAGAAGAAATGTCAAACCAAAGAATTTTCCAAGTGCTAAAATCGTTTTACCGTGTGTAAATCCTTAGTCTGCTTTGGAAGGGTGCAGTTTAAAATGTTAACACTGCAAAATATGTCCTGTGTCTGCTACTTGGAGCAAGACTGCAAGCTGAAAATGACCAAAGGCTAAAACAAGTCTTTTTGTTTGTTTGTTTGGCATGCTGTTGAGAGCTCATGGTTTCTGTTTCTGCAGATGGTAGTGCATCTAACTTCATAACTACTTCAAAAGTGAAGGATATGCCACCAGGTTCCACTCTAGCACATATTTTCTAATATAACTAACTAACTAAATAAATAAATCCCAGCTCTGTTTCTTACTCGTTTACCCCTCTGGCCCATCTAGTATAGGTAGATAGGTGAAGTATCCTTCTTAGCTGCCAACAACAAAATTAATAACTCTACCTCCTACTACCATAGAATAAAGAGGTTTTACTACTGTTTAAGAGAAAGAAAACAGAATTAAAGTACTTTTCACTGCTTTTATAGCTTTTCAGTGATGTTTCCAAATGTTTCTTATTAGGAGACTCTTCTCCAAGAGAACCAGGGAAGACTAACAGGGGCCCGGATCTGTGAATGCAGGAAGGATGTGGCCAACTTTTCTAACAGAGAATTTGGGCTTTCTCTACATGGTTTACTGTTTATTATTTTGATGAACTGTAGAATTTTATGGCTCATTATTGGCTATAAACCATGTCAAAGTGGAAAAGGAGCCTGTGGTTGGTGGTAACACAACCTCAGACAGCTTATAAAAGATTAAAAGATATCCTCAACAATGTAAAAATTCAGTTTTAGAACCTATTGCTGTCTGATTGTTGAGCGATATTGGGAAGAATGATGGGGAAAAGGATGGTGCCCATATACATTCTTAGTACCTAGAAATACTTTGGTCTACATTAGTGTTGAAAAGATTAATACGTTGACTCAACTGTAAATACATGTTTTCTAATAAGGACAGAGATATTAAAAAGCATTTGTGTTATAAATTAACTAGAGGCCCGGTGCATGAAAATTCATGCACTGGAGGGGGGTCCCTCAGCCCAGCCTGCCCCCTCTCACAGTACGGGAGCCCTCAGGGGCGGGAGGCAATCCTGTGATCAGGGGAAAGTGACATCCCATCACACCTCTGCTGCTGCCAATGCTAGCAGCGCAAGCCTTGGCCCGCCCTGGTTACCTGAGCCTCAAGTAGCCCTGGGCAGCTGGGCAGCCACCATCTGAGGCTTGCCTGTACCTCGGGCCAGCCCTGGGCGGCTGGGGGACTGAGGGGACTGGGGGACTCTGGAGGCAGGCATGTGGAGCTGAGGGGATTGGGTGCCGCCATCTTGTGGCTGTGGGCACCGCCATCTTTGAGGGTGGGGCAGTCAATTAGCATATTCCTTTCTTGTTGGCTGTGGGCACTGCCATCTTTGCAATGTCATGAAGGTCAATTAGCATATTCCCTCTTTATTAGATAGGATATTCTGATATCAAATTTAGGATTGTTGAGTTGTATGAAGTCCATGGTACTTATTGATGTAAAAGCAACAGAGCTTTCTTTCTTTTCTTTTTTGCTGTATTTTTGTTTGTTTGTTTTCCATTACATTTTAGAGAGGGGGAAAGGATGAAGGGGGAGGGAGAGAAACATCGATGTGAGAGAGAGACATCAATTGGTTGCCTCCCACAAGCGCCCAACTTAGGCCAGGAGTCAAACCTACAAATGAGGTGCATGACTTTGACCTAGAATCGAACCCATGACCCTAGTAGGATATGGATTTGTAGGCTGGAGATTTCCTACCTGGGAAGAGTGTTCAGAGAAGCCAAGCCTCATGCATTGAAGCGTCCTATGGAGCAGGACAGCTTGATAGGTGCCCAGTCATAGCAGGGATGCTGGGAGTCAGATTGAATCACTGCAGACTGCCACGCCATTGTCTCAGAGGGGCGCTCACAGCACAGGCTGCTCTTTGTGGCAAGTTTAGTAGAAACTGATCACAGGCGATGGCAGCCGGGTCACCCTTTGTCAAATATACACTTGGTGAAAAGTATTGAAGCTTTAAGGTGAGATTGAATAGCATGACAAAGACGGTGAAACACAGCCAAGTTGTCATTCCCAAGGAACGACAAAAGAACACGTCCTTCTGTTCTTCTCAAATTCCTAACACAATTGTGTGGGAAGCACGTATTCTTTGTGGCCTATCATCTCTGTCTCTTAGCATCTGAGGACAAAGTAACTTCTACACACGCAAATTATACAATGTGGGGGAATATAGCGATGCTGTCAGGTACAGAGTGACAGGGACTAAATAATTCAGAGACTAGTTTCTTGTCTTTAGTCACCTTATAAAGTGCTTTTGGCATGTGATTGATAGATATTGTGTTAAATCCAGGGGGAAAAGTTCCAGTCAGAAACAGATGTAAACTCTTATCTTTTTCTTCATATCCAAATCATACACACAAAGACAAGCAAATGAAGTGTCAAGGTCATAACTGCTTCAGCATACAAGACAGAATTCAGTATCCTATGATGTGCATATGCCTTAAACCCACCCAGGCATCTTCATTATGTGAGGCACTGGAAGAATATAGGATGCTGTCCTTCCAGTTGTGCCAATGAAACCCAAAATGTGGTGGTGGGGTCCGAGTGCTTTGTCTCATAAAACCCAAGAATGGATTCAGGCACAAAATGGTGGGAAGAAAACAAAATCTATTGGGAGGAAAACAAAGCTTAGGGAGGATAGACGGACTTCCTGCTGCAAGAGGGCAGCAGGAACGGGGCACGAAAAGTGTTACTGCTTAAGCTCTTTGTCTAGGGATATTCATATGCTCTGCTAGCTTCTTATTGGTTCCTTTAAGGAATTCTGACAATATCCAATTATACCAAAGTTCAAGTTCCTGGCTATGGGAGGACCGGATTGAGGACTGCCACTTAAAGTCCTAGGTAACATCTCTATTCCTGCCTGGCCAGGTCAAGTGTCAGGTTTTCCCTGCCCAGTCGTGTTCCCGCCTAGCTAGTTCTGGGTTCTTTGTTTGCCTCCTTGTCTGACTTACTTCCCCCTGCCTCCACGTGGTCCCTGTTCCTGACTGCCTACCTAGCCCTCTTTTTCTATCTCCTCACCAGTGCCTAGGTAGAATTATATGTTGAAGCCAACATCATGGTTTTGAATTAAAATTTTTACATCCATTTGTATTTCATCTGTGATCCTTTTCCTTTTGTTTTATTAAGGTCTGATTATGTTTGCCAATGTTAGAGCTACTCTATCATTTGTACTCACTGGCACATTGAGTGATCTTTCAAGTAGTGTTACAAATCCTCACCTTAAACTTTTTTAAGGCCTCCCTCTTACACAAAACCACTTACAGTGTGTGTTCAACAAACAATATCAATTAATAATTTAATTGTTCATCTATAATTAAACTATTCTAACCTACTAGTCTCCTTACTAAGTCATTTAGAAGGCATGATGTTTATTTTTGTGTCACAGGTGCCCCGAGTAAACATTACTTCTGGATGTGTCTGTGAAGGTGTTTCCAGTGAATTTAGCATTTGAGTCAATGCAATCAGTAAAGCAAAGCCACCAATGAGAATAGGCATTGAATCCATTGAGAGCTGGAAGAGAATAATAGGTGAAGAAAGAAGGAATTCACCCCTTTTCCCCTGCCTCTATGCTTGAGCAGGACCTTTCATCTCATCTTTTCCAAACCTCAGTCTGGAATTAACCCCCATATGATCCACTGATTTTCAGGCCTTTGAATTCAGATTGAATCACACCATCAACTGTTCCTCAATCTCCAGCTTGCAGATGGCAAATCATGGGACTTCTCAGCCTCCATAATCATGTGAGCCATTTTCTCATAATAAATCTTTTTGTTTTCTTTTTGGTTCTGTTTCCCTGGAGAACCTTGACTAATGCCGAAGGCAAATCGTTTTGAATGTGGCCTAGAGGAAGAAGGGGCTCCTCAGCAGGTTTGGTTTACATGTAAGCTGCCTGTCTCTTGGGCCAGCTAACAAAATGCAAATAATGCTAGAGATACCTTCACTGTTAAGGATGCTGTGTAGAACCTCTGAGAAGCCCCCATGAAAAAGTAGCAGAGAAGATATGTAAAGCTATGATACATGGCCATGTGATTCTGTGTCAAGGGTTATTCCTCTTTAACACACTTATGCCTGCTAGTGTGCTATTGAGCTTTCATAAAGACTGAGTGCCTGACCATGGGACTCCAGGTGATTATCCATTATGAGCTATGCATTATCTGATTATTAGATCCACCAAGTATAATGTAAGGGAAGCACCCCAGTATCCCTGTGTGAAATGGAAATGGTTTATTTGGAATGGGCCGGGAAAAATTGAGAAAGCGTATATAAGTAGCATGAGCAAGTAACTATTCGTCTTGTCATCAGATCTGTGGATGAAAAGGGGCCACACAGCAAATCTTACAAACTCAAGGAAGGCCTGCATGGTGGCCTTGCAAACTCAGAGACCTAAAATAACCACCAAAGAAGGTCTGAAATTACAATGTTTAACTAAAAGCAGTTCATGGCACGTAGTCATGTGCTAGGCTGGAATCTTCCCCCGACAAAGGTCAATCTTTACCTTAACTGAGCCTGTCTTATTGTCTTTTGCATCTAGAATAACATTCCTTTGGAATGTCAGGGTAAATCCCCTTTTTCCAGACCCAGTGCACTGGAGTAGAAATATATATCTTGTTTTATCATGTTAATTGCTGACTATTAACTATCCTACACCCACCTAAGTAAAAGAAGTATGTGTCTATCATTTTACTTTTTATCCAATCCCTTTGCTTTCTCCCGTCTCCCTAATCTATCACCAAAGGATTTCATGTAATTCACTTACATCTCCTCTTTTGATTATATTGTATAAAACAAGGTGCAGAACTGCCATTCTCCTGAGCATTATCTCAACTGTTGAGATTCTGCTTCCAGGCATTTGTCCACAATTTGGCTCAAATAAACTCACAAAAATTCTTCACAGGTATGAATATTTCTTACATTGACAACAGGAGCAGAGAACAAAGCTGACTCCTCAATATAGCACCATTTCTACATGAGACCATCAGCCATCTCTGGTGGTAGTTCAATTATTTTAGATCCTGAAAGGTTAGCATGGTGGTGCATGCAGACAGGCTAAATAGTCATCTCACATGGTGATTTAAGAAAAATTGAATTTATTTAAGGGAAGGGGGTGGGGAATAGGATATCCACAGGGAAGGGCTGCATAGCACCGAGCCAAGGGGACATTGGGTCCATGATGGCAATACCCAGCAGCTGGAGTTTCGTCCTTATATGCTGTCACTGGTGGGAAACTTTTGTCATCAGTGGGTTGGGGGCTGAGTCAGTGGGTTTGGAATGCAGATGGAATGCAGGTGGATGAACAGGTATCTGCAGTACAGTTTCAGTTCCTTGTATGGTCTGACTCCTGGTGTCCAATGAGTTTTTCCTGGTCTTTTGTTCTCCTGTGGTGTGAAGGTTACAAATGGCCCTTAAGGATTGTATTGCCCTCCAGTCCTAACCCCTTGTCCCTTGGAGGAGGCAACTATTTTTTATTAATAGAATTAATACTTGCTATGGATAGAGATGTGCTTTTCTGTTCACAAAATATCATTTCTGTGGACTTAATATTCCATACTATCACCTCAGACGGAGAAAGTCCTTTTTTTTTTTTTTGGCAGATGACAGTGAGAATTACTAGTCTTATTGAAACCAAAAGTGGGGTATTGAGTCCAAGTTCATTGTCTCTCAAAACAGAAGAATGGATTCACAGACAAAAATGGTTAGTCGAAGCAAAGTTTATTGAGAGAAGCCAGTCCTGGAAAAGGTGCAGATATGGCTCCTGTAGAGTAATAAGTAGGCCAGTGTCCAGAGCTTCTGTTCCATGTTACAGTAGGGAGTAGTTCGGCATCCAAGATCATTAAAATCTATTAGTCCATGTGTGGAGGCCCACATGGCCGCAAGCCACAGGGCACAGGGGAGCACATCTCTGGCCATAAGAGAATCAAGAATCCAGTGTGCAGGGGAGAGAGAGGCGGAGAGAGAGGAGGAGCACACTTTTTAATCAAGGGGATAAATATAGCCTTGCTAGATCCTGATTGGTCCTTTCAAAGAACTCTGCCTTAGCAACATCCTTGGGATTGGTTTATCCGCCTTACTGCCTTGTGATTGGTTATCTGCAAGCTGCCTGTCTTAGCAACATCCATACATTTTAAAGCTCATGTCTCCCGCCCTTCTCCTCCCCGGCCCCCCTCAATTGGGTTGTTTTAGTAACTTTGCCAGCTGATTCCAGGTTCTACTTCCTCCCTTTCCCCCTCCCCCATGGACCTATTCCTGTCTACCTAGCCTACTTCTGTCTCCTCATTATCATGTGCCACACATAGCCCATCTGAAAGCTCAGCTAAAAATGCCAACTCAGGGAAAATAGCTTGTCCATTTGGGACAGTGCTCTACGTCGTGAGGTATATTCACTGATCTAATAACTGATATAAAATACTACAAAGTGCAATATATACAGCATACAGGTACAGGAACTAATGGGTAAACGTAGATACGGCCCCCTCTCATCACCACATTAGGATTCAGTTAGGGGGTTTATTCTTCCCAGCCCACAATATCAATCTCTGCTAAGTAGAAATCCCAGTTTCCAGGGGGAGAAAGCTTCTATCAGGTTCCATTGACCTGAGAGCTCTGACTGTTATCAGATCACTTAAGTTTCCTTTTGCCCAAGTACCAGGAGGCAAGTAAAGAAGTAACAAAGCCAACAGCTATAATGGACTCTGATCTTCACAAGCTTCCTGGGATGCTGCTGCAGGAGTGAGAGGAGTGTGCCTGGAACCAAATGCATTCAGTGGGGTGTATGTTGGTGCTTCCCTGCCCAGTGATAGCTATAAAATTTCAGCAACCCTGCCCCAAGGGTACAACAACTAAGGACTCAAACCCCTCAGGGATTAAGATTTTAATCACACAACCAGGTAAGTAAACCAGACCAGCTGAACTGCTGTCCTGGTGAAAGGAACTGAGTTTTGTTGGTAGAAGAGGGACAAGCTGGTTATCAGTGGCAGCCCCAGGACCAGCCAACAGCACTTCGTTCTGGTTAGGAGAAGGCAGCTAGCTAGCACTTGGAGGGATTCTACCCCCACCCTCACGCTCCACTTCAGAAAAATAATCATTTTTGATTCCTGGGAAGATTTAGGTATTAGTAGATGGTGCAAATTGGTCTGAGTGGTCCACAGGATGACTGTATCAAATTTATAATCTGTGAAATTCCCTTGATTTGGGACTGGGGATTCCCTTGAAAGAGTTTGTATTGTTTCCATACATTTGCTCCCTTGAAGCTGCTATAGAAAGCCACAGGTTACTAGGGCAGGGGCTGGCCCCTCAGCTGGCTCACAGGCATGTCCCTCAGGTACCAACAGGGCCTCAGTCCTGCCAGGCAACACTCTGTTGATAAATTCTTCTCCTTCTCCCACTGCAGATGTGGTTCAGTGATGCAATAGTTTTGTAGAGTCCCAGTGAAGAGAGCTAGTGAGACTGAGCCATCAGCTTATCACAGATTGCTCTTCTGCCTCTCTGGGAGGGCTCTGCACAACAAAGCATTCACACTGAAGCTTTAGCCTCAGGCCCTGATTTCTAAGAGCCCTTGGCCATGAAAGTCATTTTCCTCTTTCTCATCCTTCCCTACAGATTTGGTCAAATGCTGGTATTATCACCACCTTTTGAGAACCTGTAATTGAGATTTGGAGATACTGAAGCATAGGAGCAGCTTATTTTGAAATACTTTTGTCAGCTCATGGGTTTCATTGTAAATACAGATGGTGGGAATGTAACAGAAAACACCTTTGTTAATTATATTATTCTCAAAATTGTCAATTAATTTTAAATACCTTTGGATATACATTTCATATAACCTCAATTCATTATTCTTTTATGATACACTGATCTTATTATTAATATAATTTCTTTATTTAAAATAAACTAAATCTTGTGGGCTAGGAATATATATTATAGCTCTGAATATCATAGGCAAAATTGCTGTCATTGGGAAGCTTATGATCTATGGAAAATAATAAAGGCATAACCCTAAAAGAAAAAAAAAGATACTAAATAAAATAAAATGAGTAATAATAAGTAAATAAATAAATAATAAAATAAAAGAATAAGAGGATAAAGTGATAGGGGAAGGATATAACCAAAACAGCCTTAACATTTCCCTCAGTTTGGTTAAATTTTATACAGGTGTCTTTTTTTTTTTTTCTTTTAAAGAAAAAATATACTCATTTTTTAGAGCAAATTTAGGTTCACAGCAAAATTGAGAGGATGGTCTAGAGCAGTGGTTCTCAACCTTTCTAATGCCGTGACCCTTTAATACAGTTCCTCATGTTGTGGTGACCCCCAACCATAAAATTATTTTCATTGATACTTCATAACTCTAATTTTGCTACTGTTATGGATCGTAATGTAAGTATCTGTGTTTTCCGATGGTCTTAGGCGACCCTGCTAGCAGTTCTCAACCTGTGGGTCAAAACACAGATACTTACATTACGATTCATAACAGTAGCAAAATTACAGTTATGAAGTAGCAATGAAAATAATTTTATGGTTGGGGGTCACCACAACATGAGGAACTGTATTAAAGGGTCACGGCATTCGAAAGGTTGAGAACCACTGGTCTAGGGATTCCCCATATCTAGACACACATACACACCCTCCCCCATCATCATCATCTACAAGACAAGTGCATTTGGTACAAACAACAAACCTATATTGTCACGAAGCATAGTAACATGTATTTTGTAAAAACTGCTGTTTGAAATTTCCACTAGACATAGACAGTCCTTTGTTCTATGAATTAATTCTGCTATTATTGGCTTCTGTAAAACACACTTGCTCTAATAATAGGGAAAATAAGCTCAACTTTCTGACCTTGCAAACTGCTCCGCTGCTGTCCCTGGCTCCTCCCATGCTCCAGTTATCTGAAATGTACTATGCTCAAGTTACAAACTCAGGTTACAAGCAAAGCCCGAAAAAGGTCTGGAAGTATAATCCCATATTTGGGAGACAAAGGACTGGAAGAATATAAAAGGGGAAAACTTCCTCCATGTTTTTTGCTCAGATTTGGGAGATTTCTCCTCTGAGACTGCTCTCGTAATAAAGACTCCTAATTACTTCATAATTTGGCGTATTAAGGCGTCTTATGTCAGCTCGCTATAACAGTCACATCATTTTGAGACCAAAATGTGGGGGTTTTGAGTCCCAGTTCTTTTTCTCATGAAATTGAAGAATGACGTTGCAGACAAAAATGGTACTGAGAGAAGCCATTCCTGGAAAAGGTGCAGCTGGGGTTCCAGGAGCAGGCCTGTATCCAGAGCTTCCTTTCCATGTTACAGTCGGGAGTAGTTCAGTGTCCAAGCTAATTAAAGTCCATGTGTGGAGGTACAGCTGCCATATGGCCACACCACGTGGGCAACAGGGAGCTCATCTCCTGCTATTAACCTAGCTCCCAGGGAGAGAGAGAAGTGCTCACACTTTTTTGTATATGTGCTTGTTAGCTTCTGATTGGTTCTTTCAAATAATTTTGCCTTAGCAACATCCTTAGGATTGGTTATACACCTCACTGCCTTGTGATTGGTTATCTGCAAGCTGCCTGTCTTAGTAACATTCATACATTTTAAAGCTCCTGTCTCCCACACATGCCCTTTCTTCCCTGCCCAGTGGGGGTGCTTTGTAACTCCACCTAGTTAGGTTCTCCAGTTCATTCTACCCCCCCCCCCCCCCCCCATGGTTCCCATCCCTGTCTACTTAACCTTTTTCTGTCTCCTCAATTTCACCCAGAACCTATAGTTTACATCAGGGTTCACCATTGGTGTATATTCTATGAGTTTAGACAAATGTATATGACACGTACCCACCAATACAGTATTGAAATGCGGAAACCAAACTGAAACGTGTGGTTTTCCTCTGGGCTGGATGCAAAGGTGATTTCTTTCTCGGGTCCTTGTCCAGGTGGATTGGAAGAATGAAGCCATGGACAAAAGGTTGTATATGGAAAAGGTGGAAATTTATTGGGAAATAAGCACAGATTCCCATGTAGGGAGGGGTCCCAAGGGAGTGAACCACTAAGCCCCTTTGTCCTAAGGTTTATAAAGGCTGCAGTTCTTTGTCTTTTGATGTTCCCTTCTTATAGGTCACTATAGCAGCTTCAAAACTCAAATTCCATACGGGCCCCCTTTATTTCTCCCTCTTTCAGTGGTAGAATTCTCTATCCCCTGTGAACATCTGTTTTCCTCTTTCTCCCTTTTGTTTCTCTACTCCCTGTGGCTTTCCCCCTATCTTCTGTGAATGGGTGTCTTCCTCTTCCCTCATTCTTTGGCGCCTTCTGTTCTTTGTGAATGTATGCCTTTTGCCAGCTCCAAGTTCCCAACCAACTATGCCTCTCTCACCGCTGGACCCCTTAATTCCTAAGACTCCCTAAACCGCCTATTTTCCCACTAAAACTTTCCGTATCATACAGACCAATTTCACTGTCCTAAAAATCCTCTGTGCTCTGCCTTTTCCTGTTTCCCTTCCATCTATCCCTTGGCAACCAATGATCTTTTTATGGCCTTTTCCAAAGTATAATATAGATGCAATTTTATAGTATGCATTTTTCAGATAGGCTTCTTTCACTTAGTACTATGCATTTAAGGTTCATCCATGTCTTTTCATTACTTGACAGCTCATTTCATTTTAGTGCTGAATAAAATTTTTTGTTTGTGTGTCACAGTTTATTTATCCACTCACTTACTGAAGGACATCTCAGTTGCTTTTAGATTTTGGCACTTATGAATAAATGTGATATAAACATCTGTGTGCAGATTTTTGTGAGGACATAAAGTTTTCAACTTATTTGGAAAAATAGCAAGGAGCACACTTGTTGGATTATATGATAAGGATATATTTAGTTTTGAAAAAATGGTCAAACTCTCTTCCAAAGTAACTGTACTATTTTACATTCTCATCAGCAGTGAATGAGAGTTTCTGTTGCTGCACATTCTTATAAGCATTTGGTATTATCACTGTTTTGGATTTTGGCCATTTTAACATGTGTGTAATGGTATCTCATTGCCGTTTTAATTTTCAATTCCCTGATGACAGGGAATTATGTAGAGTATATTTTTAAATGCATAATTGCCATCTGTATATCTTCTTTGATGAGGTGGTATTTATTAAAGTCTTTGGCCCGTTTTTTTTTTTTTAATCAAGTTGTTTTATTGTTGAGTTTTAAGAACTTTTCATATATTTTGAATAACAATCCTTTAACAGATTTATTCTTTGCAAAAAAAATTCCACCTTTTTCATTCTCTTGATATTGCTTTTAATTTTAATGAGTTCTAGTTTATCATGGATCATGACTTTGGTGTTGCATCTGAAAAAGTCATTGCCATACCCAAGGTCATCTAGGTTTTCTCCTGTCATCTTCTAGGTGTTTTATAGTTTTACATTTTACATTTAGGTCTGTGATCTAATTTGAGTTAATTTTGTGAAGGGTGTAAGGCCTATGTCTAGATTCATCTTTGTGCATGTGGATGTCAAGTTCTTCCAACACCATATTTTCTAAGAGACCACCATTGCTCCATTCTATTGTTTTTGCTGCTTAGTTAAAGATATGTTGAATAAATTTATGAGGGTCTTTTATCTGGCTCTCTGTTCTGTTCCATTAATCAATTTGTCTATTCTTTCACTAATAGTACACTGTCTTCATTACTTTAGCTTTATAGTAAGGCTTAAAGTTGAGTAGTGTCAGTCCTTCAACTTTATCTCCTTCAATTTCTGTTGGCCTTTCTAGGTCTTTTGCCTCTCCCTATAAACGTTAGTCAATATTCACAAAATAATTTGGTAGGCTTTTGATTGCATTGAATCTGCAGATCAAGTTCGGAAGAACTGACATCTTAACAATATTGAGTTTTCCATCCATTAACATGGAATATCTCTTCATTTGTTTAGTTCTTTGATTTTTTTTAATCACAGTTTTATAGTTTTTCTCATTTTTATATTATATCTATACCTAAGTATTTCATTGTTGGGGATGCTAACATAAATGGTATTGTGGTTTTAATTTTAAATTCCACTTATGCATCTTTAGTCAATGAGAGATCGTGACTGGTACATAAACTTGGTGTAATTGGCTCTAGGCTTCCCAACATTCAGAAGAGAAGCAGAGAGGGGGAGGAGGCAGCAGTGAAGTGTGGTTCAAACAGTTATAGGTAATGGGGGAGATAAATCATGCAAGGAGATTATCTAGATAAAATTATAGGAATAAAATGTTAATAGAGTCACTTTTTATATATGAGTAAGAAACAGCCAACTCTATTTTTTTTACTAAAATGAAATATTTTAAGAGAAAAAAATGGATATAAAATATATTTTTAAAAACACTAAAATTTTAATTGGAAAGAAAAATAAATGAATTTCTATTTTAAGTCTATCACTATGTAGTATTAGTTTCATAAATGTAATGTTTTTGTATTAAAAACTATCTGGTAAATATTGTACAATATAATTAATCTCCTCTAAACCAAACATTTATTTTTCTATCAAGTTTGAGCTTTTATTCCTTCTATGTCCACATAAACAGAATTGTAGACATATTTGGGCATAATATGTCTACAATTATGTAGACATAATAATCAGTCTTTTAAAATTCTTAGTATGTGAAGAAAAAGGCTAAGCCTTTACCAGTCTATTAAAAAAAAAAAAAAGTAGAAGAACCAAGATAGTGGCATAGGTAAAGGCCTGTACTTGTTACCTCCCACAACCACATCAAAATTACAACTAAAATGCACAACAACTATCATCCAGAACCATGGGAAATATAGCTGAATGGAAGTACTGCAACTAGAGAGGTAAAGAAAAAAGCACACTGAGACTGATAGGAGGTGCAGAGGCGCGCGGAACAGGCTCATCTGGCACCCAGGTGTGCCGCTTTTTTAATCGGAAGGGAGATCGCCTCTTTGGAGGCCACCTGGAGGAGCAAGGGGTCCCAGGCCCACACCATACCCCCAACCCAGGAACCCAGTGCTGGGGAAAGAAGTCCCTATGGGCAATAAGAACTACAGGCTGTAAAACCAGTAAAGATTGGGGCTGAGTGATACACAGGCTGTTGGAGACCCAGCTGATCCTCTTAAAAGGCCGGCACCATGAACTGAACTTACAAGCTCCCACTTGCTCTGACCTCCAGAGCAGAGCGAGGCTCTGGGGGACCCAGACATATATGGGGAGAAAATGGACTGTCTGGCACTGGGGCAGGAACTCGGGGGCAGCTTTCTTCCAAACGAAGGTGCTCGTAGTGGTCATTATTCCTGTGCTGGGACTTCCCCGGTGCAAGGCTGACTGGCAGCCATTTCTGTTTGCTCTGCCCTGGAGATCACCTGAGACCCCCACCCACCCAATTTACAACCTCACCCAAGCTGTGTGCAGCGGCTTTTACATATGAATGGTCTGTCCTTTCTCAGCCTAAAACCTGTCAAACAAGCTGCAGCTGGGTCAGGGAGCCCAAAAGCTATAAATAAAAGGCCCAAGGCCTGCACCAGCACCAGCTTGCCTTGCTTCACAGCTGGCCTCGTCTGGGCACTTCCAAACCCAATACAAAGAGGAGGAATCTGCAGATATCTCTGTAGCTCCTGCTGGGTGGCCCCAGGCAGTGGCTGACTTTGCACCTCTCTAGAGACCCAAGAGACAGTGTATCCAGTGGTCAGTGTGAAACCATATCAGATTACAACTATTCACATCCATAAGCAACTGAGGGGCAGACTCAGTGAGCACCAAAGCCCCACTGAAGCAAATCCTGCCCCATAAGGGTGTCTCCTGCATAGCACCTCTCCCACTGTAGTCGCAGCTGGTCCCCACAGCCAATTGGCCTGGAGGTCAATTCTTCCCAGTGACACCAACAGCAATCAAGGCTCAACTACAACAAAACTGTGCACACAGCCCACAAAGAGGTGCACCAAGAGTGTCCACCTCAGGTGATTGGGAAGGCTGAGCCACTGGGCCCTATAGGACACTTACAACACAAGGCCACTCTATCAACTCAAGCAGACTTGGCAGCTACGCAATACATAGAAACAAACACAGGGAAGCAGCCAAAATGCAGAGACAAAGAAATATGTCACAAATGAAAGAAATGAAAGAAAGCAAACTATTTGATATAGAGTTCAAAACCACAGTTATAAGGTTACTCAAGAATCTTCTAGAAACCTCCAAGTAACTTAGTGAGACCTTCAAGAATCTTAGTGAGAATGCCAAAAAAAAAAAAAAAAAAAAGGAAAAGGAACAGTCAGAAATTAAGCATACACTGACTGAAATAAAGAATAATATACAGGGATTTAACAGTAGACTAGAGGATCCCGAGAATCAAGTCAATGTTTTGAAATATGAGGAAGCAAAAAAAAACACACCCAACTAGAAGAGCAAAAAGAAAAAAGAATCCAAAAATATGAGGATAGTGTAAGGAGCCTCTGGGACAACTTCACACATACCAACATCCGAATAATGGGGGTGCCAGAAGAAGAGAGAGAGCAAGATATTGAAAACCTATTTGAGGAGATAATGACAGAAAACTTCCCCTACCTGGTGAAAAATTTGATTTACAAGTCCAGGAAGTACAGAGAACCCCAAACAAGAAAAATCTAAAGAGGACCAAACCAAGACACATCATAATTAAAATGCCAAGGGCAAAAGACAAAGAAAGAATCTTAAAAGCAGCGAGAGAAAAACAGTTAGTTACCTACAAGGGAATGCCATACGATTGTCAACTGATTTCTCAACAGAAACTATGCAGGCCAGAAGGGAGTGGCAAGAAATATTGAAAGTGATGAATAGCAAGAACCTAAAACTAAGATTACTCTACCCAGCAAAACTATCATTTAGAATTAAAGGTCAGATAAAGAGCTTCAGAATAAACTCGTGAACAGAATAGAATCAAGGGCATGGGAATGGAACAGACTGACAAATCTCAGAGGGAAGGTGGTGTGGAGGTTATGGGAAGAGACTAGACAAAGATCTTATATGCATGTATGCATTACCTATGGACACACGCAATAGGGTGGCGAGGGCCTGGGGTGGGGTGGGAACTGGGTAGAGGGGAGCTATGGGGGGAAAAAAAGGGGCATTTGTAATAATCTCAACAATAAAGATGGGGGAAAAAGATTTTAAAAAGTAGTTTCTTAATAGATGTCATGTATCCAATTACTTAACCAGCTTGAAATCTGTACATTCAAAATTACATATTCTTATCAAACAAGGCAGATCACTTGGGATTGACCATATTATAGACTTGTACAGAAAAAGTGTGTTTTTTTCTCTTTAGCATATTAGTAAACACTAGAAATAGGTTTGAGTATAATGATTTAGAATATTTATTTTAAAATATTTAATTCATTTTTTAAAAATATTCATCTAAATATAATCTCTAAATATGGTACATTTTGGCAATCTTAAGAGAGTTTTCCTCACTGTATTATTTCCCACCAGATTTCATTAGGAGGAATAAAGTATAAATTATAGATTTTTATGATGTTATACTAACTAAACTGCTTTTAGTAAATCTGGTAAGAGAATAGATCTTAAAAGTACTCATCACAAGAAAAAAAATATTGCTAACTGGTGATGGATGTTAATATATACAAATATCAAATCATTACATTGTATACCTGGAAGTAATATGTTATATCTCAATTATACCTCAATAAAAAAAAATCATCAAGAAAATATGCATTTGCCTGCATAATGGAATCCCCCACATAAACTTCCTGCCCTATTCCAATTACCTGGTAGAAATCCCAAGCTCTAAATGTCAGGGAACTCTTAATATCTTCTCAGAGAAGCCTGAAGTGAATGTGACAGTTAATAGTAATTATTGACCTAAATTGAACCATTAATTAAGCAATGCAGTCTGGGTGGGGAGGGGAAGCTTGCCTTCTCTTGCTCTGTGATCATTCTGACTTAATGGTTCCTAATCTGACATTATTAAGCTCATTATTATTTTCTGTCAGAGCTTAAGATTTAAATCATTATGTAGAACATTTTTTATACTTTATATACCCATTTTATTCTGAAGCAGATTTATTATGCATTTAAACTCTAATGAAAGAAAGAAAGAAAGAAAGAAAGAAAGAAAGAAAGAAAGAAAGAAAGAAAGAAAGAAAGAAAGAAAGAAAGAAAGAAAGAAAGGAAGGTTGGAAGACAAAACAAAAAACAGATTTAATTCAAGTTTCAACTACCTTTATTTACAGTAGATGGTTAATTCCTTAAATGGACTGGAAACATAAAAGAAAATGTGTTCTTTGCTATTGAGGTCCTCCATGATTTTTGGAGGCTTGCAATTTTCACTGTCATCAATATACTGTATTTTGTCTCAGGCATTTAAAATTTGTATATGATGAGGAGGTAAGAAGGGCTCAAGGGGAGATTTGTTAAGTGCTTTTTATTTATTTATTTATTTTTATTTTATTGTTTAAGGTATTACAAATAGTAGTACATATGTCTCCTTTTTTCCCCCTCCCACTGACCGCCCCCTGGCCTCCCCTACTCCCCGGCAATTCCCCTCATTCCCTCGCCCGCAGTGTCTTACGTCTGTTGGTTGTGTTTATATGCATGCATACAAGTCCTTTGGTTGATCTCTTACCCCCACCACCACCACCCAACCCTCTCCTGCCTTCCTGCTATAGATTGACAGTCTGTTTAGTGCCTTTTAAGTGCTATGTGCTCTTCTTACTCCTTTATTCTCATTGGCCTATTTAATCCTGACGCAAATCCTACTTTTACTGTTATTTTAATGAAAAAATAACTGAGACTCAAAGTGTTTATGTTGCTCTATCAAAATTACAAAGCTTTCCATTTCACAATTCTTTCCCTCAATATTAAAAAGAAATTTACTTTCTCCAGTAGCTAATGATAAAAAACAGAATTTTCTACATAAAGGGATATTGGACACAAATTATAATTTCACTATATTACATAGTTGACTTTCAGCTCATCAGAAAGGAAACCTGCCTATGGTAAATGAATCTAAGTAAGCATGAGTTATTAAGCAACTAACATATTATACTCCTGATTTTTATAATCAACTAGAGGCCTGGTGCACGAAATTTGTGCATGGATGGGGGGTGTCCCTCAGCCCAGCCTGAATGCTCCCCAATCTAGGATATCCCTCTCACAATCTAGGATTGCTGGCTCCCAACCGCTCGCCTATCTGCCTGCCTGATTGCCCCTAACCGGTTCTCCCTGCCAGCCTGATCACCCCCCTAACCACTCCCCTGCCAGCCTGATCGATAACTAACTGCTCCCCTGCCAGCCCGATTGCCCCTAACTGCCCTGTGCTGCTGGCCTGGTCACCCCTAACTGTCCTCCCCTGCAGGCCTGGTCACCCACAACTCCTCTCCCCTGCTGGCCCAGTCACCCCTAACTTCCCTTCCTTGCCAGCCTGATTGCCCCTAACTGCCCTCCCCTGCCGGCCTGGTCACCCCTAATTGCCCTCCCCTGCAGGCCTGATCATCCCCAAATGTCTTCCCCTGCAGGCCTGGTCATCCCTAACTGCCCTCCCCTGCAGGCCTGGTTGCCCCTAACTGCCCTCCCCTGCTGGCCATCTTGTGGCAGCCATCTTGTGTCCACATGGGGGCAGCCATCTTTGACCACATGGGGGCGGCCACCTTGTGTGTTGGAGTGATGGTCAATTTGCATATTACCTCTTTATTATATAGGATTTCTTACGAAAGCCTATAAGAATAAAAATTATGACTCATTGACCGAACAAATTTTTGTGGAGTGCCTCTTACAGGCCAGACCTGACCTAGGAACTGGAGAATTTATTATGTCCTTCACAGGTGGCATTACCACATTTAGCAAATAAATTATTATTTCTTTAAGACTCTTTAGCTTAGGATTTCTGTTATGTAAAGGCAGATGTACTATTAAATAATACAGATGGATGTAATATAGACGTATTTTTCTCAATGGAACTAGAACTATTCTGAAATATTATTGTGTCACTATTTTTATAAAATTTTTAGAATAACAAAACATATATGATTTCTCACAGGTGGTCATTTAAAAAATGTATATTACCTTTTAGAGTCTCCTTAAAATGAATAATTGGCAAATAGGTTTCAAATATTAAGGCCATCAGTTTTTCTTCAAAAAAGAAGCTATGTACATATTTTAACATATGGAGTAACCAAAAATAAAGCTATTGTTTGACAATTTCTAAATATTATGTTAAAATCATACATTAATAAAGTAACCTGTGTGTCGTAGGTTATAGATACTCACTATTTCAGAAACTTAATATATAACTATTTGAACTTGATATGACGTTGTAACCTAATTTATTTTATGAAGCCATAGCACTCAATCTTAAAGAATTTTGAGGCACAAATAGTCAGGGCTAAATTCCTTTAGGCAATATAAATACTATTATGAATCAGGAAGAGGAAATCAATTTTCTAAAATTGGAATCAGAGACTCATTAAAATATTCATTATGTATATGAGATATTATTGTGGTCTACAGAGCACCCCACTGAGTGACAGAAAAGTTACTAAGGCCAAAAACTTGTAGCATTGGAAAAATTTTATAGGTGACAAATCTTAGCAGTTAAAGTTGACTTCTGTGTAACATTATACCACATACTATAAAAACAACAACAACACTGTCATATCATTTTATTTTTCTAAAACTTTTAAACAATGTTATTATCATGGGAAAATTGCATTGATATTACATGGAATAATAAAGTGATCTATTTGTGTATTGTCTGTAATTTATGGCAAATTTGCTGAACTATGCTTAATCTACAAACAATGAGATGCATATATAACTACACAATATGACAAAATATTTCTGTCATATTTTCTGTAGGAAAGGAAAATTATTTTGTCTCTTAAGTTTGTTTCTTAAGTTTTATTCCATTTAGCATTCCTAGAAGAGAAATGAAGTTGACTGCATTATGGAGACAGACCTGAGTGCAATATGAAAATAATTTTCCTCCCCTAGGTCCTTTAAAAAAATCACTGTGATGGATTTTGGCCAGCATCAATATATGAAATAAAAGAATGGTTTGCCCTTCTCATGATGAAAGTCAATGGAAACATCCATGAAAATTATAGGTTTTTTCAACAAATGGTGCCAGAACAACTAGACATCCGCATGCAAATAATAATAATAATAATAATAATAATAATAATAGAGACAGACCTTACACCCTTCACAAAAATTAATTTAAAATAGATCACAGAACTAAATATAAAATTATAAAACTCCTAGAAGGTAACATAAGAGAAAATCTATGTAACCTTGGCTTTGGCAATGCCTTTTGGATACAACACCAAAGGCGTGATCCAAGAAAGAAATAATTGATAAACTGGACTTCACCAGAAATTTCTGCTTTACAAAAAACACTGTACAGAAAATAAATGGCAAGCAAGCAACTGGGGAAAAATATTTGCATAAGACACATCTGATAAAAGACTGTTACCCAAAATATGCAAAGACTCTTAACGTTCAATAATAAGAAAACAAACAACTCGATTAAAAAATGTATCAAGGACCTTACCAGACAACTCACCAAAGAAGACATACAGTTGGAAAATATTCACACAAAAGATGCTCCATATCATATGTCATCTGGGAAATGCAAGTTAAAACCATAATGAGATGCAACTACACAGGTATTGAAGTGGCCAAAATGCAGAACACTGACAAAGCCAAGTGCTGATGAGGGAATGAGAAATGTACAGCCGCTTTGGAAGACAGTCTGGTGGTTTCTCTAGGAAAATTTCATCTCTTTTTAGACTTCCTAAGTGAATAAGTGAATCCCATCCAAGATAATTTCTCTTATTTAAAGTCTCCTGTTTAGACACTAACTACACTTACAAAATTTCTTTTCAGCAGCACCTGGAATCATTTTTTTAAGGTTATAATCTAATTTATTTTTTTAATTTTATTTTATTGTTTAAAGTATTACAAATAGTAGTACATATATATCCTTTTTTTTTCCCCATTGGAATCATTTTTGATGAAAACTGTGGGGACTATTAGTCAGCCTAGCCACAATTACACATCAAACACAAACAAGAATAATTAATGTTCTTTATATATTTTAGGATAAATTTGAAATTCATAAATGTATCTAAATGTTTAATTAATCTAAAAACCAGCATTAATAATGGAGTTAAAAAATTTACAGAGAAAATGAAAAAAATATATATATATATAGATTCACAATTGGGATAAGTATGCCAAATAAGGAGCCATGAGGCCTAAGAACATTTTGTATTGGGCTGTAGAGTCACATAATTTAGGAGCCATGATAAGATTACGTCTTTGCCTGAAATGTTTCATACTTTTTAATTATATCTTTATTGTTGAGACTATTATAAATGTCCCTCTTTTCCCCCCATTGCCTTCCTTCCACCCGGTTCCCAACCTGCCCTTTGCTCCTCACAGGAGGCCTCCACAGCCAAGATATCTCTCCTGAATAAAAACACACCACATGTGGGTGTTGGACCAACCCATTCCCCGACTCTGCCCCTCCTACAGTCTGGATGTGCTGTCTTCTTTAATTCTCTAGTTGTAAGACTTCCATTCAGCCAGATTTCAGGCAGTTCTGAATGATGGTTGTTCTGTATTTTAGTTGTAATTTTGATGTGGTTGTGGTGAGTACCATGTTTACCAATGCCACCATTCTGGTTCTCTTTCTTGAAACTCTTCATTCTTAATATGTTCTGCATTTCATACAGATGTCAGAAAATCAGATATTTTGTCTTCAAGTCAAATATAATGTTTTCAGATTTCTTAAGAAATTAATTTTCCTGAGTACCCATGGCAAAGAATACTAAAGAGGAAGGCTGTGCTGATTAGTGTTAAGTGGGTGATACTTTTTTATGGAGCAATGTGAATATAAAACACACAAGTGTACACACACATCACTTGAGTACAACACACATGGACATACCCTTTCGTCTTTTATCACACCCATACCTTCATCTTCTAATTTTTTTTTTCAAATGTAGACCAAGACCTAGAGAATTATAAAATTCTACTCTGTTTTCCATATTAGTAAGAAGTGTGCAAATAAAACAGGAGCAGATGGTGGGTTATTTTTCCTGAAGGAAGGACCAAAATGCATAAAATTTTAGTCTATGATGTTAATTTTCAGGTATATGAGCCTTAGTTGACAGTGTTCATTGTTATCCTCCCATAGCTAGGTCTATGCTTTTCCCATTACTGAAAGCAATGAGGATTCAGCCTTAAAGATCACCTTGGTTTCAGTTTGACAATGAAGAGATACTCCAAAAAATAAATATTTGTATTAACAAATATTTTTAGACTGTTCTTTCTTTTTAAATTTCATTTTTGTTCTTGAAAGCTACACCTGAAGGTCAGAAATGCTATCAATACATATTTCTTGCATAAATTATTAACTGAAAAATATATATAGTTTGTCTACCATATGAGAATTCAATTACTTTCCATAATAGTGAGAATAATAGTCAACAACATTGCTATCCTTACCAAACTTCATGTTAGATATGGCCTTGATTTTGAATTTAAATTTATTGACTAAATTCCCCAAATATGTTTCTGTACCCACCTAATGTCACCTAAGTGACTGTCTACTTGGACCTTTACTTAGATATTAGCAACTAGAACACAAATGATGCTATTTGGTCTCTATTCACACTAGAGAGATGATTAGAAACATGATATTTAATAGATTAGAAGAAAATAGAATACGGAATAGTGACTAAAACACCAATAGAAAAAATTCTTGTTTTTACTTGTCTTTGGAAGTACATTTGGGCACAGAGTCCTGAGGTTAAGCCTGTTCAACTTGTGGCTTAATTCTCCCTGGTGTAATTCATTTCATCTATGCCAGAAGTCCAGTTAAAGCAATAAAATGCTTTTAATTATTATATTTCACATGTAAAATTTGCAATTATTTCCTATAAATAAAGCATAGAGAATAAAGTCAAGCTAACAAGTAGAGAAATGTAATTTAATTGGAGGCCTAAAAGAGATTGCAGTTTATTTCTATTTAGTTAATTGATGCCTAACACTTTAATATTTAATTCAGAGAGATGTTAATTATTTCCTCCTCCTACATGATATGATTTCTAAATGTTTACTTAAATTCATTTACATTTTCCTTATAAAGATTGTTTTGTGTCTCTGGGAAAATGAGGAGATACAAAGAAGTAGAGACCAAAGAAGTTAAGAAATAGACCAAGAGATTTTTGTGTTCTAAAACCATGTAAGAAAGGTTAAAGAGGAGGCGATGCCAAACACTGAGAAGAAACTTTACAACTGACTTTTGGATTCATGGTGATCAAGACAATACCTGTTTGTGAAAGCCCATCTGGAATTTTTCAAAGGAGAATGAGAGAAAATCACAAGCTACTTAAGATGTATGTTTGTGACATTTTACTGTGATGGACAAAAGAGAAGTGTGTGATAGCTGGAGGAAATAATGAAGCCAATAGATTTTTAAAGTGATATAAATGCAATTGAGTGTGTATTCTGATGTGAAACATCCAGTAGTGGTGGGAGAAAATAATCTACTTGAAAGAGGAAATAATTGCTGAAGTATAATCTTTTTGTAATTGGAAGAGGATAGAATCAAGTACACTGAGAGGGCATCCATACTGACAGGAGAAAACATAGATTACATCAGCACAATTGAATACAAATGCTATAGGGTTTGTGGAGGTTGTACTCTGTTTCATTTTCTCAATGAAGCAGAAAGCTAAGTCATTAGAAGAGATGAAAGATGGGGGAGAAGATATTATTGAAGATTTAAAGAGAGAGAGGAGATACCATTTATGAGTCCAAATGAACTAGTAAAACATTGTGTGATTGTCAGAGATTTTAAAGACTGAATTTATAAGATCCTGAATTTAATAAGACCAGCCAGTTATTAGTGTGTTTCCTTTGGTCACACTCAACTGCACAGTTTTGGGCTCAGATGCAAAGTGAGTAGACTTAGATTTAATCAGGGTTGAGGTTTACCCAAACAAGGACAAAGGTAGGGAGGGACAAGAGAGTTGAAGATGCATGAAAACATTTATGATAATTGGACTCTTGAAGCTTCAAAGGAAATAAGTGAGAAAGTGAAGAAGGTGAGAGAGAGTGAAAAAGCAAGTCTACAAATCCTAAATCCTGGTAAGATCTAAGGATTTGTTAGCATCAGAACAAAGGGAAAAGCTCTGGAATATAAACTGATGGTGACTAGAGAATGGGATGCCCTTGAAGTTGCTGATAATGACAGGGTCTAAAATATGATTTGGGGTTGAGAGGCTTAAGGTATGGCGGAGGACTAGATCATTAATGAGAGGAGGTTAGATGCTAAAGAGGCCCAGGGTACTGGAAGGCCCATACAGGTACATATTTATTTCACCATGAATTACCACAAGCATAGCGTTATAATAAGAAGGTACATTTCAGTTAGCTCAGTTTACTGAAATATATTTAAGATTGAATGCATTGTATTTTGGCTGACTCTAAATCTTTAAATACAGCCACAAGAAAGGAAAGGAATAATAGTTAAGATTACAGCCTAAATTAGGCAACGTTTTTACCAAATGAACATAAGATGATGTATTTTCACTTACTGGAGTTGTCTGAAAGTTGTTAAAATCAGGAAACTTAATATTTTTTTAAAAATCAAAGACATATTCATAGTTATTTGCAAAGCTCTTTGTTACTTTTTATAATAAACCTGTGAAGTAAATATTTTTTTACCCTATTATTTGATGAGAAACTGAAGTATAGTTTGAATGGTTATTGATATTCAAGGTTAAAGAGCTAGTAAGTGAAAGAATAGGGATTTTTAACTTACACCGACTCCCGAGATCTTCCTCTGTAGCCTATGACCAATAAAAAGCACATATTAATAGAGTTTATACAGACTATTATTCTTATAGTGAGCTTTTCTATTTCAAATTTCTTTGGTTTTTCAAATTCATTACATCTTTTCAAATGGTATCCTTTATTTGTCTGCCCTTAAATGAAATCATTTTATAGGATATATTATCAATTATGAAAGAGATGAATTGCTGCACTACTTTCCTAAGAGCTGTGCTAGCAAGCTGTCAAGTGTAAAATTTCCTCAAAAAGTGCTGAGGTCATGATTGTCTTGTTACAACCCTAACAAGGACTGTTCCTTTGCTAGTGATGCAATTAGTTGTCAGGTCTCATCATATGTTGTTTTTTCATAATTAATTCGAGTTGCATGGAAACTCATACTAAACAGGATTCGAGAAGTCTTTTGAGGCTTATTAATTGAAGTGTAGATGGTGGGCAAAATAATGTACACTAGGTATTCTTTAATCCATGTAAGTACCTTTCATGAAGAATAATAAAAGAGACAGAGGAAATATTATAAAAGTCAGTAAATTAAAACCAAACAAGAAAGGAGGTGGTAAGTACTAGTATATCAAGAAGTAGGCATAACACTTAAAACATTCAAATATTATTACAGACTTTGTATTTGCTCTTTCCCATACATGACTTTCTTCCTGGGATTTTTTTGTTGTTGTTCATTACTGCCTCCTCATCATTCAGGTATAATATTTAATTCTCATTCTCAGGGAGGTTTTCTCACTTCTTTTCCAAAAATAGCATTCCTTTCTTCCACTATGCTTTATCATAAGACTCTGTTTATTTCACTTATCATTATATGTTATGGATTGAATGTTTGTGTCTCCCCCAGAATTCATGTTTAAATCTTAACCACCAGTATGATAGTATTGGGAGGTGGAGGCCTCTGGAAGTGATTAGATCATAAGGGTAGGGACCTGGTGAATGAATTAGTGCCTTTAAAAGACACCAGAGAGCTCTCTCACTCTTTCCACCAAGAACTAGGCAGCGAGAGGGGACCTAACCAGACACTGAATTTGCCAGCTCCTTGAATGTGAACTTCTCATGCTTCATAAGAGGGAGGGAGGGAGGGAGGGAGGGAGGGAGGGAGGGAGGGAGGGAGGAAGGAGAGAGAGAGAGAGAGAGAGAGAGAGAGAGAGAGAGAGAGAGAGAGAGAGAGAGAAGAGAGAGAGAGAGAGAGAGAGAGAGAGAGAGAGAAGAGAGAAAGAAATATCAATGATGAGAATCATTGATTGACTGCCTCCTTCCTGCAGGCCCTCTACTGGGGACTGAGCTGCAACCCAGGCATGGGCTCTGATGGGGAATTGAACTGTGACCTCCTGATTCATAGGTTAACGCTCAACCACTGAGCCACACCGGCTGGGCAATATTTACTCTTTAGGCCATCTAAACTATGTTATTTTTGTTATAGGGGCCCTAACAAACTAAGACATATACAATCAATAATTATATTTATTCTATTTTCCCCAAGCCCCCCTTTAAAAAGAGATTAAGGAGGGTTGTTGAGCATTATTATGGAAGGAACATAAAAGTGCCTAACACAGCAAGCACAGGTATTTTAGAACATTCAAACACATCTGGATTTCCTGCACATTCTTATAAAGTCATTTAAAAAAGAGCCATTAATGTTTCACATCGTTTTTGCAAAGACAAATCTTTTATATTTTTTAAGAAATGGCAATCAGTAAACCCATTTTGGGTTCAGTCAGTGTTGTTTTGTGAAATCTCCAGTCTGAAAACATCTCACACAGTTGAAAGCAAAAGTGTCCTCTGTAGATTTATATATTCTCACTGCATTCTCCTTGTTTTTAATATGCTCGGCTAAGCCTGAAAAATAGGCAAAGGCAAATGCAGATCCAGTTTTGTGAGCACTGAAGCGTTTATCAATTCAGGGGTGAGCGAACGCTTTATAAAAAGGAATGGAAAATTACAAATGCAAAACCAGTAATAAAATGAATAGTTAGATTGCGAAGATAGATAGCAACAGATTAAGACTGAAAGCTAGCAAACATAGTTAGATTGCGAAGATAGATAGCAACAGATTAAGACTGAAAGCTAGCAAACATGACAAACATAAGAAAATGCAGAAAAAGAATATATTTTTATTAATCCCTGACATATTTTTATAATATTTTCCTCTAAATTTTGGGCTGATGATTCTTTGAATACCTCATTTGAAAACAAATTTGTAATATTTTCTATAGAGAATAAAAGGTAGTTCAATATTTTCTTTAGAAGAGTTTAGGAATTTTTTTTACTATTATTTATAATTTCTAACAGTTCCTCATTACTTGTAAATTGAAGTATACTTTAGAATTGTGATCAAATTTGAGAAAACTGCTCCGAGTGTCTTTGACTTGTAGGATGCAGGAGTTCAGGGCACTCCATGTTTGCTTCTGCAGAACCTTTTCTTAAACACTCCAATTGAGAAAAGTAATTTGCTGATTTGTCATTGATGTCCTAGTTTTAGTGCTCTGTTGTGATTTTGATGTTATCCTTGTCCATATTATGTCATAGCAGCAAGAAATTTAAACATTTCCCAATGTGTTTATATGATTCATGGCACTTAATTGGATTATCAAACAATGCACAAGCCTATTAATTACTTGTATTCAAAATTTATTTCTTCCTTTACATGAGTTACTGCTTTTGGTGTGATCTGAGATAATTTTTCATTACAATTAGCTCCTCAGTGTCAGAATTATTTCAATTTCTTACTTTTGTTTTGCATTCCATTAATTTTATCTACATTTTCGCTCAGGTCTTTACTAATTAAATTTAATATACACATGTACTTTCAATTCAGGAGTTTTCAGTTTCTTATTTCATTTATTTAAACTTTCCAATCAATTGTTTTTTTCAATTTGTAGGTCTCAAAGTCTATTTTCCTTGCTGTGATGCCTGGGTCTGCTCCAGTGAAATCCCAAATAAGGAAAAGTATTATGAAGGAAAGTCATAATGGAAAGGGGCAGAAATCTTACCTAAAATTTATAATTAAAAAAATTAAATATTCACATATATATAATCACATGAATACATTGATAAGGTCTCTCTGGGGCACTGAGGTGGGAGGCCCTGGAGCTTAGGCTTCCATAGTTCCCTGTATGTCTATCTCTGGCCAAAAGTAAAACTAGCCCTAGCTGGTTTGACTCAGTGGCTAGAGCTTCGGCCTGAGGACTGAAGGGTCTTAGGTTCAAAGGGTCTTAAGTTTGATTCTGGTCAATGGTATGTACCTTGATTGCAAGCTTGATCCCGG